>NC_141219.1:27783888-28383888 GCF_054856515.1 Filicampus tigris
CTTGACAGCTTCAGGCACAACGTAATTCGGAAATGATACCAAGAGCTTTATTTTTTAGACGATGCAGTGCGCTTGGCATAAAAACTGGTGAATCTTCATTTTCATGCCAAGGTAAGTCTATTTTCGTATTTGTGAATTTGGCAGACCGTGCTGTACAATGCTGGGCGTTCCAGCGGACCAAGGGTGTTTTCTTTGAAACACCCCTCAACGCACTTGAAATGTGGTGACAGAAGGTAGACTACACTGAAGACCTGCTGAAATCTGGTGTAAGTTGTGGCGCAGGTGGTGTAACGTGATTTTGGTGAATTTGACCGAGGCACAGGGAGACAGATTTAGGACTCAGCTGATATGGATGTCATCATGTTTCATTCATAAATATGACAACAAGTTGTATCATCCATCCATAGGGTTTGCTTGTGGTCCCTTTTAAACATACTTTGCATGCTTCAATCTTCTGCATGGACTCGAATGAATCGATTTCTGCTTGCGCAAAGACAAAGACTGCATGCGCCTCTAGCGCTGACTTTAAAGGGAATGAGTGCAGCCGCTTTCATTGAACAGGAAGTAAGTCAGCTATGTTCACTCCCACAATGGTGCAAACATCCATTTCTAACTGTGCCCATCTATGAAAATACCCCCCAAAAAGAAAACTCCACCCATGTGTGCAGTTAGATTGCACTTTGTTATACTTTTTTTTTTGTTATACTTGCGCTGGACATTAAAAAAGGGCCCCAAGTAGAAGAAAAAGATATCCTGTCACCCAGTCACACGAGTTATGTCTTTTTAAAAACTTTCCGCAAAGCGAAAGGTTGGTGACCATGAACAGCTGATTTCAAGAAAAACAGGAGACGGAATATTTTTTTGTTGAGCACAGGGATACCGCGACATGTCTTGAATGCATAAAGAACGTTACGGTGCTAAAAAATATCAGACCGAATGACTGAATGTCTATGGACCGGAACGCCCAGAGAGGTGCAATGCGGTCCCAAACACGGTAGACTGGACTTGTTCCAGCATGAAAATGTAGTTGCGCCCGCCGAGCGCACAGGCACCAGTCTACGAAAAAGGGCCCCAAGTGTTTACTAATATCCTCCTTTCTTTATTGCCAAAAACAATTACCTCCGGTTTGGTTTAGTTAAGGAATTGTTGGTTCATCCAGTTGTGATTTTGTTTTTAAAATGACACAACCCCTTTATTGAACTGTTGTCATTTGAGGACATTGATAGATAAAATGTGCATCTGCATAGTCATGATAGCCAACACTAGTATTTTATTTGACAATACAAAATTACAATTTCAAAGATAAAGGTACTTATTAGTTTTCTTACAATATAAATTTTGTCACATTGTTTTTTTGTGAGATTAAAAAAAAAATCTGCATGTTATAAAAATAAACAACGTGTTTTGTCTCTCTTGTAATGATTGGAGATGATGAGATTGCCTGCTATTTGAAAAGCATCCACCTAAAATTACAGGTCCAATAAAAATTGGTTTTGTGTGATTATGTTTTGGCCCTTGGGTACAGTGACAGCAATAAATTCCTCACTAGGTCTCGCTTGATTCGCCACCAATCACGTTAGCCTCCATGATAATTGCTACCATCAATAACTAGGTACAAGAAATCCACCTCATAAGGTTGAGAGAGATAGGAATGGGTATTCAGTAGCATATCTGTAAAACAAGTAGTGTGAGGAGGAAAAAACATTCCAATCCCTTGAATTTCAGTCATATTTGAATTTGATTACATATCTGTACTTGAAAATTTAAACAGAAAGCCAAATCAAATGCAAGAAAAAAATAGTTCAACAAGATCAAAAAAGAAGAAAAGTGGTGCGTCACTTTCAAACGCGTCACCCACATTCCATAAAACATGTAAGGTTAATTGAAGACTCTACATTGGCAATAGGTATGAATGTGAGTATGAACAATTGTTTTTTTGTATGTGCCCTGCAATGAGCGACCAGTCCAGGCAGGGTGTATACTTTGTCTTGCCCAAAGTCAGCTGGTATAGGATCCAGCTCATCTGTAACCCCAATGATGACAAGCACTAAATGGATGGACATTTAAGTGATGCTATAAAGCTGAATGACCGGAATGAAACATAGTAACTTTCTCATTGTCAAGAAGAACATCACATTTATCTGCTGTAGACCCAGGAGGCAGATGTTTCCAGATGAATACATTCCAAGTTAAATGAAATGCTAGCTTACTATTGTGTTGTATGGTATTGTGTGCTTGTGATTGCAACAACAACAAAAATGTAGCACAAGATATTTGTTGAATTGTTGACTTTATGTCTGATTTGGGGATTTATATTTCAACCAGTTCAGGGTGTCCCCCGCCTACTGCCCAAAGACAGCTGGGATAGGCTCCAGCACGCCCGCGACCCTTGTGAGGAGAAGCGGTACAGATAATGGATGGATGGATATTTGTATGAAGATATGTGCTGTTTGTGGATATTTCTTGTTTGAGACCAAAAAAAAAATCACATTCACATTATACTTTGTGGTCAAAGACCAGTCGGTTGTGTATGCTAGCAGGCAAACTATTAAGTTCCTCATGGGCTTTATGGGCAATGACACAACAATAATATTATGTTTCCTGAATCATGTGGAACCAGTTAAATCGAGAAGCAGAAGAGGGACCAGTATCAGTATAGTATAGTTTCAGATTGGCCTCCAGTCAGAAGGTCCTGTGACAACAGGATCCTTGAACAAAAAACACAACCTGTAGGGTAAGAATACTCGTGTAAAAATCAGTCAATAAGTGGAATCACAAAACACAGCTGCCTAGAAGTTACTAATGTTCAAAACAGTGTCTCCTTATGTGTTTATGCGTTTGTGTGGGTTGTCTCCATGTTCTCCATCTTTTCTGCACATTGTAAGAATATGTATGATAGGTTCATTGAAAACTCAAGGCTTTGATATCTTTCATATCTAATCAATGCTCAAATGCTTTGATGTCAGATAAATGATTGAATGGCTTTGAGCCCCTAATATTGAATGAATCCTAAACTTCTTTGGATATCGAACAATATCAAATAAATAATCTTTGATATCCACATTGAGGCCTGTACAAGTACATTCTTTGTCCTTACTAGTGGGATAATTCGGGACAATAGATGAATGACTACAGTATAGTGCACTGTGTCTTACTAGGAAAGTTTTTCCACCAATAGTGCCACATTTGGCCAACTAAAATGACCTTTAGCTGAATATCCAGGATATCGAATACATCAGGGATGGGCAACTCAAATGATGGAGGTGGCCACAATTTTTCATCAGTGATATTGGGGACCATTCACTTCCTAACCAGATATATGACAAAATGCCATTTTAAATATGGACAAAATACATGCATACGTGCAAAATACATGCGCTGAAAGTGAAATCAACTCCAAACTTTTCTTTATAATAACATCATGCTTTCTGCAGCCCCACTCGTCTAAATAGGGTATTCTGATTGATATTGTGTTTGTAGAATATGAATTAAGCAGCAAATTCCACCAGTTATTATCCATCCTGCGTCGACTGAAAATGACATCACATTTACTCCGCGCTCAGGTGACGACCAATCACGGCTCAGCTTACAAATGTCACATGACCAAACTCAGAAAACAGGTGAGGCGTGATTGATCGTTACATGAGCCCTGAGCAACTGTGATGTCATTTTCAGTCAATGATTTTGTGCATTTTTCCCCCACAATAATCAACTCTCCCAAAATTGTAATATCATACAGTTTCTATGTTTGTCCTGTATGTCATTCCAAATCCAGATAAAATGATTAGGGCTTGTCACGTTGTAGTATTGGATAATATAAGACTCAAGCGAGTACAATTAAGACATGTCTTCCATCTAGTGATGAATAGTGATATAACAACTCGGGGATAAGGAGTGGGCCAGCCCGCAAATACTGAAAATCTGCATAGAATTGATGCCCATTGAAATCCTGCGTGGGTGCAGGAAAAACATTTGGTCATTTTTTTTAACAGCCGACCCCCCTAACCCTAAAAAAATCTTCAAAACATGCTGATAAACCTCTACACTCTCCACAAAATATCTGGTTGCACAAAAACTCTATATAAAACAATATACATTACAATTGCTGGATTTGTTTAGCGTGTTTAATAAAGTAAATGTAAAGAATGTCAGTGTTCCTTGCATCCTTCTATTTTACTGTATGCGTAATTTAATTACAATCAACTGACTGAACCCAAATACTAACCTCAACCATACAGGGAGTGTACCCTCTGCTGGGGACATGTGGTACTAAACATCCTACTCATTTCTAAGTGGAGGACATCTTTTAACTTTTGAACCCAGTGGCACTCAGAACCAACATGAACTCCCCCATTTTCAGGGCTCCCGAACACGTTTTACAAGCTTTCGTGGCTCTGCAAACCTCTGTTCACCCAGAATGGACGTCAAATGGCCGTTTCGACCACTACCCTCCAACAATTCATAGCTCCGCCCCGATTTACTGAAGGGTTGAAAGTTTGTAATCGTCTAAGTGTTAAAAAGTATTCGTGACGCCAATAAACGGCGCAGAATTACCACCAAGGAACTAGTTGAACAAAATAAGGATTAAGAAGTCTCTTAGAATCAGTGTGGGCGGAGTCAAATGTTTAGGTCCACCCCACGATGAGCCACGCTTCGACTGCGCTCTGTAGACAGGGCAGCCAGGGCTACTCGATAACTTTTGCTCAACCCTTGTGTCTTGTGCCTGCAGCGGACAGCAGGGGTCGCTGCGACGCCAGGTTCGGCGCGGTCGAGCTCGCAGAACTCCGTTTCCTGAAACGCATACTTTTGGATTAGGAAGAACACACCCAGTGACACAAGTGAGGTTTGAAGAAAAAAAAAGTTTCAACTGTAAACGTGCAGTGGAGGAACAAGAGGGCCGAAAGGTCCTTGTCGGTTTTCTTTCGCTCTAACTAGGTTTTTCGACCAAGATTGTGGCGGGCAAGTCGAGTTTGAAGTGAAACTCGGAGTACAGAAGGTGGACGTTTGTCAAGAGACGAGGATGTCAACTTCAGACGAGACAGACGGGCCGCGGCCGAGATATGGCTGTAAGTTGTCATTTTTTCTTTTTCTTTTTTTTTTCTTTTGGGAGGGGATGCCAGACCCCGTACGCTGCACCTAAACAGCCCCAGACCTCTTGTCGCTTTTGCTACAAAAGCAACGAAGACTTGAGGAAAGTATCTTTGATTTATATGAAGAGCTCACACCCAGCTCCGTTTGAGTCTTGGCAGCATGGTTACAGCGATTCAGACTTCCGCGTTCCCCCCCAAATAATCTATACGTTAAGGGATCGATAAGCCTTCTTTTCTCCTTTGCGCAGCACACGTTTTCTCTTTCCACTTACCTACTTGACAGTACTTTGACATGTTAACAAACTAATTAAAAATCTAAAGGCAATGTGTCTGTGTATGGCCTGGGAAAGATGTTAACAGTTTACATGTGAGCATGAAAACAGTAAAAGGCGTTAAGGAAGGAATATGTACACGCCGCTTTGCTTCTGTTGTTTTTGAGAACAGGATCTATCTGCTGCTGATGTGGCCCGTGTTGCCATACAGGTCTACCTATGACAAGAGGATTAAAAGGGCCTCTGTATTGCTTTCCCCCTTTCACCACAACCGCTCCCCATAATTAGGAAACACTGCTGCGCTCTGTACCCTCACGAAAATGACCACACAAACATTCACTGCATTGTTTTTCTTTCTTTTTTTTTTTTTATATCCCCAATGTGTAAATAAGCACAAAAACATACGCACATCATACAGGCAGGCAACCCAGAGCCCAATTGTGTTAACCAGCCACACAGATGACTAATAAATGGGCATTTCTGAATTCCCTCAGTGTGAGGAACTCTAGAGAAGTCAGCAAGATGTGTGAAAAGTGGGCAACATTATGCAACCATGAACGCTGTTTGTGGAAAAAAAAAAAGTTATGTCACAATGAAGGATATTAAATTCATCACAGGTTATGTCAAGTCTGTATACTGTAACCTACAAATGCAAATTTGTTTTGTTTTTAATACTTTTTCATGTTTTTCATGTTGATCCAGCTGTCCTGGATGGTGTGGAGCGACTCACGGCGGAGGAGATGGATGAGAGGCGACAGCAGAACATGGCCTACGAGTATTTGTGTCATCTAGAAGAGGCGAAAAGGTTAGAGCCAGAAATCCAATCCAGTGATTAGCAATATAATCAGTCACATAATTGACAACTAGATATGGGATTGTAACTTTTGTATAACTTGAGAATCAGCATGACCTTAAATGCTTTACCACATTGCTGAGCTAGTTTTTTAAATATTTGGACCTGATCTTTCCAAAACTCACTAGAAAGTAGGGATCCACTGGATTATACACACGAGACATGGATTATTACCTTTAGTACTCAGTGTCTAGTACCAGGTTGGATCAGGCCCGTTCATGCACTTAGAGCAGGTTACAACTGGCTTGTAGGTATCCTTCCATTATGAGTCGAGCGCAGTGAAAAACTCATACAATGGCTATGTGAAATGGATCCACCCATAAGAATCATGTCTTTTCATCCCTTTTCCTTCTCTATCGCCTGTTTTTGCTACTAAATAGAGTCCACCCACAATGAAATTGTCTAGGAGTTTTCATTTTAATATCAGCCTCCTTTTTTGTCGGACAAAATTCTCCTGCATGACTGCATCGGGATATAGAGGAGACTTTCTTTATTGATGTGGCCTGATGATTTAAAAGGTACACTGTATACTTAAAGAGCTGCTACTGTGTATGCCATTGCAGGTGAGGTCTTCTTTGTTTGTCCACACATATTCTTGAGAGTGTCTTAACAGCTGAGTATGTTTGCTTTTGGTGCCTCAGGGGTAGACTGGCACCAACAGGCTCACAGATTTAAAAGAGGAAGAATTGTTTAAAACAGGAAGTGACTCAGTCCCCCGTTGATTTTTGTATTTACCACTGTTGCCACAGAAACGTGCCGTTGTCATAGCAACAGGTTCCGGTGCGAATGCTGAAGTCCGCATTGCTGCAAAAGTAGAAGTAGTGGTAGAGTATGGAAATGTCCACTATGTGTTTATCATCCAGGCTTCATGTTGTTTTTGACCGATAAATCTTACTGCCTTTTTATAGTGTGAAGCGGAGAATGTCGCATTCTCCAGAGAAGAATGTTTTAAAAATGTCCTCCCAAGTTCTCCGTGACATGGCTTTTCCACCACACACCCGCACGTGTCAGACCACGATATGACAGACTTTCTCCTCTGAAATCAACACGTCACGTTGGAAGAGTTTGGCTGCTCTTGAAATGCTTCCCCTGTGTCTCACTGCATACAGTGGAATATCTCAATTCAAATGTCTCTCAAGTCGAACAGTTGAAAGTTCAACCAAAAGTTTTTTGGGGGAAGAAAAAGTTGTTTGACCCCCTCACTGACATGCACAATTGCGATTTTCAAGCATCACCATTTATAATGGCATTCAATTATAAAAGTGTGTAGTTGTGATAAATAGTCAGAGTTTCAACAAAAAAGCAGCACTAGTAATACACTCATTATGACACTAATTACTCGGTTGAATTGACAAATGATTGACACCTCCTCAGCTTCTGTCTCTGATAGCTTGTTTTTCCTTGGGCACGGTTGTTTCTTAAACTGCAAACTCCCCTTTAATTCACAGCTGTTAAACATTTTACAACTGTTTAGAATGTAAACATAGTACTTGAGACATTGCTTGTTTTAGGCGGTTGACTACTTGACACTGAAACATGCACTGCTTTAAATTGGCATTATTTGTTGGGGAAACATATTTTGAAATAGTGGTCTCATTATGTATGCGTTATCTTTGGTTGTCTTCAATTTTAATGGTGGCACTTGTTCAATATATAGGCTTATATAGCACAATAAGGTGGTCCATTACTGAGCCACAGAGGATTAATTTTGAAGCAATCTTGTTGTTGAGTACTTCATGCCTGACCTTGCAAGCAAAAGCTACAGTCTTACCTTATTTCATAATTGTACCATTTTTCCTTAGTTAATATTAATTTGTGTCACAGTTTTCAAAAGAAATCCTCCAAAAATATGACGTCACGCTGGCTAAATTTGAACAAGCTGCTAATGTTGGTGTGGCACCTGTGCGCCGTCAGCTGGATGGTGGTTGACCGCTTGTGGAATGAAGGGAATTCTTTTTGCAGGTGCACTGCAGGGTGTGTGAGCACACTAATTTGTGTGTGCACCTTTTGAGCTGAAGGAATGCACTGTAGTATAGTACTTTCTTTATTGTCACATTACTTCTGACGTGTATTTGTCGGAGAAGAGAAATCCTTCATGGCATGAGTTAAGCGATTAAGTCTATGACTTTTCTTCTTTTAATTGTCATCAACACATTTTTACTTGTGCTGCTTGAAATGAGTTTGACATTTGTCCTGCCCGCTCCCGAACACATGCCAGATAAATCTGATTGTGTTCGACGTCAGTGCATACACTGATTGTGTTTTTTTTCCCATCGCTGCTTTTCATGTTAACAACTGCAAAAATGTATCCCCATTTCCCCCTTTCAATTATTACAATATTTTTCACAATGAATGACTATCTAAGCTATAAGCATACAAACACAGAAACAAATAATGAGTGCCCCCAAGGACAAGGTCACCTCTTCAAAATGTTTGTTTAAATCAATATTCTAATCAACATTACGCGGTATTATGTGCAGCAACAACAAGAAGAAAACCATTAGTCTTTTGATTCCTCTTGGACTCTGCTGGGGAATGTAGTTAGACATCTCGTCATTAGTGAGTAGTCGTCTGCTGCTGATTGCACTTTCAGTTGCTCTTATAATGTATTTATTCAAGGCAAATTAGTGTTTTAGCAGGATTCTTTTTGCTCATCTGCCATTGTGGAGCAACGCTATTCACAAGTCACCCAGCCAGCAGTTTTCGTACAGAGAGGATATTGTATCATATAAACATTGATTGAAGCAGATAAGAAAGATTGCAACAAATCAGCTGTCAAATAGCAGCAGATCATGAAACAGGATACGATGAATACTGAGTTGTTGTTGTTCTTTTGGGAAGTCCAGCTTCACATGTTTAAAATTTGACATACCGCCACACTTTGGTTCTCTTCATCTTCATTTTAAAATGTGGCCAATAACTGTATGGGACACATAGAGTCGAGTACAGCTGCTTGGTAGGTAAATGAACCCAAAAAAATCATACACGAGAGTGTGTCTGAAAGCACTTTGTTATATTTGCACTTGAAAGGTGTTGTATAAATCGATGTATTGTTACATTTTGTTTTACATGACAACATGTAACGCGTGGCGCTCAGGTCATTGCACCGACGTTAACAAAATAAATGTGGGTTTGCCAGTATTATTCTTGCCTGCATTTGGTTGTTATAGTGCTTTAATTAAAATTCACACAGAATTATTAGTGTGACTTTAGGCACTTTTCTTATTGGCTGAGTAATAATACCAGATGACGCGACATTATGAGCACTTGTACAAGCTAATGAGAGATAATACAAATTCTGCGTTTTGAAAGGGTAATACGGTAACAGTAAGTCTGTTTGGATTGTCACATATTGTTACGCTAATTTTACAGTTTTGCCTTATTGGGGGTGTGGTTTGCAGTGGTGTAGAACAGCACTGCATCATGCTAATTACTAATAGTTTGGTTACCTCATTTCACATTGCACAGCCATCAGAAAGTTGCCCCAAACTTTTTTACACGCACTGACTAATAATGGAAGTTGCGTGTTTATTATTCAGTTGGTGTAGTAGGCAGTGGTGTAAAACTACTCTGCGTCACACATACCAATGTTTTTAATAGTTTACCCTTCTCGTTTAGCTACATAAGGCACAGTACTGTATTGTCCTTCAGCACTACAAACTACAACCACGATAAAATGTTGTTACATTAATATCTCTCCAACAATTCAAATCAAAACTATGTCGAATTATTGTTTATTAACCTGATTCATTCTAGTTTTATTACAGCTGTTGTATTTATTGTGTATGTTCATTTGCTGCCGGGTACGTGAGTGAAGACATGGCTAAAGAATTCAAAGAATTTGCCCTGTACATAGCATGGGCTTTCATTGTTGTCAGTTGTCAGTTACTGTTAGTAACATTTTGCACCATCTAAACTTGACAGTAGAAACATAAACAGAACAACCCCTCACAAGAACCATTTGAACATTGTTGATTAAGGAGTAGACAGGGGGCAAAAACACTTCTTATCTAGCAACAGTCATCACTGGATTGGCTTGTCCTGTGGTTGCAACATTCATTATGCGAGGTGAAGACTAATTTTGCTTTCCACTAGATTTTATGGCCAGATGTTTATCTCTGAAGTGATGTCTCTGCAGGGGCACAACGGTTTTAGACACGTAAGCAAACAGCAACTGAACAAGTCACTTTTTCCCTCTCTCTGTCTTAAATAAAGATTGAAACAAATGATTATTTCTTTTTGTCTCTAGCCGGTTGTACTTTGCCATTATCATGCAGGGCTCTAGACTAACTTGTTGCACTGGTTGCACTGGTGCACCCAACTTTTTTTCTTGGGTGCCCCAACCAACAGAAAAGTCAGATGCACCACAATTTTCGACCGCATCACATTCAACAGCACAGTTTTACAGGTTTAACCTGAAAAAAAAAAGCTGTCTGTATTTTAGACAATATCAATTGGTAAATGATTAACAATGTGGTCAACCATGTTCTTTATTTTAAGAACCATTCCACAAGACCGGTAACTTACTTGAAAGACTTGGTGCTTTTGAAGTGCTGCTGCAATGCAGTAGACAGTTAGGCATATTGTACTATTAACACAGGCAGGGCTAGGCGGTATAGCTGAAGTGTTCATATCTAGCACATAGCTAATTATTATTATTTTTTTTTTTTAACCAAAACTAAATAAGAAAAAACATGAAATGGGTTATAGATAAACTACAATAAAACACAACACATTGATTTACGCAACCAGAGAAAAAATACCATTCAAAAACTGTATTTGCGGAGAATGCAAAAATGCTTCCCGAAACCAGTAGTGTTCATAAACTTCAATTAACCTCACAAAGTAATACGCTCAATCATTTCAGCTGACTCACCATTTTGAGGTCTAAATTGACTTGTTAGCGGGCTCATAGTTGGAAAAAGTCATTTAATTTTAACAATATTACACTACAACAATAGACTTTCATTCAGCAAACGTATGCCCCCCTTTCATGTGTGCGTGCTTCTTCGGGGTTCAGCAGGCGACAAGGCTCACATAACGGTTCTTGTGCTCAAAATTTCCTCATATGTGCTTGTCATTAGTAGCACAAATCTAACGCTACACTGTAGCGTCGGCTAGCAGTCGGAGGACTCTGAGTTGGAGATTAGGATTTTCTTCCACATCTTTCAAGTTTACACACACACTCACACACACACACTTAGAAGGGTATGCTTTTCAGTGTTCAATTAAGAAGAAAGAAAAAGTACAGAAATACAGTATCTGGACCACAGCCAATCAGAGGAGGGTCACACCCTTCACATTCTCTGATTGGCTGAGACGATGATATATGTGCCTGTTGATGAACCAAAGTGGGGCTTTTAGATGTGCCTGTCTGCCCAAATTGGTCGCAGTCTTGAGCCCTGCCATCATGGCAACCCCACATTTTACCTACTGGAAAAATAAACAATCAATTGCTGTTTAGCTGAAAGAATTGCATGTTTACAACTATTGATTTGTACTTGCCACTGTGACTTCAGTGGACTTTGCAATAGACAACTGAATGGACGGCTTGGAGCAAAACATAATCCAGCAATTATTTCTAACTATTGCTTTAACTTGGCATGGTTACCTGAATTATAACACACCATGTAAGTTGTATGCATGTAACAGGTTCATTAACGTGAGAATAAAATGAGGTAAAATCAAGGGTGCTTTTTCATAAACTTGCTGTTGTATCAAACAAACCCATCAATCACAATGTTAGTGTAAACTCAACATTAACAGGTCAGATTGACAATACACACAAAAAATGTCTCTTATCCAACATTCATACGTATAGTGAATGTTGTTTTAGATTATGCCTCTTTTGCAGGTTGACAACAATCCCAATTTCCACAAGCGTTGCCAGCTGGATATCGACTCTTAATCATCGCTCTCCAAAACAAGTGATTGAATCAATTTGATGTGATGCAATAGCATCCTGGTAGAATTTCTTAACACATCATATTTACATTTTTAAGGTAGCGCCATGTTCTCACTGTGAGCCGCCACTGCAATACAAACGCAGTTCCCTCCTCAGGTCATTTACTTGTAATTTCCTGTTTTCAAACTATGTCCAAATACTCTTGTGAATTGCTGCTGCTGAATTGCATGTTATGCAACACCGGAGACCAGTCTTTTGTGCTGCTGTGAACAAGAAGGACATATGTGATAAAATGTTATTGTCGTGAATTTAGGGCTGCCACAAACGATTATTCTGCTAGTCGACTAATCATCGTTGCAATTAGTCAACTAATTGGATCATACGCAAATCGCTGAATATTGCACCAGCAACAAGCAGCTGATTTTACATAACCATCATTATCTTACAGCTTGAATTCTTTAAGACAATTAGGATGGTAGCATATTCAACCTTGATTGATTGCAGCGTGTACCAGCATTCCTGACATGTTTATGTATGAGGGAGCAATTTAAACTGAAGGCGATAATCTGGCCTAAATTGTTTTTGCTGTAAATGTTGAGTGCATTTTAAAACGAAACCAAAAATTATACACGTGTTAATTTTATCAGCCATTTTTAAACGTAGCCTCAGTTTTAGTCCAATTTAAATCACACTTGTTAGTTTTCATCACATTTAGTCAACCTCATTGCATTTTAGTCGTAGGTTTTATTTGACTGTACTGTAAGTCGTGGGTAGGGAACTCCAGTTCCTCGAGAGCCATATCCCGCCTGTTTTGGATCTCTCTCTACTATAACACACCTGATTCAAATAATCAGCTCATCAGCATGCTCAGTAGAAGTCTGAAATGATCCTGATCATTTGAGTCAGCTGTGTTGTAGTAGGGAGGGATCCAAAACAGGCAGGATATGGCTCTCGAGGAACCAGAGTTCCCTACCCCTGCTGTAAGTCCAGCTTTTTAGGCCAAGAAAACATACTTTTATTCGTCTCGTTTTAGTCAACAAAACCTGTCAACATTTTAGTCTAATTTTAGTTTGGACTTTTTTTTATTTTTTTATTCTTGGGACCACATTTTGATATAAAAAAATTCTGGCAACCCCACATTCAAAACACAGACTATTTGAATTACTTTAATACTACATTCAGGCAATTTTATGTATGAAAATGTAGGTTAAAGTTGTTTATATTAAGTGTGGCGTTTTATTTTATTTTATCTACCGGTAGATGAATTGTTTTAGTTCGTTTTAGTTTTTAAGTTTGCATCCATGTGCAGCTTAGTTTGTACAAATTCAACTTCACACACAATTGCAGTAGCACAGCAAGTGGCTCCTATCGCCCCATGCTACAAGCTAGTAAGTTAGCTAGCATTAATTTGAGGACTGTTTAACGTTATTTTTGCAAAGTTTTAGCCTTTGGTTTAATGTTACGTTATAAACAAGCACCACCAAAGTTTTTCTTAACTTACCACGACGTCTTTGTGGTGAACTGTGATGTGTTTTTTCATGTTTGCTGTGTTTTTCCTCGCTATCTCCTTGTGCCCACATTCATTCCCTTCTACTAAAATCAAACATAAGGTTTTTATTTTCTCCACTTCACTGCATTGATAATGTGTCCATATATCACATCTTCTCTTTCTCCCGGGCCCCGTGCAAAGCATGACCTTCAACAGAACTGGGCATTCCGCCTATGTGACTGAACGGTCCGTCTATCCGCCTATGGTGGACGCCCATTTTGTAGGCGATAAACGATAGACGGGAAACTTAAAATAAATAGACGGACTAAGCTAGTCGTCTTTTTAATCATCTGTCTATTTTCGTGGTGAGGCTTCAATGGCCACGGCAAGGCTTCCGTTTCCCGTTGGCCGAGGTTTTTTGACATCTTCTGCATCCTAAAAGGAGACCCATTTAGTCCGGCTGCAGTGAGGCTTTCATGCCACAGTGAGTCTATCGTTTCAAATATTGTTTCAAAACTGTGGTGCTAGTGGAAGTTGGTTGAAGTCTATAGACAGAAATGCTAACGGAAGCCCCTTTAAAATGCTAGGCGGACCGGTCTATCCGGAATTACCCATTTGGTCTGGCCGGACAAACAGGCGAATAGACGGACGACGAAAGGGTACCCCGGCTCCAGACCGGGAAATTTTAGTAAAATTCCCATCCATGACCATTAATGCTTCACTTTTATGCAGTAGTTATTTTTGCTGTGACCAACAACACAGTCACTCTCTAATGACCTAGCGTTATTTTGCCGTGAATCGCGGAAGAACTCACCACCTAACCGAGTCTTATTAGCTTCCAGACACGACTGTCGCTATTTCAGAAATGAAATCAGACATCAGACACAACATGCATCCTTTTAAGATGATTGAGTAGGGACGTAACGATATCCAAATGTTACCATTCGTATATCATGTACAATATCATGATACTGTATGAACCGAACGATAAGATAATCATCATGACATTGTGGGGAGGTTGGCGATATACAAAAAGCTCAGGATACTGTATAAAAACTCATGATATTGTAAAAAAAAAAAAAATTCATATTAAAACATATCAGAATATTCTTAGTTTTTGTAAATAATAACAGCATTCAACAAGAAATAGGGTTGGCCAGTCATTATATTGTCATGTGCTCCTATTGGCTCAGCAGCACAAAGTATCATGGTCTATGTAATTCACAATGCTGTGTTTGACTGGAGATGTTGAAAAATATTTGCTGGTATGACTGATTTACGGGACCTTTTATCGGTTAGAACTAGGGATGGGAATTTCGACTAATTTGGCCGCCGACTAGTCTCAAATTTTATTTGCGACTAGTCTATAAGGAAGGAAACTTGAATTTTAATACATATTGAATTCAAAGTTTAAAATGCAAATGTTGTGTGTATTTAGGGGCTATTTTAGCCCAAACATTCAGGACCGTTTGTTAATTTAAATTCTATTGATGAAACAACAACTGACTGAATAAAGGTGAACAATTGAAAGAGAATTACATTTCTGATATATTTTCCAATGCAATGCATGGCATTTATTATGAACAATGTAATGAGTAATGGTACCGACTCCCATTCCAGCAGGGTCTCATTCGCAAGCACCATGTTAGCCTAGGTTCACACCGCAGGCAAATGCGACCCAGATCTGATTTTTTTGCCCATATGCGACCTGTATCTGATTTTTTTATGACAGTCCGAACGGCTCAATTCCGATTTTTTTCAAATGCGACCTGGGTCGCTTTCATTGGTGGTCCTAGATCGGATACCTATCCGATCTTTTCCAATGTGTTCGCGGTCTGAACGACCAGGTCGCATATACTGTATACGACATTGACGAGCCCAAGATGCGCGCCGCGCAAGCGGAGGGAAAGTGCTGGCAGCAGGGGGATCAAATCTGCAAAATTGTTTTGAGTAACACTATTGACTTTATATTTTACTTTAATTTAATCCCACTTGAAACATGAAGCATACAGTGGACATTTATGGCGATCGTAGTAATTCAGCTATGGCTCAGATAGATAGATTTTTTTTACGCACGGTTATGCCGTGACGTCATCGTTAGTGATGTCTCCATGAAATGAGATAATGAAGCCTCGCCTCATAATTTCCCCCAAATACTGTATTTATTTCTACCTGCTACCTAATCGCTTGAATGCCCCGACACGCTGGACCACATTTACTTCCGCAAACACAACGTCGGGTGTGACGTCGTCTCTTCTTCTGCGCAGGCGGGCCACTATGACGACGCATGTGTTCATATAGCAGACAAGACAGAGGTTGCATTTTTAATGTAATATGAACGCTTACACAAAAAAATAGGATTTTTTAGGGGGGGAGGGAGCAATTCTCAATACAATAGTCGCGATTAGTCGACTAATCGGATACTATATAAATTGTGGCAAATCGCTTAGAATAACCATGATTCACTTACAAATTCTTTGTACAAACTAATCTTAAAGACAATTAAAATGATGGTACATTCACCTTGTATTAAACTTTGCAAGCCATCAATCCAGACATGTTTATAAATGAGGGAGCAACTTAAATTGATGGAAATACTCTGGTCTTAAAATCTTAAACTGTAATTCTTTCGTGCATTTTAAAATGGAAACATTACTATACACTATGCAGTAGGTGCTATATTATGTGAGCATACCAAATAGGACATTGTGTTACACGTTACATCAACCACACATCGCAAGGTGTGTATGCTAACTGCAGCTAGCTTTTAGACACGACTTTGCCTATATCAGAAATGAAATCAGGCATAATCCACAATTTGCTTCCTTTTTTAAAAGTGAAAGGCAGGTTTGCATTGTATTGAGTGTATTTGGTGAAATGCGCCGTAACTTTCAGACTCTGTTGCCAACTATTAATATCGTGACATGACGACAACGATATTGTGGCAATTTTAATATTGCGATCTCACGATATTGCTCTTATCGGAACATCCATATGATTTAGCATCACTGACTAATTCCTCTATAATCCATAGTAGATGCTAAACATGCAACAGGACATCGTGTTACATCAAACACACACGATAACCTGTGTGTGCTAATGCTCGCTTCCAAATCCGACTGGCCCTGTATCAGAAATGAAATCAGGCATCAGCCACAATGTGCCTGTCTTTTTAGATTCTCGTTTATCACCACCACGCTACCATGAAAGGGAGGTTTGCATCATAGTACGCCCGAACCTTCAGACTTTATTGCTAACACGGGCCAAGTGTTTACACCACGGATAACCTGTATAACCACAACTGCGCATGTGCGTCAGACAAGGCATACAGCCAGCGGCTGAAGCGGGAGACGAGGCAGTTTGGTGGGAAAAAACAAGAGTGCCAAGTCCTTGCATGACTTATATTTGATCAGTATCTGCACCACTACTTAACCAAACAAGATTTTTTTAGGGGGGCGGGGGTTGTTATTTTATCAGTAAATTTTAATTCAATGTTGTAATTCATTGTTAAAGCGACAGTGGGGATGGCCATGTTTTCACTAACAAGTTCATTTAACATATTTTCTGATCAGGAAAATGAAAAGAGTAGTCATTTTCTATTTTATCAATACATTTGGGAGAAATTAGGAAATAAGTGACTCCATGAATAACGCCTCTTGTTAATGAGGAGAATGGCCGCGCCCCCTACCGTTCTATCCTTGTTCGGTCGGAGTCACTGGAAGAACCGATTACAAACTCTCCATTGGAAATCATTGTACTTTCATTGCTTATAACGTCCAAAAACGGTGATCAATTGGCACCAAAATTTATGTGGACATCCTTACTAATGGCCACTTCAACATATCAAAACTTTAGTAGTGATGTCATTTTTACATGCAAACCTATTATGTAAGAGCCAATGTTAAGATCACTCAAGTGTCCCTTTAAGCCTAAAGCACACATTGAATCAACAAATACTCATTGAGTTAGGTCCCAATCCAGCCAATATTTGTCCAAATGTCACATGGATGAATGATAGTTCTTCCCAAGGCCATATTTCCAATTTGTCTCAACAGTGAAGTATACAATTATGTTCAGTGCGGGCCACACAAACAGAGAAGCAATTGTAAAAAAAAACAACCAAAAAACCAATCCCCATTTCAAATGAACAAGAACTAAAATAGTTCATTTAAAGCAAATGAGTACTGTAGATAGTTGGTGTTGAGGCCTGCCAGAATAGAGTCACACATTCACACAGACTGAGGATCTGTGCCGCCTCTGTCAAGGCAACAGTGGCTCCTCTTGAGAAGGCTGAGAGTTACACTCCTGGCTTGGATGACAACTCGGTCAAAGTCATTGTCTTTGAACCTGCTGACGGAACGTGTCAGTCTGATGAAACTGCTGTCTCAGGTCCGTAGCATAACCGCTCCATTTCCCCCACTTCCACCTGATGAGCAGGTCTACCTAACTCCCTAACCCTCAGGCCCACTTTGGTTTCTGTTTTTACAGCTTTTCACATTTGTTTCCAGCTAGTCGTTGCGCTCAGGTGGTCTTAGCAGCGGATAGAAATGGCTGAAATACTGCTGACTCATTTTTGTCAGCAGTGTCACAGCATGCTTGTTACAAAGGCAAATATCTTCTACTTGCACTTCTTTCTTAATCAGGAAGTACTCAACCCACTATGATAAGTTAACTCTCTTCAGTTATAATGGCAAATCGTATAAGATAAGTTTTGTAACTGGCCGCTTCCCTCACACTGGCAATGTATATGCTACAAAAGGAGTCAAAATCTGTGGCATTCCCTTGTGACTCAAAGTTTTAGCTCTTAACCTTACAGTCCAATTAGGGCTTCACGATTTTGGAAAAACATGCGATATGGATGTTGACTATAGCGATATGGATATTATTGCAATATTTAACATGTACCTAAAGAAATGATTTTTTTTTACCTAATGACAGAAGTAAATTTTGCGGCAAAATAAGAAGGCTCAATATGTTATTAGCTAATTAAGTGTAATTCTCCTCGATAATGTCCAACTATTGGGTGGCGATGCACATTTAAGTTTGTATCTGACTGGTCAAATTCAGATAAAAACATCCAATTCCTGAAGAAATTTATTGCATGTTTTTGCTATATGCATATCGCAAAGTCCATTATCGCGATATCGATATTTTTCCGATATATTGTGCAGCCCTAGTCCATTCAAGGAAAAACACACACGATAGATTAAGGAACATGGGTTGTTGCAATGTAGTAAATTCGGTGACGTATATCGCACGGATAGTACATCATTTCTACCACCAGAGATTTTTCTTTTTACAGAAGACAAGTTCAAGTCAGGTTCCCATGGAATCAGTGTCCACAATGATCAAGAATGTAATCTGAATGTCATTTGTCTCTGAGATTTCCATACATATTAAGACATGAATGATGTTGTAGGCTTGGTATAAGGTCTCCCCAAAAGTCTTAAGTTCAGACAACAAGGCAGTGTTTCTCCTGAGGGTGGTCAAAGGCTGCTGCAGCGTAGAGTAGAGACCTGTGCGTGCACAGATTCCACTGTTGCAGCAAAGCATGTAATGACCCATTTGGCTCTGTGTTTCGATGAAAAAAAAACCCCATTCATCTTTTTAAATGCTTTCCATCTCTTATCATTTCTCAAAGCTAAACATGAGTTGTTAGGTGGGGTCATGTTTGTTTTATGTTGAGACGGAAGGTTTTTCTAAATAAGCTCTCACTGACAGAACAGCGAAGAACACTACCCATGTGAAGTTTGTTTTCATCATCCATCCATTGCAGTTTGGTTCGGCGATGTACAAAATTTAATGGAAAACGCTGGTTTGATGTTGCCCCTGTTATAAGTCTTGTGTATAATTTTTGTGTTTTTAATTTACTTTAATTTTAAAACGTATTCCAGATTTGTATGGGAAGATTTTTTCCTTATTATTGTAAAACTGACTCATTGGTTATATATATATGTACATACACATTAGGGGTGTAACGGTACACAAGAGTGCATTAATACGTTTCGTTATGGCATGTTCGGTTTGGTCCACCTTGCGTATCGTTTCTGATCAGTTTTTATCATTAGCCCGATCTTACGCATGGGTGCTATTGACCGTTGCACGCGGGAGAGGAGAGTGGCGGCACAAAAGAGAGAGTCAGAAAAGAGCCAGAGCTCGAAGGTCCCCACGTACACTGTGGTCTGCTGTTTGGGAACATTCTGGCTGTCCTGTTAAAATTGCCGATGGGAAAAGGTGCGTGGATTAGTCCGAAAGTCGTGTGCCGACATTGCTACATGAGATCGGCGGCTATGTTGCCTGCTAGCGCGATTAACATGCACGGCATCATCCGTGCACAACACTGCAGCAACGTTGCTGATTAAAACCGAAGAGAACCAAGAGAAAATTAACAGTACTTATCTTCATTTCACTGCCGACTGCCGCTCCAGTTTGTCGGCTAATGTCCACCAGACTCCACCATCTATTGTTCTACTACATTCTACATATGCACCTGTCTTGTTTTATGTTAATAAAGTCAGCCAATCTAACACACGACGTGCTAAATCAAAAATAGCATTTCACATCGAAACAACAGAACTGACGTAACATCAGCCAATCGCATTCATGTGCACTTCACGGACCTCTAGGAAAACATCTAATCAAAGCATTACGGCACCTAATGCAATAACCTAGTCTATGGCACCCTCGCCTGTTGAACTACTCCATCTGCAGTCACATCCAGTTAATGGGAAATGTATTGTATTGAATTGTACTGTCATTCCGGTTAGAGCGCCCCGAGCGGTGGAAGAAAAATCCACAGAATAGCCGCACCGGACCATAAGCCGCAGGGCTCAAAATCTAGGAAAAAAGTCGCGGCTTATAGTCCGAAAAATACGGTATATATAATGCTGATAATGACAATAACTGGCAGGAAACAAAAGAAGCAATTACTACTTTACTGTTAGTGTATACATTTTTTGGGAGCGAAATGTGTTGGCTGATATGTTCTGTCAGTTCACATAATGAAGTGTACTTTCATTGTTTGTTTATCGGCCAAAGTGCTCTCTAAACAATGGTGTTGCTGAGCCCATTTGGGGGCCTCCTGCAATAAACAAAAGAATAGTGTTCCACAGCCTTGCAATAACTCATCTGCTCGGCTTATCTGTTAATAAGGCCCTGTAACTAGTTTTAAAAATGCATATTGTTAACTTTAATATAAATTAAGAAGCAATGTGTGTGTCCATGACACAATCATGTGAATAAGGATGCTTGTGTGGATATCAAGTCAGCAAGGTCACTCTAAGTGTCGTGTGGATGTAAATTGTGCTGTAGAACAGAGGAGACATTTCCACAGCAGTGGACTGAAGGAGTGCTGATCTCTTCCTGAAGAGACAGTGGTCAGTCGCAGGCCTCTTCCTATGAGGCTGACCTGTGACCTCAGCACAACTCCAGTTTCCTGCTGCTGCACAGAAGGAAGAAATGTTTCCTTTCAATTGTAGTCGTTTTGTGGAGCCACTTTGCTTGCAGGTGGAAGAAGATTTGGACTATTTTGGCTCTTGAGTTTTCCGGCAGTTGTCATTTGTTGAAACCTCTGTACAAATTGACAACAAAGTTGCTAGGTTGACGAGTACCTTTCACTTCATTGCAAAGCTCTAGTTCTGCCAATTCCTTTTTGACTGTAGTATGACAAGCGTGGTATAATTCTTTATCCTTTGTGTATTTTGACCAAGGAAGAAACCTTTAATTAAGATACCTGGGAACTGTTCTAAATTGAGAAAATGTGGATCATTTCTCAACGAAGGTGCAACTATAACAAATATGTACCGTAGTAGTTAGTGGTGGTTGTTTAGTGTCATGTAGTTTCCTTTAGTTTCAGTCGAATAGTAGACATACCAAAAGACCATTGGTCCTAGACCTGTTCAAAATGGCGCAAAATGTTGGACAGAAAAGCAAGTCATTTAATGGTACCAAAACAATACATTCTTGATAAGATACTATCCTGGCAAGAGTTGTTTTTGAAGCTCTTAAAACGTTGAACTACTGTGTTCTGTGTCCTTTGTTGAGACTTGCAAGTTACTTACTAATTAATACCTCAAATGCATTTTGGCTGCTTTCCATTGTTTTTCAAACCACTTCCAAAAAGCCCAAATATAGCTGCTGTCTTGCAGATTTAGTAGTGGGTGTGTCCGTGTTTGTGTGAGGCTGGAAAGGGTGTGTCGCCTGATAAAGGAGCCATTAGTCTTCGTGAGGCCTTTCTCTGCTCCAGTGCATAGTGAAAGGGGGAGTTTGTTCCTGTCTGGCAGGGCCAGGAACACTACAGGACAGCCACCCCAACTTCAATAGAATGCCTGTGTTGGAGACCCTGCTTCCCAATATCCCCAGAGAGGAGTTATTTCAGCTGGTCTGTGCCGAGCAACATGTTGCTGTGTAGGCGTGTGCATGTATGAGCTCCCAATATCTCAAATGACTTGATATGAGAGAAAAGTAGTTTAGGATTATGACTAGACTGGAATAGAGTGTGTCACCAAGGAGTACGCATAGCTCTACTTGTGGAAATAGGCGAGAGATAGGTCTATATGTAGAAAATAATTCTTTAAATGCTGTTGCTTGACAAAGCCCTTCATTATGGAAGAGCGGGAGTGTTTTCTTAGCAGTACGAAAAGAGCGAGACTGTTCCTATTGCCAAAATGCTAAGTGTGACCTCACTTTGTCTGCCTTCACTCTGAGTTTCCTTGCCAGCAAAGATAACTTCAAGGCTTTCCTAATCAGAGTTGATATAAGGTCTTACTGTAAATAATCTAAATAGAGCATCAGCGGAGGGAACAATGTATGATTAATAAAATGCTGATCTAAATCTCAACTTGGCTAAGATGTTTGATTTTATTCTTTGTAGTGTGGTTGGGCGAAGATGATATAGTTTTCACTTTCCTGTGCCCTATTTGAATGTCCTTTCTCCCTTGCCAGTAATCTTAACTTTACAGTACAACATAGTATCAGTAATACCATGACGAAGCTCATGTGCAGCTCACAGAGCAAATAATGTTCATCTGTCCTTGATGTCTGAAAGTGGATATGGCGTCATACTCTAGATGTCCTAGTCATCACATTTTTTGTGCAAGTCTTTCCTGAAATATCCTTCAGATTTATTCAGACCATCATGTTGCTTTTTTAGAACACATGTAGTTAGATAAAATAAGCCTCCTGAATGTGGTAAATCGAAACGGTTCTCCTCCATTGTTGATGTTTATCATAACTGCCTTGTTTGGGCTCATTAATTCAGTGCAGTATGGTTTTTGCACTTTCCCTGTGCTGAGTGGCAAACTGAATTCCCCAAAATGTAGCAAGTAGAGCTGAGCTAAGATGAACCTGTTTAAGACAAGCATTTAACATCAGCCACATGTTCCATTGCAAGATAGAGCTGGATCAGTAATTAAGCTTCCAACTAATTTATCACTGTGTCATTGAAGCTCTTATTTACAGGTTCTCAAATGTGTTTGCTATAATAGTAATTTGTGCCCTTCAACTTTAAGATCGTCTGACATTTCAATAACAAAAAAAAGGCATTGACTCAACAATTTAAGCGTGCTAAATGTTGACCTACAGAGTCGCTGATAATTTTCTTAATCTTTTTTCAGTGTTGGCCAACATGACACATTTTTGCATGTTTCACATTGTTTACATAACTTCATTGATTTCATCACCTCCATTTGAATGAAACTATATGTAGCCACAGCTGCCAAACAAAACAACAAACCTGTGAAAGCATGTGGCTTGTGAACCTAGAGTCAGAAGGTTGTTCAGAATGTTTAGAAAATAAAACTATGCAAATACAATAATTTGTTGAAATCCCTCTTTGACAAATATTGTAATTCACGTTAGTCACATGCACACATGTACACATGCATGCATAATAAATATTTCTAAACAGATTAATTTAAGCCCAAATTGAATTGTTCTGCTTAAAAGAAGTACATTTAGTTCCACAACTGAACTTGTTTGGTCCACAGTTACCAGGTGGTGAAGACATGAGGTGGTGGAATTCAGTTACACCAGGGTGAGCCATGTAGGAGAGCTCAGCAGGTCTCCCCAATGGATGAAGGCTGACACAGGGCAAGAATGTGCCTTCACAATATGACCTAAACGAAATGAAATGTGACACATGCTGGGAACTCCGGATGAGAGGTTAAACTGGGTTGGGATATTTGTGTTAAAGTGAAGGAGCCTTTGGAGTGGAATGATCTATGAATTTTAATTTGAAAAAGGCCATTATTAAGCATCTTGGCTTCAATAGAATTTATTGGTCTATGTGACACTTGTGTTCTTTTTTTTGCTTCTGCCATTAAGGCCTAAAGCGCCTGGCTCAACAGCTCCCCAAAACCTAAGGTCGCCTTTGGAATTACCCTTGAAAACCAGAAGTTTTCCCAGAAATTCAACACTTACAGAAAAAAAAATATCTCAGCCCAGAAACATAATTCCAAAAGAATTAGAGAGCTTAGACATGCAGGCAGAGGCAGAGTTTATTATTATTTACTGTTTCAATTCATGATGTAAAAATAACGTGTCAGTGCAAGAGAAGCACTATTTTAGTTTAAAAAAAAAAAAAACAAGTGGTAGTTACCATCCTCTATTCTGTTACAAAGACGTCAATATCGTCATTGTTTACAAACCATATCATATCCACTGGTTCAAAGTCCACAAGCGCATCGCCTATATATCACTACCGTTACTTATTTCAAAGCTCCCGGCGATCAACGGCGTCCGCCATCAGCATACGGCTCGAAAAAAAAAAGTGTGACATCCTCCGCAGTCTCGCGACACCGTCACGTCACATGTATATTCTGATGCATTAAATTGGCTAAGAGACGGAGAATTGGATTAAAAAAAGACAGACGGATCCGCTCTCCCAGCTTTAAAGGTAGAAAGATGCAACAGCGCAGTTAAGTTAAGAGGAAGTCAACCCAAAAACGTTCTTTACAATATTATTTTCTGTGTAGCCCCACTACACTAAACACAGCATTCTGGTTGATATTATGTTTGTGGAATATGAGTTAAAGGGGAAGACAACGCATTTTTTTTTTTTTTTTGCAAGCCCACTAGTTGAAACAAGGCATTCTGAGAAATATTACATTTGTGGAATAAGTTTTAATGCACTCGTTTTAGCCATCTCTGGGGACAGTCATTTTGTTTTCTGTCGACTGAAAATGACATCACAACTGCTCACAACGACCAATCATGGCTCAGATTCAGAAAACAGGTCAGCCGTGAATGGTCGTTGTGAGCAGTTGTGATGTCATTTTCAGTCGACAGAAGACAAAATGGCAGCCCCCAGAGATGGCTAAAAAGGAGTGCATTTTGCTGCATAACTTATATTCTACAAACGCAAAATTAATCAAAATGCTGTGTTTCAACTAGTGGGCCTGCTGGGAACATATTCTTGAAAAAAATATGTTTGGGTTGACTTCCGCTTTAAGAAGTAAAAGCAAAGTAAAAGGAGCGGCCATTTTCTCACTTGTTGTCAACTGAAAATGACATCATAGTTGCTCAGGGCTCAGGTAAGGACCAAATATACCTCAGCTTCAGAAAACAGGTGACCCGTGATTGATCGTTACTTGAGCCCTGAGCAACAGTGACAAAATGGCTGCCCTCTGAGATGACTCAAAACGGGCGGATTTTGCTGCTTAACTCCTATTTCACAAACAAAATATTGATCAGAATGCAGTGTTTAGACTTGTGAAGGCGCATTGAACATATTATAAAGACATTTTTGAGGTTGACTTCCACTTTAAGTCTGGCATTGAATGATTTGTAATACAAGCTTGCAATAACTTAATAAGAAATGACTGACATGGGTGTCATGTTGCTCCCCTTGCAGATGGATGGAGGCCTGTTTGGATGAAGAGTTACCGCCAACCACAGAGCTGGAGGAGGGTCTGCGGAATGGAGTTTATCTGGCCAAACTCGGCAACTTCTTTGCTCCACGCACCGTCTCCCTTAAGAAAATCTATGACCGGGAGCAGACACGTTACAAGGTGATGGCAACATTCATATTTCAGCAAATTTGGTATTCATTATAATGTTGTAAAAAGTCCACACCTGACACTAACTAGCTTTAAATGCAAAAAAGAATCTACTGACAAAGGCAAGGCAAGCCAGCTTTATTTATATAGCACATTTCATACAAAAGGTGAATCAATGTGCTTCACATAATTAATGGTGTCATATTTGTCGGACCATAAGGTGCACTTAAAATCCTTTAAACTTCTCATAAATTTACAGTGTGCCTTGTAATTCGGTGCGGCTTTTATGGATATTGGCGTTTCAGTTCATCATCTTTGATTCAGATCCCTTCCTATTACATTCACGTTCTCATCCATATCTAATCGCAAGCAGGCATCCATGTATTTCGTCATAGCTCCTTCCGTGTCTAAGAATCATGAGAAATGTAGTCCCACTAGCCTAATGCCGCGGTCAAACCGAATGCAAGCCGAGCATTTCTTGCGTTTCTAATGTTACAATGTAGGACTGCGCTACAATCGACACAGCCGCCAATAGCCGCCCGGACCAAGCTAAAGAGGTAGGATCATGGTGAATGCATTGACTTGTTTACAGATGTTGAACTGTCAACCAAGATAGCATTTAGCATTAGCCAAAGTAATAGCACAATCACCGGTTTGACAACCGACATTCAAACTTTTTTTTCCGACTGTTGGAGGAGCCCCTTGTCTTCTCAGCTCGACCCGTGCTTGTAGTTGCACGGCAAGTGAGACACGCGGCGCTACCCAATGTTTCATGTCCGGCCAATCTATCAAATAAACATACGGTACAATTAGAATAAACTATTTAATAGGGATGGGAATTTCGACTAATTTGCCCGCCGACTAATCTCAAATTTTATTTGCGACTAGTCGACTAGACAAATTTTATTTGCGACTAGTCGACTATTTTATAAGCAAGAAAACTTGAAATTTAATACATTGAATTCAAAGTTTAAAATGCAAATGTTTTGTGTATTTACAGTAGGGGCTATTTTAGCCCAAACATTCAGGACAGTTTGTCAATTTAAATCCTATTGATGTAACAATAATTGACTGAATAAAAGTGAACAATTGAAAGAGAAATACATTTCTGATGGTACCGACTCCCAGTCCAGCAAGGGTCTCATTCGCCATGTTAGGTGCATTATCATGCACACAGACAATGGCTTTATTTTCGAGTGCCCACGTACCCATCACACTCCGCAGGAGAGCAGCCAAGTTTTCAGCTGTGTGTCTTTCCTCCTATGCGCATGAAGCACACAGCTGCGGAGATGTCTTTCGTCCACATACGTTATACACGTCATAGTCATGTAAGATTTGGTGGCTATGGACGTCCATCCGTCTGTAGTTATGGCCACATAGCTGACGTGCTCAAACGCTCGTAGTATCCACTCTTTCATTTGGTTATGGCTACCCTCCAGTTGGGGCGTTATTGTTTTGCGATTTGGCACCACGTACTCAGGCTCGATATTCAGCATTAATTTTTCAAACAGTTTGCCCTCAACAAAAGAAAGCGGCAGCATATCGCGTCGTTTTACAAATTAGTTGAGTAATCTTTGCTGTGCGGTGAGCATCGCAGCGCCTGGCTGGAACAAACGCTCTCATGCTCGTCTGCCTGGCTCCGCCGCCATCGACCTGCTGGTTCACATCGAGATTTACTTGTGGTTTCTCATCGCTCCGGGAGAGTGGTTGTAAGCGAGTTTATGCTTACAAAGCCTACAAACGACCTTGTTGTCATCTGCTGCATCAAAATAGTGCCAAACCGTGCCGTTGTTTTTTGTGGTAGCTTCGACATCTTCAGAATGTACTTTTCTTCCCCAAACTTAGTGTCCCCGCCCCCTACTATGTGTAAGAGTGGGCGGGGGGAGGGGAGTAATTCTCTCTCTTGGTGCTCAGCTTGTTTACCGAGGCAGAGGCGTGAGGAACAATTTGCGTGGTACTAATGCAGCGTTTAACCGACTAGTAAAATACTAAACGTTAAATAAATCATAGACGGTTAAACGACTAGACGCACACATCGCTACTATTTAACATACAGTTGGTTGTTTCACAAAGATAATGACCCTTACAACCCGGTGTGCCCTATGTATGAAAAGGTATTAAAATAGACCCGTTCGTTGGTATTGCACCTAATAATAGGCCGACCGTCCGTGCGGGGTGTGTGTGTGTTAATAACTTGGAGGAGTGCAATGCTACAGTAATAAACCACAGGCTTTTTTTCACCAGTATTGAATGACTTTTTAGCCTGAGCAATGCGCTTAGCCACCAAGTGGTGCGCTCTCAAGGCATGTACATTTGTTCACAAATCAGCTTCGTTCGTGTGTGGTAACGACTTGTCGCCGTAAATCCACATTTCAAATAGGTCTTCTGGCATTGTCTGTGAAATACACCTTTTTCTTCTTGGGCAAAGGCTCATGTGTTGAATTCTCACAGTGCCTTTTTCTCATTGCTAAGAAACTTGCCAAATCTGTTTAATTATTTTACTCATTTTGCTAGCTTCTGGGTTTAATATTAGTATCAATCTGGTCACTTTTCAAAATAACATCTTTTTCAGCCTCGGATAATAAATAAACCAGAAGTACTGTATTTGTTTTTTTCTTTCATCTGTGT
The DNA here is from genome assembly GCF_054856515.1 of Filicampus tigris. Taxonomy (NCBI): domain Eukaryota; kingdom Metazoa; phylum Chordata; class Actinopteri; order Syngnathiformes; family Syngnathidae; genus Filicampus; species Filicampus tigris. Next base: position 27,812,122 of record NC_141219.1, read on the forward strand.
AGCCCGGGCCCACTGGTGTACTGTATCTGTTTAGAACATCCACTTAAGTTACCCAATATGCTTTCTTGACTGATAAAGGGCTGTATGCAGACAATTGAATGAAGCAAACCTGTATGAGTCATGTGCATGGTGCTAATCATTGCTAAATTTTTGTTCTTACGTCACACCGTTTCTGAGTGCCATGAATGAACATACAAGTATTGTTGAACATGCCATTATTGTTCTTGAATGTTTTTTGCCTACATCACCAAAAGGGACTGAGCTTGCATAACATTACTGCTGGGTGGAAATTTCCTGTGTCGAAATCTGGTCAAATTTACATTTATTTCACAAATCGATACTATTTGGCAGTCCCCACCTGGATGTGTTATTTTTACAAAGTATTGACCGATCTAAAGTGTTGAAAATGGCTTGCTCTCGCTGACAATGCAATGCTAATGCCATTTTTGTTTTGTTTTGTACGGTGCTGAACGTGTGAAGTTCAATGGAGCCACATTTTTCTACTCTGATTATTGTTTTAACTCTTTTACCTTATCTCTCACAGGCAACAGGTCTCCATTTCAGACACACTGATAATGTCATCCAGTGGCTCAATGCCATGTCGGAGAAGGGGCTACCAAAGGTGAGTAACACAAATGTTTTTGTGTTACCTACGATGATACAGTTTCCACCTCAAATTACGCAAGACATATTTAGTTGAGTAAATGAAAAACACCAGTTTCTTTCTATTTCGGCATTAGCAGCTCAGCAGTACACCCTGGAGTGGGCAGATTAGATTGCCAGGCAATCACAGGGCACGCAAGTAATGATTATTATTTCTTCTTCCTCATGTTAATAATACTTTTGAATTATACAGAACCTTTTAATGAAAATGTGTTTTGCCAAACATCTTTATTTCAAGAATATTTGTTTTGCAGCAATTGCTGATAAAGTGCATGCTGATAAAATTGCGTTTGTGGAATAAATTTTAATCCACTCCTTTTTAGCCATTTCCGGGGGCGGCCATTTTGTCTTCTGTCGACTGAAATTGACATCACAACTGCTCACAACGACCATGACTCAGATTCAGAAAACAGGTCAGCTGTGATTGGTCGTTGTGAGCAGTTGTGATGTCATTTTCAGTCGACAGAAGACAAAATGGCCGCCCCCAGTGATGGCTAAAAACTAGCGCATCTTGCATCTTAACTTATATTCCACAAACACAAAATTAATCAGAATGCCGTGTTTCAACTAGTGGGCCTGCTAGGAACATATTCTTGAAAAAAATATGTTTGGGTTGACTTCCGCTTTAAGGATCATTAGCTGGCTAATTTACTATTCGATCCCGCTGTGGACACGCTTCAAATTGCGCCACTAGTACTTTACTACTTACCCAACTTACCCATTGCGAGTCCCGGGGTTGGTTTTGTCGTATTGTATAATTATTTGGGTCCAATGGACGGCCAGAAGTCGCAGTCAAGTTATTTATTTTCCACACTTCCCTTCGTTCACGGCCTTCAAAATAAAAGCATACCAGCAAACCACTATACACAGCAGGTTTTTCTACGGCGTATTTCCGGAAGTAGAAGACCCCATAACTGCATGAACTCCACCTTGATGTGGCAGCGTCGTACTTGAGTGCTACGCGCAGCTCAATATACTCCCGGACACAAGTTGTTTTGAAACAGTTGAGTTCCAAGTCGGGGGGTGTCGCTTCAAAAAGACAGCGACAACAATGGATATCGTGCCTGCTACAACCATAAAGGGATCGAGATGACTAGACTATGCATTTAATTTTATTACCAAACTAGTTTGCTTTTGCAGCAGCAACGAGCTGCGTGCTGCATCCTCTCTCTCCTCTCCGTGTGGGAAACTGTATGTCATTGCAACATGTGACATAATGGACCGATCAGAGTAGCAACAATTTCTTAAGGGTGCGTGGCATGTGTTGCAGACCTGTCGCCAACAGCACAATGCGTCGGTCACGTGTATCAATGCGGCAGTTGTCGCTCGCGCCGACGTGGGAGTAGAAAGAAGCCTGGAAAGAAACCTTTTACTGAGTAGGCTGAGATTAAATTTTCACGCCTCGCGACCACGTCAAACGCATGAGGGCCGATTAGTGGGCCGGATTAAAATCCACTTCCAGCCATGCTTAGTCCAGATTCATCATCAAAACGCCCCCCCACCCCAAATGTGGGCATCCGGCTGGGCCGGAGGGTCCGACCGGTCCGGCCGGTCCGGCCCAGGGACGGACTGCCCAGCTCTGACGTTAGTACTTAGTTAAAAAGGAAACTAAACAGCACACACACAGTCAGTCAGTTTAAGACCCAGCTACTGCATCTAAAGGTTTGTCTGAATGTTCCTGTTTTAAATTCATGTAATGTGCAAAAAATAATGTGGTTCGGACGAGTTTGTACCATAGCTACCCTGAACTACCCATGAAGTTCAGTAGTTAAGATCTTAATGTTTTGACTATTATGCGTTGGATCGCAGCCCTAAAAAAACACATTGGAGTTTTCCTCTCCAATGAGCAGAGATTTGATGGGATATCATATTTTGTAGAACAGTGAAAGCTTTGTGTAAGACATTGAAAAGTGGTATCGCAAAGATTAAGACAAATTGTGACCACCTTTGTGACCTGTTTAGCAACACACCAAATGGTATATTTATCTCAATCTCAGCGTGTGACATGGAATTGAACACATTGAACTCATACTTGCAGGACACCTCCTGTAAGAAATATTTGTACTTCTATCATTATATTATAGCATGAATTGAATCATTGTTTCTGATGTTTCAGATCTTCTACCCCGAGACGACAGACATATATGACAGAAAGAACATGCCACGCTGCATTTACTGCATACATGCACTAAGGTACTCCCTCAGTTTTTGAACGCTTCTCTTCATTTCAAAACCGTGTCTGATTGTTCAGTTTGCACATAGGCACAGGCCTTTAGACACTGCAAATGAATTCCCTTTGTGAGTTTGAAGACTCAAAAGCAGGGACGTGAGGCAGGTGTGTACTCAAAAATAAATGTAATTTAAATAGAACACAAAGACAAACAAGATACTTGGATTGATTAAAAATACAAAATCAATAGAAGTCCAAAATAACAAGGTTCAAAGTCACAAAACAAACACTAGGAAAACAATTTGGCGAGACAACGAAACACCAACAGGAAACACGTCGTGACTTGGACAATGAACCGATATGAACTCAAAGGAAACTAAATACAAACAAACTGAGGAGAAAACGAGGAACACCTGGACAAGAGACAAGTGGCTGAGGGAGCTGATTGGTTGGCACAAGGAAGCATGTTGACATGCACAGGTGGACACAATAAAACCTAGTGAGACAGACTATTGCGGAAAAGGGACACTAGGAAAACATGAGAAATCTAAAATACCCAAAACAGAATATGATACCCAATTTGTTAATTGCATTAGTTAATTTGTCATTTGCATTACTATTAGGAAAAATAATCAAATTGTGATTTTTTTTTTTTTTTTCCCAGCCTCAATGTTGCCATTCTGATTTAATTTGCAGTTATTTTAACATGGTCCACTTCCCATGATTTTTTTTGAACAGATTTGTTTGCATTATTGTTATAATCTGACATATGATTTATTTATGTTTACGCCACACTTGTTTGGTAGAATTTGGGCAAGTTGTCATAGTGAACGCTTAAAAGCCTGCAAATCAGTGTTTAATAAGTTAAAAACTCTAATTGAAGTAGATAAATAAACTGCATCACATATTCATTTGTAGTTTATTTACCTTTTAGCGAAAGCCTAACCTATAAAGACCAAAACATTTAAGTGTAATAAATCTGATATTCTTTATTGTATTACAGATTTATTTATTGCTCGTGCTTTCATGTTTCATGAAACAATTATGTAAACATGTGAACTGCACTTCTTAAGCACTGAACTTATCCAGACACAATATAAATGAAAATACAATTATATCCCAAATAAAATATACCAGTACTGGCCAACTGAAATGACAGAGAGTTTTTTTCTTGTTTCCAAAATTGCTCTCGTTGTGATTTTAAAATTGCATTATACTAAAATTGCACTCTTTGTGATTTGAAAATTGCATTATGCTACAATGTGGTGTCGATTTGAAGCAAACCTCTTAAATCGATTGTTTTCATTATCTTTAAGAGCCCAAAACACTGTGGATTCCTCTGTGGTCTGCTTACACCAGAACATTTTTATTGTGCATATTTTTGTCATGTGAAGTGTGGGGTGTTTCATTAAAAAAAAAAAAAAAGGGAGGAGTCAATGCAAGCATATTTTTTTTCAAGAATATGTTCTCTACAAACCCACTAGTTGAAACAGGGCATTCTGATAAATATTGCGTTTGTGGTATAAGAGTTAATCCACCCATTTTTAGCCATCTCAGGGGGCGGCCATTTTGTCATTTCTGTCAACCAAAAATGACATCACAACTGCTCTGGGCTCAGGTAACGACCAATCATGGCTGACCTGTTTTCTGAAGCTGAGCAGTTGTGATGTCATTTTCAGTCGACAGAAGTAACAAAATGGCTGAATCCTGAGATGGCTAAAAGTGGGGGGGGGGATTTTGCTGCTTAGCTCATATTCCACCAACGCAATATTAATCAGAATGCCGTGTTTCAAGTGGTGGGGAACATATTCTTGAAAAAAATATGTTTGGGTTAATTTCCTCTTTAAGTTTCATTAAGTATAGAGTCCTTTGTTTTAGTAGGACAGCACCTCAGATGAAATAGATGCAATCACTCTCAGAATTAGAGTATAGAGATGACATGGTCGCCAGCCAATCACAGGGCACATATACACAAACAATTCTTCACGCTTGGCAACAGTGGACTCTATGCGCGCATTATTTCCGCATTTAGGATACGCAGGCGTGCTACCTTCCGGTCGCTAGTCCAACGCATAGCATCAACCTCTTTAAAATATACACGCAGTCTGCTGAAATGATGTCAAGTTACCGTAAATGACATATTACCTTATAAATTGCTCCAGTTATCCAAGTGTTGGCGAAGCGATCAAAGCACCATATATGATTTAATGAGCCATTTGCTGTATCACAGTACATACAGGTCTGTGTGAACATAGACTCGCATGTCTTATTTTGACAAGTGCAACCCAACTTTGTTTACAGGGCATAAAAACGACCACAAAATATAATAGAATTGAAAACCTTTATTGTCTCGTTCCATGGCGCCGATGCAACAAAATGTAGCTGATGAAAACATAAAAGACAACCAATAATGAAATAATAATAACGACAAGTGCAGGATGAGGATAAATGTTCCCATGGACATTCATGATGGAGCGGTCGACATCATTGCAGGCTATTCAGACTGGTCCAAAACTAAAATATGTTGCCATGGTGAGGAGATGGCAGCTGTTCTCCTTATTTTTGTAATGATAAAAAAAAATATGACTGCGCAAAGTCTTGCAGTTGCTAATTCGATGTTTCATCTTTTGTTTTTGTGCTTTTCCAGCCTGTATCTGTTTAAGCTGGGCCTTGCACCGCAGATCCAGGATCTCTATGGGAAAGTGGATTTCACTGGTAAGACTGTGAACCTGTGAACAAGCCTCCTTCTGTCTGTGATTCTGTGAAATTGGCCACATTGGCACAGTTAACATGCATGTGTTGAATGTATCTGTATACTGTGTTTGAGACGAAAAGCGCAGAGTTGGCCTTTCATGTTCTCCAGCAAACTGATGTACAAGAGCTTCTGGAAATGTCAAAGTCATTCGTAATTGTGAGAGCTTTTCCTGTGTGTGAAGTTACTGCTGCACTCGGTGCCAGAGCCAGAATGCACATTATCGTACATAATCCAGGGACAGTCTGTCTTCTTAGTGTCCCAGCTCCCTACCCAAGCCCACGTGCTCTTCTCTTTCCCAGAGGAGGAGATCAACAACATGAAGAGCGAGCTGGAAAAGTATGGGATCCAGATGCCTGCCTTCAGCAAGATTGGTGGAATCCTGGCCAATGAGCTTTCGGTGGATGAAGCTGCATGTGAGAGTTGCTCAGATGTCAAGGGAGGGGTGGTATGGTTTCCCATTAACCCCATGAATGCCAATATTGACTCTGTTTACATTCATGTTCAAGAAGATATTTACCACCTTTATCTGTGGCCTAATTTGATTTAATATGATCTTTTTTTAAAATCAAAATTGACCACCTTTTCATGATGGTTTATGGAGAAATACAACTAAATAAATAAGCAGACAGAACATTTGCTGCAATGAATTTCAATTATTGCATTCCTAAGGGTCATTAGTTTTACTGTGTACCCGCAAGGAAGCTATTAAAGACAAACAAAAGTGATGTGAATGCGATGACAATGCAAAAAGAATTGTTCTGCTCGTTTTTTTTAAACAAGAAGCCATCCTGAACTATCAAGTACTGATCAATAATTTTCATTTATATTTATGATCTTTAATAAAGAAAATGAAACAAAAGCCCTTCCTGATTCATGTGAAGCCACTTCCTCACCAGGCGTCCCTTTTCACCCTCAGTACACGCCGCTGTGATCGCCATCAACGAGGCTATCGACCAGGGCGTCCCAGAGGGCACAATGGCCGCCATGCAAAATCCCAACGCCATGCTGGTCAACCTGGACCACAACTCTGCCCACCAGTATCATCACACATTGTACCAGGCCAAGGGAGTGAAGGTGGCCAGTTCGCGCAAACGGGTATGACGTTACAATACAATACAATACAATACAATTTTATTTATATAGCGCATTTCATAACAGCTAGAGCTGTAACAAAGCACTTTACAAACAATACAATAAATAAAAAAACAATAAAAGGCTGTGATACACGTATTGATAAATATAGATATAAATAAATATTATATAAGATGTAAATAAAAGTATAAATAAAGCCAATAAATTAACAGAAAACACTATATACAATTGACACCGGAAAAGAGCCGAACATTTCAGGTCTGATCAAAAGCCAGAGAAACGAAATGTGTCTTCAACCGGGTTTTAAAAAGGGACAGAGAGGGGCTTGCCTAGCAACCAATGGGAGGTCATTCCAGAGGGAAGGACCAGCAACAGAAAAGGCTCAATTCCATCTGAGGCTCCGATTGGTCCTCGGCACCTCGAGCAGCGCCTGGTCCGCAGACCTGAAGCTGCGGGAAGGTGCGTAGGAGTGGAGGATTTAATGGCATTTAATGATTTAAAGACAAATAGGAGAATCTTAAATTGAACCCTGAAATGCACTGGGAGCCAGTGAAGGGAGGCCAGAATTGGTGTTATGTGCTCGATCCTCCGGGCTCCAGTTAGTAGGCGGGCAGCAGCATTTTTGACCAACTGGAAACGTTTGTGGGAGGACTGGCTGACTCCAAAATATAGTGCATTGCAGTAATTTAGCCGAGATGTAACAAAGGCATGGATGACTGTTTCTAAGTGCTGATGGGAAAGGAGGGGCTTTACCTTAGCCAGCTGTCTAAGGTGAAAGAAGCTCGACTTTACAACAGCGCTGATTTGCTGGTCCAATTTAAGATCACTGTCCATTTTGAAACCCAAGTTGACTGTTGGCTTTAGGTATGAAGACAGCGGGCCTAGGTCAACAGGGTGGGATGGAGACGAGCCACTGGGACCGAACTCCATAACTTCTGTTTTATTTTCGTCGAAATTTAGGAAATTCAGTGACATCCAGTCTTTGATGTCCTCTAGGTAGGACAAAAGTGGTCTTAAGGAGAAAGCCAATTTTTTTCTTAGCGGGATATAGATTTGACTGTCATCCGCGTTGCAGTGGAAGAAAATACCGTGTTTTCTAAGGATGGAACACAGGGGCAGCAAATACAATGAGAACAGCAATGGCCCCAAATTAGAACCCTGTGGAACACCATACGATAGAGGGGCAGAGCTGGACTCAGAGGAACCTAGGCTAACAGAAAAAGTCCTGACAGCTAGATCGGATCTAAACCACTCTAGAGCGCATCCACTAATGCCTACTTGCTAATGCTAATGCTAACGAGTCAAAACAATACTGTGGTCTACTGTATCGAAAGCTGCAGTCAAATCCAACAAAACGAGACAGATGTGGTCTCCAGTGTCATTTGCCAGGAGGACGTCATTAAAAACACGTAGCAGGGCTGACTCTGTGCTATGCATCTTCTTGAATCTTGATAGGAAAACTTCCATGACATTGTGTTTATCAAAGTAAGATCTTAGCTGTGAGTGCAACCACTTTTTCCATAATTTTAGACATAAAAGGCAGCATGGAAATGGGTCTAAAATTTGAAATCACAGCTTGATCAAGGCCACTTTTTTCTGCAGGGGTTGCACTACAGCATGCTTAAAATCTTGGGGGACCACACCAGAAGACAGGCTGCTGTTTATAATGGCCAAAACCGATTTACCAATTGTCGGGACAATCTCCTTAAAGAAGTGTGGGGGAATGGAGTCATAAGGGGAGCCCGATGGTTTCATATGGCAAACCACTTCCTCCAAAAATGTCAAAGAAACCATCTCAAAGGAATCAAACACTGCTGAACAAGGAGCTTGGACAGAGTGGTCAAATGTGACGTTTGAAACAAGAGACTTAGCTGTGGCAACCTTGTCAATGAAAAACTGCAAGAATCTATCACACATTTCAGGGGACGAGTCCGTGCAAGTTGGTCGACGTTGTGTACATCCTCAGTAGTGTGCGGTTAATGATGTGCAGATGTTTCATTTGACCATATACGAATGGTGGCCTGAAGCTCTTTTTTTTCTCGAGAGAATAGAAAGCGCTTGTTACCAAGATTGAGGATATGCATATAATTGAATGTGAAGCAGCCTGAGGCAACACACAAAGCACCTGGACAGCATGAAATTTAATATGTATGGTCTTGTGGATCTCTTTGACTTTTTGTGTCGAACAGCAGAAATTAGTGTGGCCTGCATCAAGTTTTAGGGCATTTTATTTTTTTATTCTTACCAATAACCAAAGCATACATGTGACCAGTGAAACCAATGAGTAATATGATCAGTGCACTACCACTTGTGCATTGCTTTTGCCCATAAACCAACTAGTCATGACAGCAAACCCGCCCCATTATTAGGGCTAATGAAATGTATAGAATTTAATGAAATGTATGTCGTTGTTGTCAAACAGCAAATGGAAAATGTTGACGCTGAGAGAGATATCTACGATGAGCTTCTCACCCAGGCTGAAATCCAGGGTAACGTTAACAAAGTCAACGGTGAGTGGTTAGTCTCGATTCAACGGCAAGTTCCTTTGGTTCTGTGGGGAAACGTCACTGTTTTTCTTTTTCCCAACAGTCAATAATGCCTTAAGTGCTGCTGAACAGGCGTTGCTGAGTGGGGATGAGGATAAGTTGTATGAGGCATTGAAGGCCATGGGCATTCAGCACCTGCTGGCCCAGAACAAAGGCTGGTACCTGAAACAACTCCTGGCTGACAGAGAGAACAAAGAACTAGTAGGATGCATGTTGAGATTATTGAATTCCTTTGTCTCTTTGCTGTTAATGGAATCTCATGTAGACATCTTCCTTATTAGGCGTCTCCAGGCCAAGCGCTGACTAAGGATGAGCTGCAGGCCGGTGTGGACGGCGCCAATGACTTAGCAGAAAGCTACTTAAAGAGTATGCACAGCCATCAAACTATCTAACACGCACTCAGTATTAGTTAGACAACAGTATTGGCATTCTGACCACTTGTATTGGTCTCCTGCTAAACAACGGTATTACAGTGTGTTCGTATACATTCAGTGTTTCCATGCCGTAATCCCTTCCAGTCATTACATGACAGGCATCGTCTGTGTTTCCAACAAAATTCCCAATTGGTCTTGCACCGCAGCGCCGATCAAAACAACAGCTGCAGGGAACACTATTAGATTGAGTCTACAAGGCTCTATTTTTATTGATTTGATAGTGTAAGATAGACTGCTGATGCTCCATATTAGCTCATTAGATTATTTAAGGCAGTATTATTCGGTCACCGAATTTTATCCCAGAAAAAATTGATTTTAGCAAATGATCTTCTATTTACATGTGAAGTGGTAGAATATTGACTTGTTTTCAGCAAATACAGTTTGGAACTCCTTCCTTTTAATTTGCTGCCTTGTGTGCGTAGTGCTTAAGGCAGTGGAGCGCATCAACTTTGCCATTCGGGAAGGTGTACCAGAGAATACTGTAGAGGAGCTGATGAACCCTGACGCTCAGCTTCCTGAAGTCTATCCCAGTGCTGCAAATCTTTACCAGCGCGAGCTGGCCAGCTTACAGCAGCAAAGCCCCGAGGTACCCACAATGAAACACACACAATGACACAGAGCACAACCGTAGTGCGCCTGAGTAAAATCTGTGTTGACAGTTATCCCTATAGTTCCTTTCTAGAAGGCGTGCCAATGTTTTCAGAGACCATTTGTTTAATATACAAAATGTAAAATAAAAATGAAACACAATTCCAGGCACTGATACTGTCCACAAATCAATGTGTAAAGCATACGTACTTCACCCCCCGTGTGTAGTGTTTCAATTTCCAGGCACGAGAAACGATTTATTACTTGTTTTCTTTTAAGCTGTGATTTAAACCTTGGGAAAGATACTGTACATGAGCAGCTTGAACAATTTGGGGTGTCTATTCCACAGAGCTCTCTATCCCATCCAGAGCTGCTTGTTGCAGTTGAGATGCTGTCATCGGTGGTGCTGATAAATGAGGCCATTGACGTTGGAGACAGGGCCACCCTTTGGAGACAACTGTCTAGCTCCATCACAGGGCTTAGTAATGTGGAGCCTGAATATGCACAAAGGTGTGTACATGCCACAGATATCAATAAGATAGTAACCATTGTATTGTCAAATGGGATTGCAATGTAATATTGTGCCCGTTGTTCCTTATGCGCCATAGGTACATGGATGAGTTGATTCGTCTTAAGGCAACAGCCAGGGAGGAAGGCTGTGATTATCTCACCTGGAATGACATACAAGCTTGCATTGATCAGGTCAACGTGTCTGTACAGGAGGAGCATGAACGTAAGACACACACCCACACACAAGTACACAAATAAACACACAAATTGCACAAACACTTCATGTCAACTGAAACCTAGATATGATTTTTAGCTAGTAAAAATATATATATATATCCAGTTGGAGGTGCAACAAAAACCGTTTTAACCGGAAAACCGTTGATTTATCATTTCTGAAATGTATTGAGAAACGTATCGAATTGTCTTTTATTGGAGAGAGATATATCTTAGAAGGAATTGGCACTGACAAATTCATTCAACTGTGTGTAAAATAACAAAAAAGTACCGGTAATAGCATCATACACTCTTGAACTGAGCCATACTATATGGAATGGAATCGTAATCTCACTGAGTCGAACCAAACCGAATCGTTCCACTTTCAAATTGAACCGCCCCTGAATCGTCTAACATATCGAAAACCGTATCAAATCTTCTTTTGTGGGGAGATACACACCCCTACTATCCCGACACATGAACTTGAACAACGGGTCCGATATCTTTGTCAGTATACAGTCTCACCCGCAGTATTTACACGAAACGTTTAAAATGCTCTACGTTATTAATTTACAATTTCTTAACATCACAAATGAAAAGCAACCGTGTTTTGTAGGAATTGCAGCTATCGGACTGATCAATGAGGCCCTGGATGAAGGGGATTACATGAAGACTCTGGCCATGTTGCAGAACCCATCAGCCAAGCTCACAGACGTGGACCCGTCGGTAGCTCAGCACTACCACGACAAACTGCTGGAGGCCCGCAGGGAGAAGGCTCATGTAAGATCATTAGAAACACAAAATATTACGCATAGAGCTTAAAACAGTATTTCCATGCAGGTAGTGTGGTAACAAACGCACAAAACAAAAAATGATTACAAATAAAGAATAGATAATGTAGATGAACCTAATAAAGTGGCTCTAATAAACAACTGTATGGAAGAAGAAGGAGTAACAATATGATGTGGTTCCCTTTATCAATATTTTCGATTCATTGCTACTCAGATTTGGTTAACGTCACCTTATTCACTCGTCGTACATTTAGTTGATATGACAATGAACATGGGCATGGTTGTTACCTTCTGTGTTGCGCAGTTGTCGGTTTGTATGCTAAAGAGATGTTTACAACTGTGAAGCTTTGATCACAGGGCTCACAGACGGCTCTGTTTGACTCAGGCCGATGAGCAGCACATGACTCGTGCACTCGGATGAGGTCATGCTGTGATCATCTCTTCCTCTCACTTCCTGTCACTTCCTTAACACTTGGCGGTTCCTTTACATGCCTTTCTTTGGTTTTATTTGTGCAAACTTTGATCAAAGACAAAACTGTTGATACCAGTCTAGAAAAGCAGCTCTGACTCATTGTTCTTTGTTTTGTGTTTTTGCATATGCACACCATATTTGGTTTCATGCTCTGCCCACAGCCGGTGACTTGCTAACCAAAGTAATGCTAAACTTGTTTTCCCCCCTCACGGCGATTTTATACATTTCCCTATTTGAATTTATGACACTGTATTTCTAAAAAGCTATGTTAAAAACATTGGACATTGATCTAAGTACTCCAATTTTGCTGAATTTGTTTTCAAGCAAAACAAATGGGAAACAAAATTAATGTTGCTTATCAGGGCTAAGTCTTCAGCCCACTCATCTCCGAATATCAACAGCAGCATTCACACAAAGCCTTAAATACGTAATATGTGGACTCATGACAAAGAAAACAAAGCGATTAAAAGAGAACTATTTTCATGGCTTTTTGTCAGGAAATAACAAGCACAACCTCCGTAGCTTTGCTTCCATAAAGGGACAGAAAGTCAACTGCTACGGTTGATTGGCTCCACCCATGAGTACAGGCTTCTAGTTTTTAGTCAGGCAGTTGGAGGTGACATGTTGCTGTGACATGAGAATGTGCTTAGAAGAACAGTGCAACGTTGGATTTCTGAGGCTTGATGGGGCCTTGCTCTGCTTTGAGTGAAGAATCAAAACTCTAGCGGCAGTTGTTGTTGGGCTGAAGGTGATATGAGGTCAGAGGAGATGAAACAACACATGCTTCTTGCTGCTTTCCCATTACAGTAGTGCAGTATTAGACGTGTTGACTTTGGCTGTGGCTTGACGTTCTGCCCGGACTTAGCTTACTAACAAGCTCTGAAAAGTCAGCGATCCCTCTGAAACTGAAACTTGACATGCTGCTAGCACAAACTGGCTTGGATGAAACATTCTTCTATAAGTGGATTTGCAGGTAGACTTCTAATGATTTCAAATAAAAAAAAAAAAAAACAGTTTGTGGCTTCTCAGGAAGCAAGCATGAGTAGCATGCGAGCAAAATTTAGGAAGATGATTGAGTTATTATTTTCTGCCCTTGCAGCTTTCACTTCCTCTTGAGTTGCAAGACATGTTGGCAATATGTGGGTTGCATCAGTTGCCTCACTGCTCTGGCACCACACCCTTACTAGGTGCCTCCTGCAGTCATTATTCACCATCTGCAAATACTACGTGAAACACCAACCGCAAACATACAAAGACTAATCAGGTTGAACTTTATCGACTGCAAACATAGTTTGGTAGATTCAGCTACATGCTGCTACAGATGTTCATAGCTGTCTGCACTTTTGTACTTAAGATCAGGTATCGTTTTGACCCACCCGCCCCTTCCTCAAATGCGCACACCTCCTCTCCTCTCCTCTCCTCTCCTCTCCTCTCCTCTACCCTGCAGCACAAAAAGAAGGGCGAGGACTGGAACCAGATGAGGTGGCTGTTAGATTGAAGGCAGCAGTGCATCGTATAGAGGAGGAGTGCGCCCTCTGGAGACACTAATGCGTCATTACAGTTTATTATGTACAGTATCATATTGGTGGGACCTGAACAGCTTTTCTCACCTGGGTTTCATATGTAGTGTTATATATTATTTTCTTCCCCCTGTTGCAACATTTTTTTGTTGATTGTTAAGATTAGTTACCCCTCTTATTGGTTGGTCTGACTAGATTTTTATAGACGTGCCTAATATTGTGGGGTGGGCATAAGCAATTGTGGCCAGCGATTGGCTGGGGAGCAGTTCAGGGTGTACCCCGCCTCCTGCCCAATGACAGCCGAGATAGGCTCTAGCACACTCGACGCCCTTGTGAGGATAGGTGGTTTGGAGAATGGACGGATGGATTTTTGAAGTATTGAAGTTTAAAAAAAAAAAGTATAATAAAATAGCTAAATGCTAACCAAAATCGAACTGCTCATTACAACAACAGAAACACATTGTGAAGCACAAAAACGAAGCAGTTAGGCTAGTACTAGGGGTGTGCGTCTCTCCAAAGAAAGATCTTTCGATACATCTCGATACATGTGGTATAATGAAATTCAAGGACTGTTCGATTTTAAAGTGGAACAATTCGATCCGGCTGGATTAGGTCGGATTACGATTCGATTTGATACATTATGGCTCAGTTTGATTTGGTTCGATTTGATACACCTGCATCTTTTAAATCAAAACCAATTTTCCGATTCCAATTGTTTTTTTGTTACACCCCTAGTTAGTACAAATGCACCCTCAGCATTTTCTTCCATGTCCATTCAGGAGACACAAGATCCTTCTGCTGTGCTTTGGCTGGATGAGATCCAGGATGCTATTCTCAAGGCTAACCAGGACACAAAGGACGCCTTGTTGTGTAAGCACACACATTTGTTCATGCCACATACATTTGGAAAAAGTTTTATGACATTGTGCTATCTTGCTGTTTTATGCTGCATTTGTGTCAACAGTCTCTCAGACTATTCACGCCATAAATGAGGCAGTGGATACTGGCGATGCAGCTCAGACTGTCACAGCTCTGCGTAACCCAGGGGCAGGACTGTATGGAGTCACCTCTGAATGTGCACAGACCTACCAAGATGACCTGGCCAAAGTCAAAGAAGTGAAGAAGAAAGATGGTGAGGACAGACGCAAATAGGGTTACGAATTACATTGATTACATTTTAGTCAAAAATACTGTATATCCTTCACACAGAATGTCTAAAAATGTTGTAGCTCTTTTCTATATAGATAACAGAAACATGACTGTAAAGCGTTTTTTCAACCAGTGTGCCGTGGCACATTAGTGTGCCGTGAGAGTAAATTATCCAATGGCAATTATTACATTTAACGCATACGCAGAATGACCGCCCATGCATAATCCCACTCAGAAGTGCGGTGAGCAGCAGAGTGGATGCGTGCCTGTATAATAGTAAGCAGGTAGGCCCTCTGGGTAAAAAATACAAATGGAACAATAAATAAGCAGGTAGTCATTTGTACTCATTGCAAACGGTGATATATAGTGTGTATGTGTGTATATATTTATTATATATTATTATTTATGTATATATATATACATACATACATATATATATTATTTATTTTATTTAAAAATATTATTAGAATTCTTTATAGGTACAATATACAGTATTGGTGTACCTAACTGCATGAACCCAAATTGCTCAATACAACTACTGTACATTTATGTCTTTACTTTACTCTAATGACTTGTGCTGAGCCAGGGATGGATTCAGCACAGGAGCTGCTGATAGCGAGCCTTGCGCAAACCTCCCAATGAACATCAGTCATGTTAGAATGGTACTGGGACTTCATGTTTTTATCAATGGCCCGAAAACGAGTGCTCCAAATTCCCTCGTTCAGCCGACCAGCAAGCATGACGCACCGCTCGGCCGAACATCCCAGTCGCCACCACAACCACACCAACCGGCAGCCGCAGCCGCAGCGGCGTGTGCGCGAGCGTATCACCCTGGCCTTCCCGCTCTGCAGCAAATTGTAGACAGCCCGGCAAGGAGCCCAATGCAAAAGAAAACTCTCCCTCGCACTCTGTATGGAAATACTTGTCTTACTTGGTCCTTTAATCATTTTTAGACTTCATTATTAAGTTTAGGGTTGATGAAACAAAATGGAAACTGCTTATTTTGCCCCTTTGCGCCCTTGTATGTGCATGGGTGGTGAGGCATGCAACACGTGTATGACTGGCTGCCCTGTATGTCAATCAAGTGACACATTTCATAGGGATGATAGGAGGCAGCGATTGAATTAATGCCATGCAATCGGCTGACACCCCCTTCGCGGGCTACTGGTCGATCGCAAACAAAACAATGGGCATCCCCACAAGATTGTTTTGTGCCTGTGGGAATTTTGGCCAATTCATCCAATCAGGCAGTTGGCCCAGACGGCCTGTCGTGCAATATCAGTCAAGTTCATTCTCGCCAAATTAATTCAGCTTTGTGCACTGTTTGAAGACAAAGAAGCATTTCCCAAACTACTTTCACAAAGTCTAACCCCGAATGCATAACTAATGCATAAAGATGAGCGTCTCATTATTTTTCCTAAAGTATATAGTGTATCTATAGCCAAATATCCAGACATAATAGAGGTGTCCTTGAGAGAACCGCAGTGTTTGTGTGTGTGTGTGTGTGTGTGGGTGTGTGCGTGTGTGCGTGTGTGTGTGTGTGTGTGACCCTAGCACCTGATGTCGTCTACCTGTAGTGGTGTGTGAACACAAGTGTCTTCAGTCAGGACACTGTCAGTGTCAGTCAGTGTCATCAGTGGCATTCTGTACATAATGCTCCAGGTTCCTGATCCACACGCTGCTCGACAAGCATGTACTGCACAACCAAGCCTTTTTGAGCTTGTCCAATCATATATCCAAAAGTTATATTCCAAACCGTGAATTATTACATAAAATGAGCCGACGTTAATTTACGCACAGATTTAACAGTAATCTTTGTTTTCAACTCTGCTATGATATCTAGGTGATAACGGCAGTGAGTGGGTACAACACTGGGTGAAAGGTGGACACAACTACTACTACAACCTGAATACAAAAGAGGGTACCTGGGTGGAGCCAGAAGGTTTCCTACAAAACAACACACAGCTCAACAAGGAGGACATTCAGGTATGTTGTACCTGTGGAGCGCCGCATAATCCCCGCTATTGAGATGTTTTAACTTTTTACATTTTTTTTTATTGCTTCCCTCAGTCTGTGGTTTCAGGGGTAACCACAGCTTACAATCGAGAGCAGCTGTGGTTGGCGAACGAGACTCTCATTACCAAGCTGCAAGCTCGTTGTCGTGGCTACCTGGTGAGGAAGGGCCAAAAGGAGCGGATGAACTTCCTAAAATCCCAAGAGCCAGCTGTTACACAAATACAGGTCAGATCAAGTCCATTTAATGTGCACACAGACAGCCCATGATACAACAGCACAAAACATTTTAGATGACTGTATTTTGTTATTGAAAACATTTCAGGGAGAAACATACTTTTTCATTTTTGACACAATATGAAAAGCCATATTGCAATGTATTGCTGTATCTGTATTGCAACACTTGCTAAGAATATTCTGTAATTTTGAGGCTTTATCACCCACTCCTCATACATTTAGCTCTCTGATCATTTTTTCTCCAGGCTCACTGGAAAGGTTACAAACAGAGGAAGGATTTCAAGGACCGGAAGAAGTATTTAGAAGAGCACAGTGATGATGCTGTAAAGGTGAAATAATAGTGTTATGGCAATAATGTCAATGCAATCAGTAGCAAATAGTAGACTCTCCAATTAAAGTGGAAGTCAACCCCCAAAAATGATTTCCCATAATGTTCTGTGCAGCCCCACTAGTCTAAACATGGCATTCTGATTGATAATTGTGTTTGTGGTTTATAAGTTAAGTAGTAAAATCTGCCTGTTTTTGTCTGTCTCAGGGGGCGGCCATTTTGTCACTTGCTGTTGACTGAAAATTACATCACAGTTGCACAGGGCTCAGGTAACATACAGTCATGGCTCAGCTTCAGGAAAAAGGTGAGCCGTGATTTGTCGTTACCTGAGCCCTGAGCAACTGTAATGTCATTTTCGCTCGATAGAAGTGACAAAATGGCTAAAAATGGGTGCATTTTAGTGCTTAACTCATATTCCACAAATGCAATATTGACGTTTAGACTAGTGGAGGCACATTGAACATATTATTGTATAGAATTTTTGGGGGGTTGACTTAACCCTTTCGTGCATAGTTGTCACTACAGTGGAGAGCTATTTAAAAGTTGCTTTCACCTATATTAATTAACCTACAATTTTTTTACATATTTTTAACCCTTTCATCATTAATTATGATTTAATGTTATTATTTAAAATATAAATATATTTTTTAGTTTAATTAATATAGGCGAAAGCAACTTTTAAATAGCTGTCCACTGTAGTGACCACTTTGCATGAAAGGGTTAAAGTGACACTTGACAACTGACATCAGTACTTTAAGATGTCAGTACTTTAGCCTGCGTCTTCATGTCGCGGGCTTGCCTCCCAAGCAGTCGCGTGCGTTGTCCGACACCGCTTGCAGCCGCGAGATCGAAGCGGCGTCAGAGTGAGGTAAGACCTCATCGAACACGGGAGTGTCTTGAACGTGCGCATCCGACTCGACAACCGAGTGTGTGTGTTCCAATGCGGCCGCATTGGAACACACACTTTCGGCTGTTGTTACGTTCCATTGGACGGCGTGTTGTCGGTCGAAAAACTGGGGGCATTCCTCATCAAAATAAATGTGCACGTCCACTCATTCCCACTTCAGTCTCTGTAAATATCCTGACTGGTGTTAAATGTCTTGCCCGTCCTAACTGTGATCAGCAAAGAAGCAGTGTTTTTATATTTTAGAACTTTTAGAAGCAGTGTGCACTCGTCCCAGCATAAATCTATAGGGTAGGGGGCGCGGCCATTCTCCTCATTAACAAGAGGCGTTATTCATGGAGTCACTTATTTCCTAATTTCTCCCAAATGTATTGATAAAATAGACAACTCTTTTCATTTTCCTGATCAAAAAATATATAAAATGAACTTGTTAGTGAAAACATGGCCATCCCGGCCCCACCATCCCTTTAAGCATAATTAGTGACTCTTTTGTCTCTCAGATCCAATCAATGGTTCGAATGCATCAAGCTCGTAAAAAGTACAGGGATCGCCTCAAGTACTTCAAGGACCACGTAAGTATTACAATTAATGTGTGTGTGAGGGTGTGGGTTCAATGTTCAGTATTGTGATGGGTTACATTCAGAGGAAACATTTAATGGATATACATGTGCTCATGAAAATAAAAAAATCTTAAAGTAACCATGTCAAAAAAGTGAATACAAAATATTGTATAGTTGTATTCCTGTTAAAGGTTGAAATCACATCCTGTGTTCGACACGTTTACCTGCAACATCCACGACCATTTACTCAAAGTCCTTTGGGGTTAGGGGGCAGTGGGCTTATTTAGTATGCCTTAACTATGTGATTTAGATTGGATTCTCTGCTGTTAAGTCATTCAATGTTAAGGACATATTTATATGTCTTGACATACAAATATATCTTTGGGTTTGAATGTGTTCATCAATCAATATTTATTTCACTCACTGACAAGGATGTTTATTTGTCTTTTCACAGTCCAGCCATTCAATCCCAGGAATTTATTTATATATTTTTAAATATTTTTCAAACGTAAGGGTAAAAGAGGGTCTGAAAATGTCTGGCAATGAATGAGTTAAGAACATGGACTATTGAGCGGCCAAGTGATTTTAGATGTTTTTTACCGCAGATAAAAGATGTGGTGAAGATTCAGGCGTTCATCAGAGCGAACAAGGCCAGGGATGACTACAAGACGCTGAGTAAGATGGAAATCCAGATTTTATGTCAACACATGTTTGCTTTTAGTTTTCCCTTGACTAATATCACAAAACATCTTTACGCAGTCAGTGCTGAAAATCCTCCAATGGCGGTGGTGAGGAAGTTTGTCCATCTGTTGGATCACAGTGACCAGGACTTCCAAGAGGAGTTGGAGCTGATGCGGCTCCGCGAGCAGGTGGTCACCAACATCCGCTCCAATCAGCAGCTGGAGAACGACCTCAACCTGATGGACATCAAGATTGGTCTGCTGGTGAAGAACAAAATCACCCTGCAGGAAGTGGTGTCACACAGCAAGAAGCTGACCAAAAAAAACAAGGGTCAGCTGTCCGACATGATGATGATGAATAAACACAGAGGAGGTCTAAAGGCACTAAGCAAGGAAAAGAGAGTCAAATTGGAAGCTTACCAGCACCTCTTCTACCTGTTACAGGTACTGGCATAGTACAACTTGCATTTTGATTGCATCATTGAATTGTGATTTTGTCTGAGATTACATGTTTCAATGGCATATTTTGTCTGTGTGTCTGTCATACAGTGGGTAGAAATGTGTCCACATGCACACACCTGTTCCAATGCCAGGTTTTGTGATTTATAAAATGAGACCAAGATAAATCATTGCAAAACTTTGTACAACTTTTTAATATCTTTTCCGGAGCCTTTTGGTTTTGTGGCAACACTGACTGGGATTTGGAACTATTTAAAATCCCCAAACTTATTATCTGAGGCCCCAGTTTCATCTGGAGAAAAATAGTCCAAAGCATGACACTGCCACTGCCGTGCTTCATTGTAGATGTGGTGTTCTAAATTGGTGATGAGCTGTGTTGTGTTTGCACCATACACAGCTTTTTGGAATTCGGGTCAAAAAGTTGACACATATTTCCACATGTATTGGGGAGTTTCTTTTTTTTTTTTTTTTTTTTTTGTTGCGACAACATGACTTTGAATGTGATTAGCTAATTCATCCCAAATTAAAAGAGTGTGCACACTTAGTTGCTTATTTTTACTTACCCTCTCAAAAGGAAACAAAAGAAAACAAATCAATTCGGTTACCAACTTTGGAAAAAGTATTGAAATTATTATTATTTTTTTTTACATCACAAAAGCCTGGCATTTTAATTGGTGTGTGAAGACTTTTTGTGTCCACTGCACCACACCACCACAGTGATATTCAAACCGCCCATTATTTTCTGTTTTCAGACCAATCCAACATATCTCGCCAAGCTGATCTTCCAGATGCCTCAGAATAAATCAACAAAGTTTATGGATTCTGTAATCTTCACCCTGTATAATTATGCCTCAAACCAAAGAGAAGAGTACCTGCTGCTCAAGCTCTTTAAGACTGCCTTGCAGGAGGAAATCAAGTGAGTAATCTAATTGATTAGGGGCTTTATAGTTAGTTATTAACAGTTCATATACTTTCATATTGAATACAAATATTTGACACAGAATTGAAATTGACTTGTACAATTTATACAATGCGGTTCAATCGAAACTTTGTTTTACACCATGCTACTAAAGAGTTAAATGCAATATTTTTTAATGGCAATGCTCTCAAGGCTCTAAAGTCATGAATTGAGGTTGGCTGTATCAAACATATTAAATTATGTTTTGTAAACTGAAGCACTTTGTCCTCAGCAAAAATCACTATTGCAATACAGGCCATAATAGTTTCAGTATTTTAGACCAATAGCAGCATATCCATTGGCCTCACAATACTGCTCACTCTATTTCTTCTCCTCTTTCAGCCACTTTTAAACACACAACAGACAAACTGGCCTCGCTCTTACTGTTGCCGCTAACGTTGCCGACAGTCTCGATTATCATTGCAACATGTTGTGCATTCATGTGATAGTGCAGGCTTGAAGTGCTTCGGTCATAAGCATAGTCTTTGTTACTCAATTTGTGTAATCATGGTCTTCTGGGCATTAAAAAAAATGTGTCAGTGACATTGGCGTGTCAGGAATTAGGGCACTGAGAAAAGTCATGGGTTGCTTGGCTTGCTTAAAAAAGACAGTGATTAAAACTTTAAAAATATATATATATTAATTCATCGACATAAATGTGTCCCGACCCTAATTTAAATACAGTTTACAACATATTTCAAAGATGAGTGAAAGTTTATACTATTAAGTTGAAGTTTGACTGACAAATGTGTTATGTGAGCCAACAACTTCTGAAATGAAGAGAATTGATGTGTAAGATGAAATACATTTATTATAAATGTAAACATGACATTTTCTGGGATATTAAAGGACTAACTTGCCGTTAAAAAGGTGTTGCATAACCCCCAGCGTTCATTAACTGTCTGCAGGTCAAAAGTTGACCAGATGAAGGAGATTGTCACAGGAAATCCAACTGTCATAAAGATGGTGGTAAGTTTCCACCGAGGTGCGAGGGGCCAGAATGCACTGAGACAGATCTTGGCGCCGGTTGTGAAGGAGATCATGGATGACAAAACGCTAAACATCAAGACCGACCCAGTTGACATCTACAAGAGCTGGGTCAACCAGATGGAAACACAGACTGGAGAGGCCAGGTGAGATAGGAGGAAGATTGGCAGCATTGCAGTTTCAGTGATAGTTTAGCAGATGTTCCCGTGAAGTAGTAGACAAACTGATCCAAGTCAAAATTTAAACCGTGCATGACTTGACTCAATACAATACAACTGTATTTGTATGGCGCATTTCACAACAGCTAGAGCTTTAACAAAGCACTTTACATACAAACAACAAAATATACAGAATGCAACAAGTGAAATCAATAAATTAACATAAACACTATATACAATAGACACCGGAAAAGAGCCAAAAATTTCAGGTGTCAGGTCTGATCAAAAGCCAGCGAATAGAAATGCGTCTTTGTTACGCACCCGTCTACGGTTGGATGCGGAGCATAAATGAAGGTGATTGCTCTCGGTCTCCAAGGGTCATACACGGAACAAAAATGCTGCGTTAAAATACAAGGTTTATTACACCAAAAATGGTAACAGTAACACAAAATAGCCACAAAATGGGTCAAAAATAAAAGGTTGTACAAGCTGACTCGCAAACTAAGGATATACCCGAAACTAATCCGCGGAGCGTCTTTAAACCTGCAGATGTTAGGTTGTGGCCAATCCGCGGAGCGTCTCTCCTGTTGCCACGTCAGCGAATCCCGGTAGTCTCCATAGATCCTGACAATAGCAAGAGCACTCCCACACACACACACACACACATCCAGGCAGCGACCACAGACTCCAACCACACTAACAATACATTCACCCACACACTCCTTGACAAAACGGCCAGGGCCGTAACAGTCTTCAACCGGGTTTTAAAATTGGACAGAAAGGGGGCTTGCCTAACATCCAATGGGAGGTCATGACCATCAGCCGAAAAGGCGCGATCCCCTCTGAGGCTCCGCTTAGTCCTCGGCACTTCGAGCAGCGCCTGGTCCGCAGACCTGAGGCTGCGGGAAGTCTATCTTTGAAGGAAAACAACATGCAAATGTGTTTTTTCACAATTTAAAGCAGTCTCCAGCCATCGTAAATTGGGTGACACAATTACAGAACACTTTACTCTCCCAATTTTGTGCCTTGTTCAAATTCACCTTTTTTGATGGGATTGTCGTGTCTCCTACAAGTCAGCCACTGGCCACCTCACCCCATATGCTGACGGTAGCTGACCCAATGACAAGTACGGATTTTGTTTCCATGACTACCCGGGCGAATTTTGAGTGGCTCCATGTCGAGCTCAGTCTAAAACAAGCAATTGCGAACTGTGAAGTGCCGGCAAGCCTGAGCAAAGACAGCAGGCGTTGTGCTGTCCTGAGTGTCATCAGCACTTCTTCACCAACTTGCTGAATTACACTTGTCAGTTAGCGGGATGGATCCGCATGTGTGGCTCATGACTTACTTGCCTTAATATCCATGGGCCCATTCCCCTTGGGTGTTGTTCGAGGAGTCCACCGTTTTCCTCCGCTCACTCTATTAATGGCAATTGGTCTCAGTTTGACACGATTCTACGCCACCTTTCCTTGATTTCATCTAGCCGTTCTCTCTGAAGTCATCCAAGTTTATTTGCTTTCTTGGTCTACAGTCTGATTTTTTTTTTTTCTTTTTTAAGGTTTCTCTGCCATGTTCACTCTCAGGCATACCTTATTGTTAATATTCTGTAAAACCATGTTTAGTTGAAATTAATTTTGAAGTTTGTTATTGTATGTGGCCAATGCAGTGGACAAATCAATTTGTCGCTGACAATTCAGCAAAATTCAGAACGGTTCTATTGAAAACACTCCGGGGAATGGGCAGCTACAAAGATGAAAACATGTTGATGTTAAAAACTGTTTATTATTATTATTATTATTAGTAGTAGTAGTAGTAGTAGTAGTAGTAGTACAGTATTTCTATACAAGCAATTCATCAGTCAATTTTTCATACTATGTCCCTTTAATGTTTACTGTTTTTCTATTTAAACGCTATCCAGTATTTACAATAAAGGCAACAGTTTACCATTGTATTGTTTTGCTACAGTCGCTGTAGAACTTGTAAAGTCTGTGTCTTGCTATCCTGCAGTTTCAACTTAGATTTTATTGTAGGCTCTCCTTTTGGAAACAATATCAAAAATTGGCAAAAGATCACCTCTGAATCTTTTTTTCTGGCCACACGTTGTCCACAGTAAGCTGCCATACGATGTAACGCCTGAGCAGGCAATGTCCCATGAAGAAGTTCGGAATAGATTGGAAACCTCCATTAGGAGCATGAAGACGGTCACTGACAAGTTCCTTTCTGCCATAATCGTCTCTGTTGATAAAATTCCGTAAGTATATATTGGCTTTAGTCAGATGACTTCAACCAACATACTTGAGCTCAAATGCATGTGACTCACACTGTCCAATGACATGTCCTTTAGCTATGGGATGCGTTTCATCTCCAAGGTCCTTAAAGACACCCTTCATGAGAAGTTTCCAGATGCTACAGAGGATGAACTGCTTAAGGTTGGCTGACTTCATCCCCACATTGTCGTACTAACCACAGCCTTTAAAGCGTCTCTTCAAACGAATTAGAAAAATATTAGGATATACTCATCGCTGACGGGGTGCTCAGAAATCTACCTAGCACTGTCCCAACTCCACATTTTCTGCTACAGAAAGTCTTGGAATTAATCTACCGTGTGGCATTCGCCAGCTGTTTTCCCCTCTTCTCTGTTCTCTTCTGCCTGACCTTCCTGTTTCATAATCATGTCTATGTTTTGTGTCTCTTGCCTTTCTGCTTTTTCCACCTTGCCAAGCCCTCGGTGTTGAGGCGTACCTCTCTCTACTCTCATGCTGCTGTCTCGAGGTGAGCTAGCACATTCATCTCTGTGCTCTCTTTCTCCTTCTGCACAAGCCGTCTTCTGATACATTCAAGAGCCCTTCCTCCTCTTGCGTAATCATGTGAAATCTTCTGAATATTATTGTACAGTATTTTTTTTCAACTACCGTACAGGACAGACGTTAATGGGAATCGTAAACACTGACCTCCTTGTAACGGAACCGTTTTGTTATTTCAGATCGTGGGGAACCTTTTATATTACCGTTACATGAACCCGGCAATTGTTGCCCCCGATGCCTTTGACATCATTGAGATGTCGGCAGGGGGTCAGCTAACCACTGAGCAGCGCCGAAACTTAGGCTCTGTAGCCAAAATGCTGCAGCACGCTGCCTCCAACAAGATGTTTCTTGGAGACAATGCCCACCTGAATCCCATCAATGAATATCTCAGCAATTCTTATCAAAAGTTCAGGTGCGATATTTATTGCTCTATTAAAACAAATATTGAGCATCCTTTTGTGATTTGTTGTTCCCATTTGTGAAATTTTACGTTGTTGCATATTTTCCTCTCCCGCCACACACAGGCGATATTTTTTGACAGCGTGTGATGTTCCCTCACTTGAAGATAAATTCAATGTGGATCAGTACTCCGACCTGGTGACCGTCACCAAACCTGTCATTTACATCTCTATTGGAGAGATGGTTAACACGCACACAGTGAGTTAGATTTTGCCTGACTGTCTTACATGTTTTTAAAGTCACCCCCGTTATTTCCTCCGCTGTAGCCAACAGTTTTATCATCCGAACATAATCTACTTAATTTCACATTTTGTGATTTATGATTTGACTGTTCTTTGCTCTTAGCTTCTTCTGGACCATCAGGATGCCATTGCTCCAGAGCACAATGATCCCATTCATGAACTTCTGGAGGACCTGGGAGAGGTTCCCTCTGTAGAGTCTCTCATTGGTGAGTGGATATAAAACTCAGCTGTGATAAACAAATGATATAAAGTTCCAAAAACCTTTGTTTGGTGAAAGGTAGCATGAGCCAAAATGCAAGCAACAAGTGAAAGTGCCTGTAATGAAAGCCGAGCAAGTTTAGTTGACAACTGAAATTCCACACTCGAAATCACTTGTAGTTTTTACGTACCATTCGTTTTAGTTTAAATTAGTGGTGTCAGTTAAACGCGTTATTCACGGCGTTAACACAACCCCCCCTTTTGATGCCGTCAATTTTTTTTTATCGCATGATTAAGGTCTCCATTGGAACCATCGGCTGCATTGATAAACGCTGCTGGTCATCATGATCTATATATATTTAAAAAATCTTATAGAGTAGAGGAGGCGTTACATCTGCTTCAAAATATTGACAAGTCTGACAATGAATTGCTCGACTGACCCACTGGTGATAGTCGTGGTGTTGTTGGTAGTGTAACACTTAAATGTTTTTCTACCTTATTTTCAAAGGCCATGATATGGCGGGTTACAATATAGGTAACCCGCCTCCCCACCAAACCCCAGCCCAGGCCGTTGACCCCCCGCAAAAAAAATAAATAAAAAGATTGATGGCAAGAGGTAGGCAGCTTTAAAAGTAGGGTCAAAAAAGTTGCTCACCCCTGATATAGAATATTACAACTCTTCACTGATAGGGTTGTTCTGATTTGTTAAACAGGTGAAAATCCTCTCCCACCCGGTGACCCCAACAAAGAGCTAATGGGCAAGACTGAGGTTTCACTTACGCTAACCAACAAATTTGATGTCCCCGGTGAGGCCAATAGTGAGGTGGATGCCAAGACCCTCCTACTAAAGTAAGTTCATACTATTTGATTCTTCTTGCTTAAATTATTGTAACTGCTTCATAAATGTTTTTTTTTTTGTCATGTAATTTTAGCACCAAGAGACTTATTGTGGATGTGATCCGGTTCCAGCCTGGGGAGACTCTGACTGAGATATTGGACTCATCAGCTGGTCGAGAGCAGGTCAAAATACAGCATTTTTGTGTTTTCTCTCAGTTTCAGTGCGTTATGACTGTAACTAGACCAGGCCCACATCAGAAGACAGACAACATATAGACACTACTATATCTGTATTTTATTTGATTGGGACTATTTCCCTGTTTCTGGACATGAATCATTTACCAGACTTAGAGAGATTTATTTGCTTTGAGCACACCAAATCTTGATGTAAGTGTGTGTCTTCGGACAGAAAGAAGTTATGTGCAGGCCGCACTTACTATATTTTGTTCTGTGGTGCTGTGGTTACAGGAAGCAGAATACCAGCGTGCGATGCAGAGGAGGGCCATCCGTGATGCGAAGACTCCAGAGAAGATGAAGCAGGTCAAACCAGTGGTGGACGACGGCCTAACATTACAGGGGAAAAAGGAGAAGATCCGGAGTAACCTGCAGCGGCTAGCAGAGCTCGGCAAAGTTAATCCTGAGAACCGCTATCAGGACCTCATTAATGATATAGCCAAGGTTAAAAGAATGCAATATAATTGTGGTGTCAATTATCAAAGCTTGAATCGTATACACTATTAAAATGTATCTGTGTGTCTTGCAGGACATCAGAAATCAGAGACGTTATCGCCAACGCAGAAAAGCTGAACTTGTAAAACTCCAGCAAACCAACACGGCCCTGAATTCAAAGACCACGTTCTACAATGTGCAGATCGATTCATACAATCAGTATATCAAAACATGCATGGACAACTTGGCCAGCAAGGGCAAGTAAGTGTCATCACATTTCCTTTTTTCATTCATCTCTTCTAAATATTGAGCCTGAGAGTCCTTTGCTGTTTGCTGATTACTTCCTTCTCAGGTTATCAAAGCCTGGTGCCAACAAGGCCAAGAAGAGTAAACAAGTTTCACAGAAATACACTGCCTCACGTCTGTATGAGAAGGGAGTACTGATATCAATAGAGGATCTGCAGCCTAACCAGTAAGTTGTGCACTTGCCAACAAATCATGTTTGTATATTTAAATTGGTTTTCAAATTGGAGACCCCACCCTCATTATGAGAGATTACAAACCCCAATGAAGTTGTCACCTCATGTAAAATGTAAATGAAAAGAGAATGCGATGATTTGCAAATCCATTTTACCGTGTATTCCTGCAACAAAAGAAAGTTAAGGAATGCTAAAAAACCCTCCAGTTTGGAACATCCCACAGGTGAACAGGTGTTGAGAACATAATTTTCATGTCACACACAGGCGCCACACAAGCAGATACACCGCCAAATAAAGAAAAAATATTAAATAAAAAGAACAGACACACACATACGCACAGCACAGCATGGTGATCGGTAAAGTAAAGCAAATTGAGGCACATGGTATACAATACAACATGGTATACAACACTGTTAATATTTTTACATTTTTTTTTCTCTTTGTTTGGCTGCGTGTCAGGAGTGGGGCACCTGCGTGTGACGTGGTGCCGGTAAAGTCTGTTCTCGACGCCGTTTGGCTGACTCGGACCGACCGACCTGAAATATAGATGGGAACTCATAGGCTGACTAAAGCATAGATGAATGCCCAACTCTGGGTATAAATAGAGCATCCCCGAAAGGTTCATTTGTTCACAAGCAAGGATGAGGCGAGGTTCACCACTCTGAACAATTGCGTGAGCAACTCGTCCAAATTTTTAAAAAGATTCAGAGAATTTTTAGAAATCTCTGCATGTAAGCGGCAAGGCCAAGAGGCGGATTTGTATTTTTGTTCTGTACAATTTTTCCGGTAATCTCCTCGGAGTTCAATGCATTTGGTCCATCAATGCTCCTGTTGTATAAATCCGTCCCGGAGCCAGGTTCGATCACACCCCTCAAGGAATGCCTCGACAGCATCGGTCACGTCTTAATTCGTATCAAAATGTTGGCCATGCAGTTCATGTTTCAGTCTGGGGAAGGAAAAGAAGTCTGATGGGCCAAATCTGGTGAATAGGGAGGGTGAAAAAGGATCCGTTATCCACAGGCGCCTGCAGTCCTCACTGAAACTTGTGCTGTGTAAGCTGGGGCGTTATCCTGAAACAACCAAACATCACGGCCAAGTTTCCCGCAATGTTTAAAAGTACTGGCGTGTTGATCGCTGGTGACTGAGCAGCATCTTGTTTGTCACACAAACAATCGGCCCATCTGTTGTATGAATAAAGCACTGAAGTATGTGTGTGTTCAAGGTGAGACCAGAAAATTTTGCGACACCCCTCGTATAATGAAAGTATTAATAAGACTCATTTATAAATGTGTGGGATTGAAATGTTGAATTTTCAAATATTGCTCTCAGGTCAAGTTGAAAACTGATACTAATGTTATTCTCCTCATAGGTTCAAGAATGTTGTATTTGAGATCTCTCCGTCTGAGGCTGTTGGAGTTTTTGACGTGAAGGCTAAGTTAATGGGCGTACACTTGGACACATTACAGTTAGAATATCAGGTACGCTTGATTACATATGCGTTTACTTTCAGTATATTGTACCGATATTATAAGATGTTTACTGTATTTGGATTTTTCTTGCTTCTTTTATTGCACTCAGGATCTCCTCCAACTGCAGTACGAAGGCGTGGCAGTGATGAAGCTCTTCGACAGGGCGACAATAAATGTCAACCTGCTTATTTTCTTGCTCAACAAGAAATTTTATGGGAAATAGAGAAAACAGTTCATGAGAAGGCAACAAGACTGATTTGACCACAAGTAGGCTTGTTGCAAGCCTTGACCTAAATGATTATTGTTGTCTAACACTTTCCCTGATGCACTTGTCTTATGTGCCTTTGCAAATGTCTTTTTTAAATATGTACATCATCACCATATGTGCTTGTTTCCTAATGGAACACTTTCTTTGTGGCACTCAGGCCAACACAACACAGATATTTGCTTGAGGATTTTATGTAACTGCAGCCATGGCAGATGTTCACTTCTTTAAATATTAATATCTTGTGCACAGGCTTTGATCACTTATAAAATGGATGTTTTATGTAAAGAGATGTGCTTTTCTTTGCTGGTTGATTTACATATACAATATATATATATATATATATCTCAAAAGAGAGACAATGAGAAAGAGAAACAATGCATTGTTGTTGTAGTTTTAAAGTTGTATTCATAGATTTGGATTTGATCCACCTTGCCCTATGTGGACAAATATTTTCTTGAGCAACACAAAGTTACATTTAATAAATTGGAGCTCTGGCCCATATACTTCCCGTCCATTCAGTTCAAAGTAAATCATCTTAGAAGTAAACGTCTACCATTTAATTGCCCAGACTACAAACAAACAAATAGATGCAGCTAAAAAAAAAAGAAAGCTCCTTGCTGAAGAAGACACTTATGGCCTGATGTTTTCCTGACGAGCTTCTGCCTTAGCTTCCTTTCTCCGTCTTGGCTTTGAAAGTCATCAGGGTTTCATTATCTTGCTTCATTTGTATTTTGACATTTGATTTTATATTGGATTAGATTTATTTTCAGATCTCATGTTGTTCATTTGTGTGATACATTTTTAGGGAACCATGATCATGTTACAAAAGTAAAAAGAAAATAGAAAATCTGTTTATCTGTACAACATAAAATGGAATACAAAGCTGTAGACTGGATGCACATTTTATTATTAATAATCTTGCTTAAAAATGTACCCTTTCTAACCTTAATTTATATTTTAGTTTTTGTCAGTCAGCATTATGTCTTTCATGTTTGGATAGCTTATATAAATCATAAATGGAACTGGAGGGTGTGCAGTATTACAGTTCGAAGATCCAGTTGATGACTCTATAAAGTCTCTTTTTTTTTTTTTTTTTAAATATATACATGTATATGTGAGGGATTATGATTATGATGCCTTTCATTCCACTTTGACTTAATAGAACATTATGTCAGTTTTTAATGGTATGTAATGTAGTCCAGATGAGAGGCAAATGCTCTTTGGCAGTACAGTTCATTATATTTTATGTCCTGTTTTGGAATAAAGCTCGTATGTAATGTTTCCACCCCAATCTGACATTTGACAGTTTTGCATGCTGTGATGGAATGCAAGTAAACTTAAAGGAACTATTGTCGTGGTCGACAGTTAACATACAGTGATGGCATTTTAAGTGTGGTGCAAAGTTGTTATACCCTATAGACAGTACTGAATACAAATACTAAGAAGAATTTGCACACGTGTTGATTTTTTTCTGGGGGGCGGGGGGGCGGAGAGGTGATGAACCAACATTGGTCACTATGAATTAACAGTACTGTATGTGATGTCTTTGAATACCTGTCAGTGCAATTTACCTTTATTCCATTGCTAAACAGAAAAGTATATGGCAAATTCACTTGTCCGAAACAAGGCCATAAATATGGCGTTATTAATACAGTACTGTAGTGTTAACGTACTGCCGTAAGCCAAATGATTTTCTCATGGTGGCTTGCCGTTGTCGCCTCCGTGTGGTCTTCGGGAGAATCGATGAAATTTAACAAGGCAATGTTTTTCTCGCAGCCGAGACTGCGAGACTGGATAACAAGCCGTAGGGTCAGACCTGCTTATTCAAGCAGTGTCAACCGATATTTAGTGTGGTGAAACTGCATGCGGAAACCCGGCAGAAGAATTCGTCGCAGTCTGTGATGAGGAAATGAGTTTTAACCTTTGACGTTGCTTCATGGAGTCATTGGGTCGGAGTTTGAGGTCTCTACTGCTGCCTGTGGATTAACGCAAGGCTCGACTTCGCTGTGATCTAGATGTTAAAGTGTGAATTTGTGGAGTGTACCCCCACTTCAAGTGCGAAGAGTGGTGCGCGTGGAGGAGCTTTTCCCCTTCCGTCGTGGTGGGAGAAACTCGAAACTGAGTGAGTCCGTATAAGACCAGCGGACACTTGTTGAAATACAATTTAGCGAGAAAAGCTTGGCTCCATTGCTTGGGAACTGAGCTAACGTTGTTAGCAAGGCATTTGCTAACGGGCACTCTACTTTCTAAAGTCTAAGAGCGGAATATCTCGAGCCAAACTTGCAGAGACACATTGTCTGCTAACTGTTTGCCGAAGTATAAGTGTCGACAAGTTGACAAAGTGCTTTTGTGCAAAATGTTCCAGGCGGATTTGACAGCAGTTTAGCTAACCTAGCGACTAGCTGCAGCGCTTCTTCTATCCGTTCACCTCCTCCGTATTATGTTGTTAGCTTTGACAGCTAACGCTATGTCAACGTCAAACTAGTCCAAGTGGCTGCTGGCAGTGTGTCAATATGAAGTTTTGTTGTATCATTAACTTGGTTTTATCGAAACACACCTGTGAGAATAATCTTTTTCAGTGAAAGTCGTCGACATTAACTTGCAAATATATAATACTTGGAAATATTAAATTTAGAAATGGATTTAACCATTTCGCCATCATTCTAACGTTGTTCCACAAGGAATGTGTGAGCTTTTTCTATTTTTTGACTTTTTCAATGGAGTGCCGACTGAGAGACCTTGAAAAATAGATTCTAAGCACCACCGCCGACTTCTCTCCCAAAGTATCTGAAGTTGTAGTACGATGTCCGGCTCCCCGGGCACAGGGGGCTCGAACCCCAGGAAGTTCAGTGAAAAGATTGCCCTGCATAATCAGAAGCAAGCAGAGGAGACGCGAGCCTTCGAGCAGCTGATGACGGACCTCACAGTCTCAAGGGTAAATACTCTTTTGTTATTCTGTTGTTATCTTGAATGAGTCTTCGACTGCTATTAAAGCAAATCTCTAGAATTTTAAGTGATGTTTTGAACACAACAACGTTCATTCTGAATGTAACTAAAGACTAAAATGATAGCTATACGTAAAACGCGAAATGGGAAAGTGGTTCTTATCATTGCATCGGTGGTTGCCAGTTCACCTTGCTGTTCGTCTCAAGTACTCCAAAAGGGACTGTAATCTGCTCAGATTTGTGCTGAGTTTGCATCTCTTCATTCACTTTTATTGGCTGAATCCCGTCCAGTTGACCACTGAGAGGCTCCACTGGGAAGTGGAAATTCCAAAGAAATGTTCTTTATTATAGCCATGCTAGTTATACCTTAATTTGGGCACAGCTATTTGTCATTTTTACACATAGGTTAAACAGAAAGCGCTACACTGTCATAATTACTGATGACTTGTTTAGTTACAATTATGTTTGTTCAAACTGTTAAACAACGGGTTTGTTATTGTAGCTGTCTTTTCAACAATTGCACTTGATGTAGTTAGGTCCAAAAGTATTTGAAGGGCTACTGTGTTTCTACCATCTTGCCTTTATACAACACCTCCACAAAGAAAACAGTCAAGATGTGATGTAAGTGTAGACAGTTTGAAGGGGAAAAAAATAACTTCAATGGACAAGTCAGATGATGTAACCCCAACCCAGTATGCTTTTCTCTTTTTGAAGACAAATGTGGCAAAAGCCATAAAAAAGTAGCAATTGAATGTGGCAGAATTTGCTGATGCCTTTGGGTTACACACTTATGTCAATTGTATACAAACATCAAAATATTGAAGTGTGCTGATAAATACAATACAATACAATTTTATTTGTATAGCGCATTTCATAACTGCTACAGCTGTAACAAAGCACTTTACAAACAATACAATAAATAGAACAACAATAAAAGGCTGTGATACATGTATTGATTGATATAGATATAAATAATATAGAAAATCTAAATAAAAATATAAATAAATAAAGCCAATAAATTGACATAAAACACAACATATACAATTGACACCGGAAAAGAGCCGAAAATTTCAGGTCTGATCAAAAGCCAGAGAAAAGAAATGTGTCTTCAACCGGGTTTTAAAAATGAACAGAGAGGGGGCTTGCCTAACAATCAACGGGAGGTCATTCCAGAGGGAAGGACCAGCAACAGAAAAGGCTCCATCCCCTCTGAGGCTCCGCCTGCTCCTCGGCACCTCGAGCAGCGCCTGGTCCGCAGACCTGAGGCTGCGGGACGGTGCATAGGAGTGGAGGAGCTCTGAGAGGTACGCCAGGGCGAGGCCATTTAATGATTTAAAGACAAATAGGAGAATCTTAAATTGGACCCTGAAATGCACTGGGAGCCAGTGAATTTTGGTGACATATAACAACAAAGTCATAAAAACGCAAGGGATATGTCAAAATTCCAAGCCTACCTGGATCTGTGGTTACAATCTGTTGTTGTAGTGTTGCTACAAGTACCGATACCAGTATCGTACTGTGAATTTTAGCCGGTACATGATTGAGCGGACAGAGTTTCTCCGGCATTTGAATAATCCACTGTGTACGGCCACACATGGCGTAATGACTCAAGTGGACGTCATTTACGCTTGTTACTTTCAACCGTCAATAAAACACTTGATATTCATGTCACTCACCACATGAATGAAACAGCCAGTTTCCTCCTCGCTCCTAAAGTGTGCTTTTGTGCTGCGTCTCTGAGCTTCTTTACCTCTGCTTGTGAATTTGCGATGGGTTTCGCGCCAAACAACGCACTTCCGCATACAAGCACTTCCTGTACGACTAAGACCAATACTGTATTCCATGAGGTTGTGCATGCGCAGGGTAGAGGTAAGATCTTAAGCCCGAGCCCGACCCGAATTTCGGGCCGGGTCGGGCCTAAAATGTCAATCATTACGTTCGGGTCGGGCCGGCCCGGACCGGACCGGACTTCTCTCTCGCTGATCTTCTTTTTTTGAATAAATAAATGTATATAAAAATGTATACTAAAACGATGTGTGGATACTAAACTAAGGAAACTAAGGTCCGCAAAAAACAGAAGTCGCCTCATCACAACACGTACTGTACTAAACTCTTGCAATGACAATTCAAAGAACTCCTTCCTGTCTCTGTCCATTATCCACCCGTCATTGTTCTTTGTCTCTCTGCTTCTCTCGCTCTCTAGATTCTTGAGGACGTACTACCAATTTTCAACCCGTCAAAATGACGGACGGCCTTCAATTTTTCCTGTCAACTCTTAAAAAAATCCATCAATGATGGAAAATTGTCGGTTAATGTAACCTCTGCAGACACAGAAATATAAAAGATGTAAATGTTTATACAGTCTTGTTTAACTTCGTTACAAAAGACAGGCTTTAATTTGTTCTCATAAATCACCCCTCTTCCTCACAAATAAAATATGAAATTTCGGGTTTGCTTCGGGCTCGGGCCTGCAAATCAAGTTAATTGGTCTGGCTCGGGCAAGGCCGCGTCGGGCCGGGCTGGATTTTTTAGGCCCGATCTTACCTCTAGCGCAGTGTGTCTCGATTGTGTCTGTGCGCGCCGGCAGTATCTTTGCCTTTTTCGCCCTCCTCTTGTCCTTCTCCATCCACTTCTCAGCAGTAATGCTAAGTACAGCATTTTATGTTTTTATTTGAATGTATTTTCATATTTTTATAAAAAGCATTTTGACGTAAATTTTGACTTCAACGGTGAAATCTGCCATACGGCAAAATTCAGTTTACATCGCCAATGTAGGAACGGAACTCGTTTGGAAAATGAGGACTCCCTGTATCAGAGTCTGGATATTTATACTGGCATTTTAGAAAGGACTGTGCGTGTGCAGATTTTAGGTGGCTTCCACAATCGCCTCGTTTCACTGATGCGCATGCTATGTACCGGCTCGGTGCGCATAGAGTGGGCGCTTATTCATTCATTCAATTATTAATACTGTTACATACTGTTGTAAAACTTAAAATGGCCGGTTGGGTGTCCAACTATCAAGTGATTGCCAGCGTAAAACGTGACAACGTATTTACTGTACACATATAATGTAACAGTTACATTCTTGTATTTTAATATTTGTTTTATTGTTTGTAATGTACTCAACCTTTGTGGTTAACCTACAAAACTGATTGGATCGTAACAGCAATAAACTTGACTTGACTGCTTTCGCACGAAACACGAGGTGCATTCAAAGACAGTAGGACATTTCAAATTCACACAGAAAAAACTCCATCAATACATTAAAAACTACAAATATCTAAACAATGTGTGATTTCTACCAATCTAGAAAAGCTGACATACAAGATAAACGATGGGATGAAATCCCTGCTATTTTACTTAATTTGTCATGTACAATGCCGAATCAAATCCCTAGGCTTCGATCTTCCATTGTGCAAGTTTTCTCTGTATTAGTGGTTGGCATGTCAAACGCAAACTATTCAATGACAGTTGACAGCTGCCCAAATGCTGAAATAATAAACAACAAATCTTTTGGTACCCTAATATTTTTACACAGTACTAAAATTGTCAGAAGTGTGTAAAAATGTTAAATGTTGTTGTGTTCAATTATCAAAAGCAGGAGTCACCCACCTTGCTCAGAGCTACTTCTTGGCTGCTGATTAGTGTGAAGGCTACCAGTTTGAAACACACCTCTGAAATAACACATTTGCTCAAATTATGTTAAATCATATTGTTGTTCTTCTTCTTATGCCATTGTTAGGATTAGGGAAAAAAAATGGCCTAACTTGGCTAAAGCCCGGTTCAAACGGCAGAATTATAAAATTGTCGGCCGACTTCCAAACTCTGAGACACCCCACACGTGACTAGAAAAAAATCACGCGTATTACAGTTTGGAACGTACCGTGAATGGTGTGCAGCCACACGGTAAGATTAACACATCACACACGAACCACATTCATTCTCAGATGAACGTCAGAGTGAAAATCTCGCAAAGCCCAAGACTTCACAGTGAACAAACATGGCAGATGAAAAGGCAGAAGGGGGTCCTAGGTCGTGTCTTGACTGTAGTGCTAGTTTGCGAATTATTTTTAGTGGAAAAAAAGTGACACAAAAAGAAAAGACGTTGAGCTCCGTTGCGGCATGACTGTTTTCATTTTGGATTCCACCGCGCTTCTTCGCCGCCCCGTACCCTCGATTTTTGATTCACTAAGCACACACGGTACAAAGTTGGGCCAAAACAATCCAACATGTTGAATATGAGTTGAATTTAAGGTCGGACGTCCTTCCGAGCGGCCGAGAACAGGCTTAGCACCCCACACACGGCAGGATTACCTGCTAAAATTATCTTTGGAACCATTACGAGAGTCGGCCCCGACCTACGATTGTCGGGATGGGAGATTCGGGGCTAAAATCGGGCCAGTTATCCTGCTGTGTCTGCCAGGCTTAAGTCGATCCCAAAAATTGGTTGACAGAAATGTCTGCCTCAAAATGGAGGTCACGCTTGTCATGTTAATGATTTCTCTCAATAATTAGGAAACATGATGAATACCAACACGCAACATTTTATTTCTATAAATCTTTTCCATTCCTTCTGGAGCCTCATTTTTCAAGTGTGCACATGAACAAAAGTGTACCTAAAGCATAAGTATGAACATTTGCATGCGAAGTATGGGATTTATGAATTTAGACTTGGGCGTAAGGACGTGCGTAAATTTACCGTAAAATACAATATGCAATAAAATACAATAGTCTGACTGTGCATACACACTAAACCTTGTATTGGAACAGTGAAACTACAGATAGAACAGTTATGCAGACATCACAAACAAGTCAAAATGAAATATAGTTTCCCAAATATAGTTGGAACGGAAAAACGGTGACCGTAATTGGCCAGAAAATGCAAAGGAAACTCCACCCTGTTGTGTCCTAGCCCATATCAGCCATAGTCGGACACCCTCCGACTTGGGGTAAAACTGCAACACATTTTCAGAATAACGCGTGTGCGTTGCACGTTTAAAAGGCAAAACTGCGCGTGGCATTGTTGCAGTCACGTGCGCGCAGGCTGTGATTGAGTATAACAAAGCCTTAAAGCAAAAGTCAACGCAAA
This sequence comes from Filicampus tigris, assembly GCF_054856515.1. Taxonomy (NCBI): domain Eukaryota; kingdom Metazoa; phylum Chordata; class Actinopteri; order Syngnathiformes; family Syngnathidae; genus Filicampus; species Filicampus tigris. The sequence continues at coordinate 27,849,765 of NC_141219.1, forward strand.
CATATTTTTTTCAAGAATATGTTCCATGCAAGCCCACTAGTTGAAACAAGGCATTCTGATAAATTTTGTGTTTGTGGAATAAGTGTTAATCCACTCGTTTTTAGCCATCCCCGGGGGCGGCCGTTGTGTCTTCTGTCGACTGAAAACGACATCACAAGTGATCACAACTACCAATCACAGCTCAGATTCAGAAAACAGGTCAGCTGGGATTGGTCGTTGTGAGAAGTTGTGATGTCATTTTCAGTCGACAGAAGAAAAAATGGCCGCCCCCAGAGATGGCTAAAAAGGAGTGCATTTTTATGCGCAATTTATATTCCACAAACGCAAAATTAATCAGAATGCCATGTAAGGCTGAACGATTTTAGGAAAACATTGTATTGCGATTTTTCTGACTGATATTGCGATTTCGATTTACCGTATTTTCTGGACTATAAATTGCTCCGGAGTACAAGTCGCACCAGTCATAAAATGCATAATAAAGTAGAAAAAACATATATGTCGCACTATAGTATAAGTCGCATTTTTTAAGAAAATTTATTTGATAAAATCCAACATCAAGAACAGACATGACAATTAAAATTTAAATAACGAACAATTTAAAATAAAAATAGAATAGAGACAACAGGCTGAACAGTATGCTTCGTTACATTACATAACGCCCCCTCCACCACCTGGAAGCCAAGTTGCCTCCGTCGTAGTAGTTATGTATTTGGTCGTAATTATCTCTTTGTTGTGGTCCGTGTGTGTAAGACTTCAGGCAAAGCAAGTACATGTATTGATAGTCAAATTGCCTTTTTATCAGACTAGGCTCCAGCACTCAGCACCCTTGTGAGGATAAGCGGTATATATAATGGATGGATGGATGGATGGATGGATATTTTAATTACTTATTTAACTGTTTAAATTATCCATGCATTTTAATAGCGTTAAAGATTTGTCTTTGTTTCTTTATGTGAAATTATATTACAGGCCTGCCCAGCTCTGCACTACAGGTTATTCTGCCCGTTGTAAAGTCAATATGTAATGCAGGTTTATATGCAGCCTTAGAACGCCCTCCTGTGGTTGTTTGGTGTATTGTTTGCTGACCTTGAAAAGGAAAGGGATACAATATAATGTGTTAATAATTTCACACATAAGTCGCTCCGGAGAATACGTCGCACTCCCGGCCAAACTATGAAAATAAAACACGACTTATAGTCCGGAAAATATGGTAATTTGCGATTTTCTTGAAATCAAGCTTCAGTGTACTAGTCACAATGTACAGTAACATTTACAAGCATGACACCAGAGCTGGGCACTTGACCCTTTTTTGCAGGTCCGGCCGCAACCCTCCACCCTTGACCTGGGTCCCCCTCCGGCCTCGACCCCCCCGCCCTTATTCATGAAAATTAAAACCCCCGCTCCGTTCCGCCCCCGCCTCCCAAAAAAACAAAACAAAAAAAAGTGCATGACGTCGTTGCGGGAGAGATGCTAACGGAAGAGGTTTATTCAAACATGCTCAAACCCGCCACTACTACTCACCCTGCTGCGTGTGCTTACTTCCATTGGGAGAAAACGATCTGGAAGGTGGCAGCTAAGGGGGAACGTGGGTGAGTAGCTTCTTTACACACACACATACGTGACATAACACCCACGCCGCTGCCAAACTAGCTTGCTTTGCAGCAGCAACGAGCTGCGTGGTGCATCCTCTCCTCCGTGTGGGGAAACTGTATGTCATCGCAACATGTGACATAATGGACCGATCAGCGCAGCAACAATTCCTGATGTGTGCGTGGCATGTGTTGCAGACCTGTCGCCAACAGCACAATGCATAGGTCATGTGAATCAATGCGGCAGTTGTTGCTCACACCGATGCGGGAGTAGAAAAAAGCCTAAAAAGAAGCCTTTCACCGAGTAGGCTGAGATGAAATTTGGCCGCCTAGCGGCCATGTCAAACGCATGAGGGCCGATTAGTGGGCCAGACTAAAATTCACTTCCGGCCATGCTTAGTCCAGCCCTTTTTAAAAATTTGTCAGCCCCCAGCCCCCGCCCCAAAAATGGGCATCCGGCCGGGCCGGAGGGTCCGACTGGTCCGGCCCCGGCACGGACTGCCCAGCTCTGCACGACACAAAATGCCATTATAACATCAAAACATTAAAAGCGATTACCGTATTTTCCGGACTATATATCGCAGGGGTTTTTTTTTTTTTCCATAGTTTGGCCAAGGGTGCGACTTTTACTCTGGAGCGACTTATGTGTGAAATTATTAACACTTAGTTGCAGAAGAACATGATTATTACTGTCATGGCTTGTTAGTGCTGACTTGTATTTATGGTGATTTGTCTCCCTCTGCAGGCGCTTTAGCGTGATTGAATCTGTCCCCAATATTTCTAACTTGTCTTCTTATTCGCCGATTTAATCACGCCACCTCCAGTTCATAGTTCAAGTAGTCTGCTAAGCGACATGTTATCTTGACGTGTTTACAGCCATTTTACATCTTGGTCAAGCTGCAGAGGGAGACAAAACATCATAAATACAAGTCAGCACTAACAAGCCATGACAATTACCTCTATATTAATTTCAAATGTTATTGTAACCCACATAAAGGAACATAAAATAAATCCTTAAAGCTATTGAAATGGATGAATAATTTAATAGGTTAAAGTCTAATATTTTTCACCCGATCACATTTTGCTGGATCAATGACTACAGCATGTGTAACAAATGCAATACACTTACTTCGTCACTTGAGGGGATACTGGAAGTCGTTTGTGATGACATTTTTCTTTCACTTCTATTGAAGAAATTGGTGGTAGGCTTTCCAAGTATGGTCTCTCTGAGGCACCGTAGTGCGCATGCTTCGAACTATTGTATTGTATTATTGTATTCTATTCGTTCACCACTTGATGGCACTAAGTTCTACACACTGTACCTTTACGTGAGATTATTATTAAGTAGTTAAGTAGCCACGGTCGGCTTCTATGTATCTCTCTCACTGTCTGTCTGTCATGTTTTTTTTTCTCTGCGAACTCTATACATATTTATTAACAAAATCCATCATAACTGACCAAAACACTGCTCAATGAAAAACGATACATGCAAAACTGAGCAAACAACATGGCCAGAAATGTACATAAGAAAAACATAATTCCAAATAAAAAGATAAATAAATAAATAAATAAAAGAGGAGAGGTCTACTCAGAAAACAAAATCTTCATACCATCATTTACTATCAGGGCATGTCTTTGTTTTAACACCTTATGAAAAGTCACAACCTCGTTCAATTGCTGTAAATGAAATTAATTAATGCATGATGTGCGATGAAATTAATCAATAGTGCTTTGTTAACTAGTGGTCTAATATTGAGTAAAGCTAATCTTGCAACGTTAACGGAGACACTTGCTTTTTCAGAGGTTGACAAGCTAACCTAAATAAGTTAGGAATTCTAGACTTTATTTCTTCTCAGGGTTATTCCAGGCCAAATCACCCAGTGGGTTTAACTAGGGGTGTAACGGTACACTCGGGTCTATTCATACGTTTCGGTATGGCATGTTCGGTACGGTCCACTTGCGTTCGGTTCGGTCCACTTATTATCGCGAGCTTACGCACGGACGCTGACTGTTGCATGCGGGAGAGGAGAGTGGCGGCACAAAAGAGAGAGCCAGAAAAGAGCCAGAGCTCGAAGGTCCCCGCGTACACTGCGGTCTCCTGTTTGGGAACATTCTGGCTTTCCTGTTCCCCATCGCCGATGGGGAAAGGTGCATGGATATGTTCGAAAGTTGTGTGCCGACATTGCCACATGAAATCGGCGGCTTGTTGCTTCGAGCAGATCTAACATGCACGGCATCATCCGACTGTGAATGTTTCTTAGACGAGGAAGCAAGCAGTCTGTTTAGCCCAAAACGTCAAATTTAAATTGCGAGATTTATCATATTGTAGAGTCTTCCAGGAACACGCCGTCAGAAGTTATCACGTTTTTATGAATCCAAGTACAGCTCTTCTTTCTCCGCTGCTCCACTCGCTTGCTGTACGATGCATTCATGAACCTCGGAAACATCACAACTCAGCAACACACGAATCTGACCACAACACACATGTAACCCAATTCGTTACAATATGCTGTTGAACATTCAAAGATTTCAATGCCTAAAAAGTGTATACAATTTCATAAAGACTTTAAAAAATGTTTTCATGATAAAAAGTGTTTTAATATAGTTAGCAATAATTGTAACTGTCATTGTGTGTATTTTTTATCACAAAAAGTGCATACATGTACTGTAATGACAACTTGTCTTTAACTTGAATACTTGGTGTGTCATAAGCCTTTGCTGCTGAGTGTTTAAAGATTTCAGTGTCTTAATAATTTACTTAAATTAAGAGATCTTTATTGTTAGTTATTTTTTATTTCTGGTGTAATTTCTTAGAATATCACCCGAATGGTTCGCTTTTATTTATCTTTTCTAAAAAATGGACCACTTACTTGTCATCTTTTCAAAATAAACATATTTAAAAAAAAAAAAAATCTGTTTTTTTTTTTTTTTTGTACCAAAAATATACCGAACCGAAGTCTCCAAAGAACCAAACCGAAATGTGATTTAGCATACCGTTACACCCCTAGGTTTAACCAAGCAGATTTTTGATTTTAATGAAACAATGTACTTATAGGTAATGATCGGTAATAATAATAATAATCATCCACAACCTCCGTACTTAAGACATTTTGATGTGAGATTTTGTTCAGATTGTACGCTCTTCCAGATGAAGCAAGAGAATGGGACATCAACCACGCAGAGAATGTCAGTTTCACCCATCCAAAAAGTGTTCTCCTTGTTTTTCCAGTGAAATAACTTGGAGGGTCCGTGAGGCTGCATGAACTGTGGAAATCCCCGCGTGCCTCTGATACATCCTCAACTAATCCAATCCATGCCTCATTGTCATAAACACAACAAACGTAGTTCTGCTTCTTGATTTCGGTAATGATTGTTACTGCCATATCATCAGGGGAATCCATGACTGTCACAAGCTCTGGTTGGTCACTCTGGACTGAGGCTGAGCTTGTAGGCATGCATTTTTGATTTTGTCTCTGCAACCAAACGATGGAATTGCTGGGTTCCCTTGACTCTTTTGCTGGCTGGAAATCTTTCTTTGAGCGTCAACTGTCAAGTACTGCTTTGCTATTTGTAATGAAATAAATCCTGAGTTCAGCCGCAGACAAGGTTGGACACTGACAGATCCTGAATAATTTGAAAATGAATAAAAATAATGTTCAGGATCAAAGATTGATACTTTCATGTCAGATTCTTCCAATGTGTAAATCTAAACAGGTGAAAACTGCAGAAAGTCAATTGAAAAGACAGGTTCAAAAAGTTTTAATGTCGCTTAATAATTTTTGTGTACTTCCTTGAGATGGGATTACCCATGGGATTTACTGAAAATGACCCACAAACCTAAAGCCATACATCCTGTGAACATGGTTAACACTTCTTCTCAAACAATAAAAGCAGACATAAATTAGAACAAAAGTATATGGCCAGGTGATCTTATTGGGCATAGTACATATTTGATGTATACGTGTACATGATGATACTTGTCTGTCGTGAATGGCTAAAGGTATGGACACTTTGACTCCTTATTAGTGCTAAACAAAAAAAATCTAAAACTTTTATATGTTTTAGAGAATAGATTTCGGTACATTTCATGAAAATGATGTCAAGGTCATGTGATTCACAGTCATTTTCAAGGTCAAATTATAGAACTAAAGGTCAAGTTACTCAAATATGCACCAATCTCCTAAATGATCAGAGATTTGAAATTCTTGTTGAATTCCCTTTCCAACAATACCTGTTTTGTGAAGATTTACCCAGTAGTACCTGAGATGCAAGGGTTCAAAGGAAAGCAGCCATGCCCCATCACTATCAACAAGTACACCAAGTTTTATTGAAATGAGAATCAGCTTGGTTAAAATGTTCAGATTTTTGGGGGGCGTGACTTGGCATGGAACAACCCCTCAATTCTTTAGTTTATTTCTGTCACTTCTAATCACAGGAATACAACAAGCTTCCTTAGTTAAACTGGGTCCTGACTTATTCTGGAGAAAAAAACATTGTTGATAGCGAATAATATACAGTCTGGACCCAGAACATATCAGACCGGACTGGAGTTAAGTTTCTGGACTAAGAGGGAGGCCGGCAGGTAGGTAGGTGGCTGTTTGCTGAGTCTTGGTGGAGTCAAACAATTGGTAGATATCTGTTTGCTGAGTCTTGGGGCGGGTGTGGTCGAACAATGAGCAGGATTAGCTGTGAGAACACTGATGGAATTGGTGTGAGTTGAATTCCAATATTTACAATATTGTTCATCTTGTCTGTGTAATCCGGGAGGGAGTCGTTCACAGATGATGGGTTTGGTGAGGTCAGGGTTGAGTCGTCGTTTGGAGGCAATGTACAGTCCAGGGCTGAGTCCGGTGGTGATGTTTGGCAGGATGAAGAAGACGCCAAAATTTGGGTCGAATCCAGCACAGGATTGGCCAGGAGTTTGGGCAGATGAGGGAAAATCAATCTGTTCTGGAGGGAGCGGTGCAGGAGATTGTGTAGAATTGTGTGCTTGTTGAGCCTTTGGAATCGAGCCGTACTCTCGTCGTATCTGTTGTTGTGGATAAACAAGCACTTTGTTTTTTTGAGGGTAAAGGGGGAAAAGGTAAAGGGAAAAACTGATCATGATATTGTGGCTTGTTCTGCTAAATGTTGTTTCCTCTTTATACTGGTAGAAAGCCAAGGTCTCTATTTAATCTCCCAAGGCACTTGGTACCACAAAGCCAATGCCAAAGTTTTCAGTCTCTCCAGTATAGGGATGGGAATTGGACATTACGATGCATGATGGGAAATATTAACGCTCTATTAATTGAATGTTAGTTATTGAATAGTCCCTCCAGGATTTCGTGGGCTCTTTTTATGATTTTTGCGGTCTAAAATGCCTGATTTTGTGGGCAATTTTCCTAGAAGTTGCATTTAAAGTTGCAAATTGTTTTGCTCAAAACCTCATTTGTGTACAAGTAAGCAAAGTTTTTCTACAGATTTTGGGTGGATTTTTAGAAAGGATGTTTGAAAAAGCAGCAGATATTCAGGGTTTTTCCTGGCTCAGATTGTGGCAGAGGTGGTACCTACAATCCTGACCATGCGCCATGACCTGCATGTATTCTGTAAATTCAATTTACGCTCTGTCTTTTACAGGGAACATACTTTAAGTTAAGAGTTCCAATAACAATGACTATTATCACGTTAAAAGCATTCATTTATTAACACTAGAGCCACATTTTTTTAAAGTGTTAACCTGCAAATAGCCACATTATCCATAAAATAGACACATAAAATAGACCATCATATGAGCTCACAAGATATGCTCGCCTTGCCCTTGTATTTGTGCTGGTCTGTTGTAGCTGTTTTGTTTTTGTTGCTATTGTTTTTTTTTTACTGGGGTTGCCATTACATTCAACAAAAACTATGTTAAAACGTCCTCTGTTGAACTTCATATTTTTGCTATGCTTTTTTTTTTTCCCCTCCCATTTTGAAAGTGAACTTAGTAGGCGTCACTACTCAACATTTTTTTACCTCTATCTCATTTGCGTCAAAGTGCATGCGTGAGATGCACGTAGCTGGTAGCTCGCTGTTCAATTGCCGCATTGCTTGCCGGACAAGCCCTTTATCAGATACGCAGCAGCGTGCCCATATTTGGAAGTTCTGACGTAGAAGGAAATAAAAAGCCTCGTAAAAAGTGTAGGCTTTTCCTACTGATTTACTAAATGTATCCTTCATTGTTACAAAAGAAAGCCTAGTCTTTGCTCATTTAAAAAAAAAAGAGGAGACAAGATGTATCTTTCAGTGTTAACACAGTAAATGCACTTTATTTACCCAGGCTTCCTCCATTGTCCTTATGATGTCACTTGTAAATAAGCCCGCAAAATAGCAGTAAATCACTTGCCAGCCCCTCACTCCTCACTCAAACTTCCGACCTGAAAGTAGTCTGTGTGTTGTCATCACTCTTACAATATGATATGTTTGTTGTCTTTTTTGACTGACAGGTGCAGTTCCAGAAGATCCAGCAGCTCCGTTTGTCTCAATCCCGACCACAGTACTATGGCGGCTCTTTGCCCAATGTCAATCAGATTGGCAACACAAGCTCTGAATTTCAGGTGGGAAGTCGTCAGCTATAATACCCCAACTGTATAAAGGTGTATCAGTATGCTCTTAAAACACTATGTTAGGTTGTTATTACTCCCACTGCCGCGTCCGTCATCTGTCAGCAGCGAGGGTACCCTTCCGTCGTCCATCATCCGTCATTTTTCAAATAGTACCCTACCCATCTATAGGCTTTTCTGCCTCTATTTTTAAACGCCCGTCCTTCGGCGAGTCCAACTACTTTCACTCGCACCCCAAATAGTACGTAATCACCGCTTTTAACCAAACATACCACAGGTAGGACAAAAAGTTACAAAATTCCCACGAAAACACTTTTCGGCATTGTGCGCATGCGTGCGCAAGCGCACTGGGCATTGGTAGGGTGTCTCGATGGGTACGAAGGAATTTCAGAACACCAGGGCTCAAGTAATGAACGAATGGGTCTTATCTGCGATGGATGGACATCAAGGGACACACTGTCTTTTGTTACCATCACCGCAAATTTCATCAGCGTTTGGGAACTCAAATCATACATGCTTCAAACTCGTGAATTGCATGTAACCCACCTGGTGTGCACATTGCAGAAGTACTTCAGAGAGCAGTGGACGAATGGAAGCTTGACATGAAAAAGCCTGTCGTCGTGACCGATAATTCACTTTTTGAAGCACGCTATTTCTGAAGATTATTCAATAGACACTTGGGTGAGCTTAACATTGGCACTTATATAATAGATTTGCATGTAAAAATGACATCAGTACTAAAATGCCCCCCCCCCTCCCCCCAAAAGACTCTGTCGTGATTTAAGGACGTTTTTTGTGATTAGATTTACGACAAATTGCCCCGCCCCAATATTGGGGTGTGGCTTATGTTGTGTTTTCGGCCTCAGCGGTCTTCGTCACGGGAGGGAGCCAAGCGTGGTAATATTGCTCGCTTTATCAGTTCTGTTGTCTAAAACAGCGACCGATCGCCACCAAAATGCGAATGCACATTACTACTCTTGTCCACTTCAACCTGTGAAAGTATAAAAGTGTTCTGCACAATAGCTTGGATTTATTGACATAAAACGTGATCTCATCATGATCACCTCCACAAAATCAAAAATGCCGTGGCGATTGCCCCTCCACTTTCACAAGCTGAACCGGACAAGAGCATGAATGCGCACACGAACCCCGACTGCTTATATTTTTGACATTTAGTGATGCTAAACTTGTGTTAAATCTCGGGAGGCAGACGCCAACTGGCAGTGGGCAAGCAATCAGGCAAGCATGATCTGTTTTATAAATATAACAGAATAGGTATGTTACTGACATGTTGCACTACAGTAGCGTTTAAAACACTAATTTGTTTACAGAACTGTTGGAATAATACAGTGTTTTTGTAAAGAACACATGTACCGGTATTTGTTTACAAAATTTGCACAATTTAATATTGTGTTTTTGTTTTTCATTGAAAAAAAAAATGTTTTTTTTCTCTTGAATAGTAGTAGTAGAATATATTCTCGTGGTTTCATTTCCTGACCAATATATCGATAATCGCTGTATCATCGTATCGTGAGATACGCGTTATGGTGAGCTTTGTATCGCATATTGTATCGTGAGATACCCAGAGGTTCCCACCCCTAATTTTCATACCATCAACAGTCTTGGTTTTATGAAATAAAAAGCACACATATACCAATCATGCCCAACACAATCAAAAGTGTAGTCTAGTGTAGTGTATAAAGGCCCTGATACACCAAACCGACGTCGGAGGTCGTAAAGCGTCGTTGCGTCTTTAAGTGCCGTCTGATTAGTGTAGTGGCCACCGTCGTAGTGTTGTAACCTGTCTGTAAGCGTCTTGGGGGCGTATACGTTTGTTGAATCGGCGTCGCCAGTCGTGACATTTGGTCACTCTGATTGGCTGTTAGCTAGCAAATCAGTGCGCGGAGCCACCAACGTGAAGTGACAAAGGCGGAAAAACAGTGAGCACGCCTCCGCTGCCTTAATCTTCTTACAAGTACAAGAGCAAGGGTTGACAATGTAAGTATTTCACAATACCCTGTCAAGAACGTGATGGTTTACTCCGCGTGGGAGTTCATCGTGAGCGAAGAATAGAGCCAAATGCATTGTTTACGTTGTTATAATCAGCCCCGGCCAACATTTATTACATCAATTATTTTTTTAAAAACATTTAAGGTGCAAATGTATAAATTGAAGTATGGTTTCCTTTTATAAACAAACAAATTAACTTGCTATGCACTTATAAATTGCCAAAGTAGTAAACTGCTTGGAGTAAAATGCCAATTTTGACAGAATAACAGACATGCTATTCATCTATATATTTAGACCTTTGACTGGAGCCTTTTTTTTGTTTTGTTTTTAAAGTAATATTTACACATAGTAAACAAAGTTAAATAAGTTATAAATTTAATATGCTGATTGGGTCAAACTAATTTAAATGTTGCCTGTTACACACTAGTACAGAATCTATATAATACTTCTAAATTACAGTAGGCCATATATAAACTGTATTACAATATAATGATCAATAATATGTTTGCAAATTGCATTTGAAGCAATTTGAAACAAAAATGAACACAAAAAAATTGACTTCATATTATAAACTGCACAAGAAATTTAACTTAAGTTACAGTAATGTTTAGCATGGTTTCTATTTTTTGTGCTAGTAAAAGTAGTGTATATTTTCATAAGATATGTTGTTTAAAATAAATCCTTCATGCCGATTGCGAAGTGGAGTCTGTGCCCTAAACATTTGGAAGCCTTTGTCCGGGCAATATTTTCTGTTATCTTTTTGTGTCTCTCCGATGTTGATGGGTGGGGTTTGCTGCATACAGTGTTTCAACGATTGAGATTTGCGTTGCGGACGACGCCAAATCTAACTCGTTGTTTTCTTGCTTTGGTGTATCATAACTTCATCGTAAACCAAACGATGCTTGAATAGATTTGTTGTATTGCCGGTGGATCCGGAGACAACTTGCATTTTATACGACTTTGCTCGCCGTCTTCCACGGCAAACCCAAAATGTAACCGAATAAGCGATTTCGACTTGCCTTGCTTGTTTAAAAGTCGTTCCTGTGGTGGGTCTTGTGCCATTTTTAGGTCTACTACTCTGTTAAAACGTTGAGTAGAAGCGTGTGCAGTGTGACTTGCGGGGTGCGGGCTAGCTGGCTGGCCAGCTGGCTAGCTTGGAGAGGGCGGGTAACTCGTGTGCGCATGCCTCAAAACAACTCAAAATTAGTATTAATAATCTTTTTTTTACGATTATGCCAATTTTGTAATCGTGGAGTGTAATAATCGAAATCGTAATTGAATTTCGATTAATTGCACAGCCCTTGTCGACTCCATGTTTATTTAGATATTTATTTGGTGCATTGTTATTCTCTCGAAACTGCCTCGTCTTACGCTTCTCCCGCTGCCTGTATGCCTGTCTGCAATGCATATGTGCAGTTGTGGCAATCTGTCATTCGTGATGTAAACAGAAGCATTGTGGGTAATGTAGTGCAATGGTTAACTGGTCATAGCAACAGAGTCTGAAAGTTACGACGCATTTTACCAAATATACTCATTAAGACGCAAACCTGTCTTTCAAGGCAGGACGATGGAGATGCTCCATCTAAAAAGGAAGCACGTTGTGGCTGATGCCTGATTTCATTTCTGACACACGGACAGTCGTGTCTGGAAGCTAGTGTAGTTCGCACACACAGGTTACGGTGTGTGTTTGATATAACGTAACACAATGTCCTATTTGGTACACAAACATAGCAGAAAGTGTGTGTGTTTATGCCCATGGTTGACGTCAAAGCAGGAAGCTGTCACTCTCTCGCGAACGGAGTGATGCGTTCCTGGACTGGAAAATATCAACACTCAAAACACAACATGATGTATTTACACAAACCATGAGCTCTCACCGGCATCACAAAACAGTAAAACACATAATTAAGTTTGTTATAATATACTACCGTATTTTCCGGACTATAAGCCGCGACATTTTTCCTAGCTTTTGAGCCATGCGGTTTATAGTCCGGTGCGGCTATTCTGTTGATTTTTCTTCCACCGCTCGGGGCACTCTAACCAGAATGACAGTACAATTCAATACAATACATTTCCCATTAAGTGGATGTGACTGCAGGTGGAGGAGTTCAACAGGCGAGGGCGCCATAGACTAGGTTATTGCATTAGGTGCTGTAATGCTTTGATTTTATGTTTTCCTAGAGGTCCATGAAGTGCACATGAATGCGATTGGCTGATGTTACGTCTGTTCACTTGTTTTGATGTGAAATGCTAGATTGGCTGACTTTATTAACATAAAACAAGACAGGTGCATATGTAGAATGTAGTAGAACAATAGATAGTGGAGGTGGACATTAGCCGACAAACTGGAGCGGCAGTGAAATGAAGATAAGTACTGTTAATTTTCTCTTGGTTCTCTTCTGTTTTAATCAGCAACGTTGCAGCAGTGTTAAAAGGCACTGTTAGGAAATAATCTGCTCAGGTACATACATGTACATTTACAGTTCATAATCCTTCTGTAAATGCAGTAAATGTTTTCAACATATATAGGTGCGGCTTATATAAAGGTGCATCTTATTTATGTTTTTTTCCAAAATGTTCTAAAAATAGAGTGGGTGTGGCTTATATAATGGTGGCTTATAGCCTGGAAAATACGGTACATTTTGGTGCAAAAAGATGTTGTTTTTTTAACCACATTTCGATTGTGTAGATCAATTAAATTTTTTTTTTTTTTTTTTTAGTTTACAAAACATTTTGGATAAAGTTTAAGTAAAAACAAAATTACAAGCCCAATACAAGTGTTTCACTTCCTTCTCTGTTAAAAAAGGCTTGGTGCCCAAGAAGAGTGAAATACCCTAACCCTGTTTAAGAATTTCTTTTTATATAGTTTCATAATATTAGTGCAACTCTGTATAGTATGTAGTTTTTGGTCCCATTTTAAAATGCACTAAATAATTACAGCAAAAAATGTTACGGCCCCACTATCACCTTCAATTTGAGTTGTTCCCTCATTTATAACCATGTCAAGAATGCCGGTACAAGCTGCAAAGTTAAATCAAAGTTGTACAATGTACAGTCATCTTAATTGTCTTTGTGATTAATTTGTTCATACCTTAAAGCACAGGTGTGAAGCTCAAGGCCCCGGGCGCCAGACCCGCGACATCATTTTACGTGGCCCGCGAAGGCAAATCATGTGTGGTGACTTGTTTCTTTCAAATTGTCTTCACTTTTAACACTACATTTGAGATACTGCAGATATTTGTTTCCAATCTCCCCTTTGAAATAGATTGAAAAAGAGTTGCACAAACTATTTAATGGCTTCTGATTTCAAAACTAGTCATCTTTCAATTTGGTGTGTATATGTGATAACAAGGGGATCATACATTTCTATGGCTTCACAGTCATAACGGCCCCCTGAGGGACACCATAACTGTGATGTGGCCCACGACAAAAATGAGTTTGACACCCCTGCCTTAAAGGATTCAAGCTTTGAAGCCAGCTTCTTGCTGGTGCAATATGCCACAATTTCTATACTCGTTGGCCTTTTCGTCTTCAGAAATCCATTTCAAATTTCCAAATCGAAATCTTCTTTCGGGGCCGTCCACAAACCGCTGCTTTTTACTGTGGAGTGTGGATTGTTCCTGCTTGCATTTTGGTCCTGTAAGGTTCTATATGTGTGTGCCTTTTATTTCCTGAAACTCTGACTGAAATGAGGGTGGTATGAAAAAGATTGACTTCTCTGTAAAAGAGGTGCTTACAAGAATGTGAATGATGTGTGCCTCACTGAGGCATTGTGCCACCTGGCCACCCCCCTGAAAAACTGATTGAGTTAAATCAAAAATTAGTCTAGGAGGTCCTTTCACATTTAGTCCCATTTGAGCTCTGAACTAAACTGTTATGACTGATACGACTAATATATTATTCTTCTTCAATCTAAAACTTTTAAATGCCGTTGAATTTGACAATGCCCTTTTTTTGAAGACTTGCGTACCCATGACCACCATTCCGAGTAGTATTCAAAATGTCACTCCTTGAGAGAACCATCCATCCATCCATCCATTATCTTCCGCTTATCCGAGGTCGGGTCGCGGAGTCCAACCCTCAACGGAAACAAATCCGACTTATTGCCAGCAATGCAGACCAAACTCTTGACATCGGTGGTACAGAGACCGAACAGCCCTTATCAGGGGGCGTACCCCGTACTCCCGAAGCACCCCCCACAGAACTCCCTGACGAACACGGTTGAACGCCTTCTCCAAGTCCACAAAACACATGTAGACTGGTTGGGTGTAGAGCTGGTCCACGGCCGGGACGAAAGCCACATTGCTCCTCCTGAATCAGAGATTCGACCTCCTGACGGACCCTTCTCTCCAGCACCCCTGAATAGACCTTACCAGGGAGGCTGAGGGGTGTGATCCCTCTGTAATTGGAGCACACCCTCCGGTCCCCCTTCTTAAAAAGGGGGACCACCACCCTGGTCTGCCAATCCAGAGGCACTGTCCCCGATGTCCACGCAATGTTGTAGAGGCGTGTCAACTATGACACCCAACATCCAGAGCCTTTATGAACTCCGGGCGGATCTCATCCACCCCCCGGGACTTTGCCACCGAGGAGCTTTTTGACTACCTCGGTTACTTCAACCTCAGAGCTAGGAGAGCCCACCTCAGAGTCTCCAGGCTCTGCTTCCCCAATGGAAGGCGTGTCGGTGGAATTGAGGAGGTCTTCGAAATATTCTCCCCACTGACCCACAATGTCCCGCGTTGAGGGCAGCACCACCCCATCTCCACTATAAACAGTGTTAATGATGCACTGCTTTCCTCTCCTGAAACGCCGGATGGTGGACCAGAATTTCCTCGAAGCCGTCCGGGAGTCATTTTCCATGACCTCACCCAACTCCTCCCACACCCTAGTTTTTGCCTCAGCAACCGCCAAAGCTGCATTCCGCTTGGCCAGCCGGTAACTGTCAGCTACCTCCGGAGTCCCACAGGCCAAAAAGGCCCGATAGGACTCCTTCTTCAGCTGGACAGCATCCCTTACCGCTGGTGTCCACCAATTGCCGCAACGACAGGCACCGACCACCTTGCGGCCACAGCTCCGATCGGCCGCCTCAACAATGGAGGCATGAAACATGGTCCACTCGGACTCGATGTCCCCCGCCTCCCCGGGACATGGGCAAAGTTCTGCCGGAGGTGGGGGTTGAAACTCCTTTTGACAGGGGATTCTGCCAGACGTTCCCAGCAAACCCTCACAATACGTTTGGGTCTGCCAGGTCGGACCACATCCTCCCCCACCATCGGAGCCAACTTTCCACCAGATGGTGATCAGTTGACAGCTCCGCCCCTCTCTTCACCCGAGTGTCCAAAACATGCGGCCGCAAATCCGATGATACAGCTATAAAGTCGATTATCAAACTGCGGCCTAGGGTATCCTGGTGCCAAGTGAACATATGGACACCCTTATGTTTGAACATGGTGTTCGTTATGGACAATCCGTGATGAGCACAGAAGTCCAGTAACCGAACACCACCCGGGTTTAGATCGGGGGGGGGCCCCTTCCTCCCAATCACGCACTTCCAGGTCTCACTGTCATTGCCCACGTGAGCATCGAAGTCCCCCAGGGGATGCTTTCTCCAGCATACCCTCCAAGGACTCCAAAAATGGTGGATACTCTGCACTGCTGTTTGGTGCATAAGCACAAACAACAGTCAGGAACCGTCCCCCCACCCTAAGGCGGAGGGAGGCTACCCTCTCGTCCACCGGGGTGAACCCCAATGTACAGGCGCCAAGCCGGGGGGCAATAAGTATGCCCACACCTTTCACTTTGGGCAACTCCAGAGTGGAAGAGTGTCCAACCCCTCTTGAGAGGACTGGTACCAGAGCCCAAGCTACGTGTGGAGGTGGGCCCGACTAGATCTAGTAAGGAACTTCTCAGCCTCACACACCAGCTCCGGCTCCTTCCCTGCCAGAGAGGTGACATTCCATGTCCCAATAGCTAATTTCTGTTGCCGGGGATCGCCAAGGTCACTGCCTATAACCGCCGCCCAGCTCGCACAGCATCCGACCCCTCTTCGGCCCTTCCCACCAGTGGTGAGCCCATGGGAAGAGGGATCTACGTTCCCTTTTCGGGCTGAGCCCGGCCAGGCCCCATGCGTGCAGGCACGGCCACCAGGCGCTCGCCATCGAGCCCCACCTCCAGGCCTGGCTCCAGAGGGGGGCCCCGGTGACCTGCGTCCGGGCAAGGGAAAACGTGATCCATTATTCTTATTCGTCACAGGGGGTCATTTTGAGCCGTGCTTAGTCTGGTCCCTCACCTATGACCTGTTTGCCATGGGTATAACGCATAACGCCCCAGATAACTGAGCTCCTAGGATCATTGGGACGCGCACACCCCTCCACCACGGTAAGGTGACGGCTCATGGAGGGATCTTTTAAATGTGAATGAATGCATTTTAAAAACTGCGGTCTAATGTGTGTGTTGTCTTTTTGTCTTTTTTTCAGGGAGGCTTTCCATCGGGGTTGGATTCTGTAAGAGGTACTCGCCACCACGGATTAGTCGAGAGGGTCCACAGGGAACGTAACCGCATTAACTCTCCTCATCGCAGGCCCATTGACAAGCATGGACGGCAGATATCCTACCAAATCTGAGTCTTTAAAAAGTAGGATGTTTTCATGTAACCTAGATAGTTTTGTCATCACGGCATGTTAAGCTGCATTTCAAAACTGTGTTGTATAGCTGTATGTTTGTAAAAGGATGTATGTGGTGCAGTTTTAAGAGCGACTACACAATTGTAGGGAGCTGTAGCCAATGTTCCCTCTAAACTGCGCGCATGCGCCATTGTGCACTATAGGGCTGTGCAATTAAACGAAATTCATTTACAGTTATGATTATTACACTCCACGAATACAAAATTGGCATAATCGTAAAAAAACAGTTATTAATATGCATTTATGTTTGATATAAATGCATAGAAAATCGTACTTGAATTTACACAGTTGTACATTTTTTTTATTTATTTTATAACTAATTTTATAAATTTTGTTTGGTCCAGAAGAAACTTGTATAATTATGTTTCAAAGAAATCAATTTTTTTTCATGTTTTTTACATTTAAACATTTTCTTGTTTTGTACCAAAAGATAAATGATTGTTTTGATAATTGTGATTTCAATTATTACCAAAATTATCATGATTAATATTTTTTCAATAATCGAGCAGCCCTTGTGCACTCCACAATGTGCAGGCACTGAGCGCATAAAAAAAAAAAAAAATCAAACCTGACCTGTATTGGCATTTTGCACTTTCATATTCATGCACTTGCCTCATACCAAAACTGTATACATTTATTTAGCACATGGTCGTTGGATCACGAAGAAAAATGTGTTAAAAATGGTGAAATTGTGGGAGCATTTCAGACATGAAATGCACACCATGTCATGTAATCATTGTCACACATGGACCATGCGTTCCTCCGAACACGCCCACTAACCTTCATTTTACCTTGTCCTGGGTCCTACGCGGCATCTTTTATGTATCTGCCGTGGCTTGTTTATTACCATGGTGACAAGTACAGCTATACATTAACTTGCCATGTCCTTATTGTTCTGAATATTTGAAAGAAAAACTTCATAGCACGTAGCACCTATTTCAAAAACAAGAACCAGGGCACCCTTGTAGTGCAACAGTTACTAGGCTAGTTTAACAGAATATACAGGCTTCGCTGAAGAAGAGAGTGGACAGGAGACTGATGTTTGGGTTTTAGATAATATACACTGAGAGAAACAATTAAGTGACAGTACACCAAATGTTGGAAATATATATACAGTGCATAGAATATATTATATAGGTTTCGTAGGTTTGCCACTCAAAAATGTCCATTCCATAATGTTTGGCTGCCCGCCGTTGGTTTTTGGATAGGTGTGATGCTAGTTTGGCCACCGTGTGCAAGTCTGACATTGCTCACCCTGGTCCAAAGAATTCTCAGGGAGTTTGTGTGAATGCCTCAGACGCATGAAAAATTAGAGGGAACATTGGTGGTAAACAGAATTAGTCATCATGGTGATTGAAGTGATGCAGAGATGGGAAGGAAGATTTATGCCTGATGGACATTTTACAGTCGGAGGTTCTCTGCATACGCTGAATGTTCTGGTGAACCTGCAGAATAGGCCTTTGTGCAAAACATATACATTCAACCCATTTAATCTATTTGCCTAGAATGTTTTCACATCACATTTGACACGAAATGCAGAGGATTGTCATGAAGCTACATTTCATGAAGCAAGATAGAAAATGCACATGTAAAAGGCTAACTGGGGACACAGTGGTTGTCATGTCTGCCACACATTTGTGAGGTTTGGAGTTGAAATCTTGCCCTTCCTGTTTGTAGTTTGCGTGTTGAGTGCGAGTGTTTTCGCTTGCCAGAGGATAGCAATTGTCACTGCGTTGTGCGATAGTGAAAAAAGGTTTGTCCTGTGTCATATGACCTCCTACCAGCCTTTTTTGCCTACTCTTGGTACATTTGCCTTGCTCAAAGTGGAAGTCAACCCAAACATATTTTTTTTCCAGACTATGTTCTGTGCAGGCCCACTAGTTGAGACAAGGCATTCTGATTAATATTGCATTTGTGGAATATGAGTCAAGCAGCAAAATCCATCCGCTTTTAGCCATCTCTGGGGGTGGCCATTTTGTCACTTCGGTTGACTGCAAATTACATCACAGATGCTCAGGGCTCAGATAACGACCATTCATGCCTCAGCTTTAGAAAACAGGTGAGCTGTGATTGGTCGTTAGCTAAGCCCTGAGACACTGTAATTTTTCAGTTGACAGAAGTGACAAAATGGCCGCCTCCAGAGATGGCTAAAAACGGGCGATTAACTCTTTTTCCACTAATGCAATATCGATCAGAATGCCTTGTTTCAACTAGTGGGCTTGCAGAGAGAAAAAAAAAAAGGTTTGGGTTGACTTCCTTTTTAAGGCTAATTAAGACATACACTATGTTGAGGCAAATGCGCCAGTGTCTTCTTTGCTTTGCTCTCATAGCAGTAAGATCAGCGAGCACGGCAGGTGTATGTTTCAGTAATACTCAGGGAAAGGGATGGGTATCGTTTGAATTTGAACCATTACGGTTCAGTTTCCGGTTCCTCATTTCGATTCAGATTCTTTTAGGGCAGGGGTGTCAAACATTTTTTTATCGCGGGCCACATTGTAGTTGGGTTTCCTTCGGAGGGCCGTTTTGACTGTGAACCCAAATAAATGATATTAAAAAAATGAATGATTGCCTCATAAACACAACAAATTGATGAATAAGTCATTTTTAAATTAGAAGCCAGTAAATACTGTTTGCTCAAACATTATTACAGGAAGTCCTCATGTTACGAACAAGTTCCGTTCCTACACTGGCAATGTAACACGAATTTCCGCATTATGTCGGATTTCACCGTTAAAGGTGAAATTTACTTCACAATATTTTGTATAGAAAAACGAAAATACATTAAAATAAAAGCGTAAGATGCTGTACTTAGCATTACTACTGAGAAGTGGATGGAGAAGGAGAAGCGGAGGGCGAAAAAGGCAAAGATAGTGCCGCCGCGCAGACACGATTGAGACACTCTGCGTATGCTCAATCGCAAGGAATGCTGGTCTTTGTAGTACAGGAAGTGCTGTATGCAGAAGTTGTCTGCATCGCAAATACACAAGCAGAGTTAAAGAAGCTCAGAAACGTAGCGCAAAAGCACACTTTTGGAGCGAGGAGGAAACCGGCTGCTTCATTCATGTGGTGTGTGACATGAATATCAAACGTTTTATTGATAGTTGAAATTAATAAGCGGAAATGACGTCCATTTCAGTGACGACTTGGTTCATCAACGTCACAGTGCCTCATTCAAACGCCGGAGCAACTCTGTCCGCTCAATCATGTAAACGGGTTATTCAGAATGTTTCAGAAATCTGAATTTTGCCCTCAACCCGAATATTGACTGCATGTAATGTAGTCACTATGGTGCTGAGGACAAAATGGAGGACGAGGCACGGGTATCGTAAAGTCGAAACGTCGTAGGTCACGTACGTCGTAATTTGAGGACTGCCTGTATTTATTTTCAAAAGGTGATTGGTAACAAAATTCTTTCAATATCTCAATGCTTTTAAAAGTGAAGTCAATTTTCAATGTTTGTATTTTAGCAAGAAACATTTATTCGATATTTGCTTTGGTGGGCCACATAAAGTGATGTGGTGGGCCAGATCTCGCCCACGGGCCTTGAGTTTGAAACTTATGTTTTCGGGGCAAGGGTCAAATAAGTTTGCATGGTTTAAATTAGGTGTGTCCAAACTACAGCCATCCATTTTTTTTTTAAGCCTTTAAGTACTTCTTTGTTTTCAAACAAACACACATCATTCGGTAACCCTGAAAAATCATTTCCTTTTTACTCTCGTTTTTTTGTACTTGGTTTTTGTTTTTGTTCTTTTTCTTTGATCAATCCTCAATCCTGCTTGAATTTACAGTAGGCTAAGAGATCACTTCCGCATGTACTCCACAGATGAGGATTGACTATTTCAGAACATGAAGCAGTTGGACTTGGTTTCTGCTTGTAGTTGTTTTCAAGTGGAGGAACTGCTACGATGTCCTTTCCACTTGTCATTTGGATTGTGTTGTGTTATAAATAATGCGTGCTACCAAGTCTTTGTTTACACTGCACATACAAATTCATCTGATCCCAATACGCATTTATCATTGAGATGATCTAATGGCAGACACTTATTCCTCATCAGTAGGGCTATGCAATTAATTGAAATTCAATTATTGCACTCCACAATTACAAAATTGGCATAATCGTAAAAAATATTTAATCATTTATATCCAAGGCACTATGTTTGTTTACACAAAGAAACCATACTTTATACATTTGTACCTTTTTTTAATTTCATAATAACTATTTTTATCAATTTTGTTTGATCCAAAAGGAACTTACTTACAAGTATTTGTCTTTATATATTTTTTACGTTTAAACATTTTCTTGTTTTGTACCAAAAGAAAAAGATTGTTTGAATAATCGTGATTTTAATTATTATTAAAATAATCATGATTAATATTTTTTTCATAATCGGACAGCCCTACTAATGAGTTTTTTTTTCAGTTGTTTTTTTTTTTTTTTTTTAATAACTGTAGCCAACACACACTGTTGATAGGGTTAGAGTGTTACTTTCAGGATTACATACCGATACTTATCGTACCGGCCATACAAATGTTCAGTCTATGAATGGAGTATAACACCAAAAGCACAGAATGAGAGTGTGACGAAACCTTTCTTTGGTCTTTATTTGCTTCTTTTCTACTGTTGAGGCAAATTGATGTATTTTATTTAACCATCAACAGCATTCATTTTCCAGCACCAAGCATTTTCCTTGACCAGACCCCACCTGGAGAGTTCTCCATATGGAACCGTATACCTGTCCCCACCTCCAGACAACAACTGGAGAAGGTGAGTGTCTCATTTGACAAAAATGATGTTTGTTCTTCTCACAGAAATGTTTGATGATCTTAGTTTTTCTGTTTGCAGTTTATGTCTTATACGGCATTCTCTGTACATTCTCTCTCATTCATTTTTTTTTTACTCAGACACTCGTGCCCATACTCCAATATGAAATGATGATGACTGGTGGATATACAGTGCAGTAAAGTGATTTCGGTTAAGCGTTTTTTGCTGTTGCCCTTGGTTGTTTCTGCAGCAGTACATTCAGTGTCCGAATGCTGCGATGCATCTCCAATGTCAACGTGTATGACAGATGGACTTTTACATTCAACGTCTTGCTGTTCTCGGATTTTCCTTTGTCATAGACCAAACACCTAGCGGACTCTACAGCTTAGCAGAAATTCAAAAACAACTTGTTCAGATAAAACAATGCAAG
The DNA here is from genome assembly GCF_054856515.1 of Filicampus tigris. Classification (NCBI taxonomy): domain Eukaryota; kingdom Metazoa; phylum Chordata; class Actinopteri; order Syngnathiformes; family Syngnathidae; genus Filicampus; species Filicampus tigris. The sequence goes on from NC_141219.1 coordinate 27,871,820, forward strand.
GCCGTTACAATTTGGGGAATTTCAGTTTTTCACTCATCTATAAGTGTTGAAAATGTCTTGCTCTTTTTGATACCATTTTAATGGTTGAACAAACATGTCGTCTTTAGAGCCTCCTGAAAAATTATGATATTGGAGGTACGAAGATTCCACCCGATACCACTGATATTAAATAGGTACATATGAGATGGAACAGAATGTTTTCTATCCCCCGGCAGTCAGTATAGGCAACTTTGCCTCAGTGTTGACAAGGAAGTGAATTAAGATCTGCTGCTACAAAAGATGAGTCATGCTCTCTCTATTGACTTTCCTTCACTCTTGAATTGAGCGACTCACGTTTGCTTTTCTTTCATAGTGCCGAAATGGACATTTACCAGGCTCTGTGTGTTGAGCGCAACATACGAGCTTGCGCTGAAGCATGAGAAAGAGACACACCCACTTTGTTTGTCTTTGTTGGAGCCATAAAACAGGTTGGCTCAGAAACAGAGCAACTAAACAGCAAGGCTTTTTAGAGTGGGTGTGTTTCTCTGTATACCATACGACTCCAAATACAACAATACAAACTGGTTTGTTTCAAAAAGTGTCTTTTCTAATTATTTAGATTTAGATTTTCTACCGTAATTATGTATTTACACTGTGCAACTTAATCCGTTAGGGTATGACACAATGTAGGCTTTGCAAAAGCTAAAGGATAAACATACAGTAATTAAAATTGTTTGGATTAATTTTATATTGTCGTTACATAGTATTTTAGTTTGACTGCTATTGTGACTACCACACATCACAATGAACAAAGTTAAACACAGTACTACACACGCAAAGAAAGCTATTGACTAGAAGTGCAACGTTTAATCGATGAATCGACAAGTAATTGATTATCAAATGAATCTATAATTATATTGTCAAGAAACCTTGTTTAGTGTAATATTGTCCAAATCCTAAGAATTTCAGCTTCTCAGCATTAAATTATTGTGCGATATTTGTTGTCCTTCATGAAAGCAGATCTATTATCTTTTGTGTTTAATTCAAGTAAAACATTTGCAAACATCTGCTTTTACTTTGGAAAACAATGAGCAAACCAGTCACTGAATCAGTTTCCAAAAGGTCGGCGAGTACATTAAACCCTCTCGTGTGATATTCTTTAAATGTTGTTTAGTTATTTTTAATCACTGAACAAGACCAAATAAACGGCAATAATTGGTTAATAATGGGGAGGAAAGGGTTTCATAATACACTTTAATACAAAATAAAATTGGATCAGATTATTTATTAGGATTAATTGACAGCATAATTTATTCTAAAATTATTTGATATGGACAGCTCAACTATTTTCATAAAGGACTACAGAAATCAAGGAATAATTAGTGTTGAGAGGCTGACATGAAAGGGTTTGGATCATTTTAAGTAAAACAAGGACGCCAAACGCCATTTGATTATTAGAATAGTTGTCGATTAACATGATCATCGATTAGTTGTCAACCTCTTTGACAGCTCTAGCAGTAATGCTCATGCGTCTAAAAAAATTAAGGTCAATGTCACAAAATCAAGCTGCGAATTTTGTGGCTATGTTGTGCTTAGTAGTCTTGATTGATATTGCACTGGGCCAAAATCCACACCTGAGGGGGAAGTAGCCATAATTCAATCATGTAGCAATCTGCTACAGATGGGCACTATGTTTGGTCTGCACAGACCTGACAAATCTTGTACCAATCACTTATAAGCAGCAATTTAAAAAAACAAACAAAAAAGATTAAATAAAGAACATTTTCAGTTGTAATGTTGCAACTAACGATTATTTTTAACTCATTCACTGCCAGAGATATTTAGACCCTCTTTTACAAGAACGTTTGAAAAAATGAAGTTCCTGGGATTGAATGGCTGGACTGTGAAAAGACAAATACATTCGTCAATAGCAGTGAATGAGTTAATAATGGATCAATCGTTCGAATATTTTGTTGATGATTCAATGAATTGTTTAAAAGTTTTAATTTCTATCTCTGTGTTCAAAAATGGCATTACTTCAAACATTGACATTGCAGACAATGCACAAAGAAGTTAAGATTCAGTTACGAGTTTGGTCTGTACCTTTTCAGAGAACATGTTAATCATTTTTTTCCAAAGTAAAAGCAGATCTGCTTTCATGAAGGACTACAGCAATCGCACAATGATTAGTGCTAGTATCTGTGGATTTGGACAATTTTACTGCAAAATAAAATCGTATCTGATTACTCAATCAAACCACACACCTCATAACATATTCGATAACATTACCGTCCGTTAATTTCCACAGAAAGCGGTTTACTGAACAAAAAGTGTGCTCAGTTTATCAGTGTTTTATATTGTTCTGTAGTTCTTTTTTTTTTCCTCCTAAAGGGCACGTACTACAGTAATGTTGATTGGCATGTGTTCCTTCGTTTACTATTTTGTTAGTCAGTTATGGGGTTATGCAACCGCTTTTCACAAAACTGATGAATACTGTCGGTCATAGGCCCAAACATCCGTCTTTGTGCAGATCCAGATAAAACGTGACGAGAGATCGGTTACTGATGCAGTCCACCGGCTGTTTTATTTCCATCCATTTTATAACATTTCCTGTTAGCACTAACGTAACTTTCCAAATAAAAATGAGTCTTCCTGTAAGTTGGCTGCAAATCTTAGCATCTCATAGGGAAATGGTTTTTACACTTCTCGAAAAGAAACCATTGTGTTTGTAATGAACTTTGTATATTCCAGCCGCCTTTTCTAAAGAATAGATCCTCAGTTCACTCTAATAGCCATCCAGGGAAATTATCTAAGATTTGTTTTGTTATGCAGAGAATAATTGCCTGGTCCTCTGTCTCTGGGGGCGGTTGGGGGTGGGGAGTGTTTACAACATCAACTGCAGCTGTATTGCGTTATAGCCAGTGCAATGCGAGTTGAAATTCAATTCAATTAAAAACAACAAGAACAAATGATTCACACAGTATGCTTGCATTCAGAATTGCCTTTTCATTTTGTTATTGCTTTCTACTTGTCATTATAGAGATAGTTGTCAGTGTTACATGCAGATGACCGAATCCTTATGAAGTTTTTAAGTACACCCAAATCATCAATCCATTTCTTTTCACATATCGTCGCTGTCATGTGAAAAACACTTATCTCCATTTTTTTCCTTCATTTTCTTATTTTTACATGACTCATGTTTCAGCATTACAGACATCGCATTAAAGTGAAGTTTCCAAAATTGGAGATCCGTGTTTTTCACAGGACAGCGACGATATACTGTACTGCAGTGGCGGTTATTGAGTTTTGGACCTGGGCCTTCAGGTGGGTATTTAAGTGACCTAGTTCACCTCTTAATAACACCATCAGGTCACAAAATTTTGTATTAAAATGCTATATAACTAACTATGTGTGGCATTAGAGAAGAGACAGAGGCATTTCACATATTTGAGGTTGAATGCCATTATAACAGTTACCTTTATCTTTCAATATATCATCTCCACACAACTCCAAATTACTTCTACACTACAATATCGCAGTTTACAATCAATGTATATCATATATACAGTATATCAATATTAAACCGTGAAACAAATCACATCGGCTGCATGTTTATGTAAACTAACTGTTCATGTGCCCGAAAAATCAATTTCCAGTTTGAAACTAGCCAGCCAACGACAGTGTTGGTTGACCTCGTATCATAAAGTCCAGTTTTTCTTGACCCTTGAAAATGTATTTTTACTCCTGTCGGACATTGTCCTCCTCCATAAATCAATCTCTGATGCACACGTGAAGCTCAACCAATCGAGGGCTTGAACGTCGCTGAACCAATTAGAGGACGGAAAAAGTCACACGTCTCATAGAGCCTTCATGAATGTCATGCAGCCAAAACCCACACAATGAAATGAAGACAAAAGACTGTTAGAAATAAATGATTACCGTTTCATGTAAGTTGTAAACGTTGGCCTGTGCTTCTGACGGCGTTTGGGGTGGCAGTGAAGGCAATAACGGCACGCCACTGCTTTACTTTAAGTTACATTCGTTCCCTTTTTCCCTGTGGTCTTCATTTGCCGATAAATACTGTATGAGGAACTGTTGCGGTGCAGTGCCGTCAATGTTGCTGCCATTTCTAGTAGACCGCCACCCAGTGTAAGCGTTATACCACGGATGCCCTAAATTAACCAGGATTATTTTTCCTCAATATTCTTTAATGTTTAGAAGCTCATAGAAGTTAAGATTTTTCCTGAGAACAAGCCTTTTGTTGTTACCCATACATTTTCATTTTTCAATTACAGTATTTTTCGGACCATTGAGGCGCACTTAAAATCCTTGAATTTTCTCAAGAATCGCCTATGTATGGATGTTGTCTTTTCAGTTTGTCATCTTTCATTCCAATTTCTTCCTTTTTACTTTCACGCATCTAATTGCTAGCAGGCATGCATGTTTTCGGCATACCGGATCTAGAACTACGTCCTGCTTCCATGTCTAAGAACCACGGGAAATATCATCCTACTATCCTAATGCTGCAGTCAGACCGAACGCGAGCTCAATGTCGCTGGTGGCGCATTTACAATGTTACAATGTCGGACAATAACACTGCGATCTGTGGAACCGAGAGCTAAAAAGACACAGCCAGCTACCAATAGCTGCCGGGGCCAAGGAAAAGGAGCAGGCATGGATAAGGCGAGTGAGGAAGTGGCCCTGGTGAGTCGGGATGTTGACTAGGGGTGGGCGATATGGGGGGGGGGAAAAAATATCTAGATATTTTTTCAAAAAACTCTGTCACGATAATTTGACGATATTCTACAAAAAATACTTTAAATCCGCACTTGCTTCACAGACCAATTGTGGATAAACAAAAATTGTGAACAACATCTGCTAAATACAGCTTCTGCAAAACATAATGATATTCTACGACAATATTTAACAATAAAGAACAAACAATTATGCATAGACTTACATTGATTTTTGAGAATATTTATGTCATTTAAATGTCTCTGCTGTTATTCCATAATGATGTGACATTTTGAGCTGCAGTAAGTACTGGTGTACCACTGCCAACTACTAGAGGAATCAGAATGAGAAAAAGGTGTTAACTACAGCAATCAGAATGAAAAAAAAAATGTATTTGATATGTGACGTGTGTGACAGAATGATATGTGACGTGTGTGACAGAAGTGTCGCGCAGCGAGAGGGAAAAAAAAAGACGTCGTCATGACAACACTCATTTCTCATACATTGGCCACCGTATTTAGAATAAAGTTGAATACCAAAATTGCAATTTACCGAAAAGTGCATTTTTGATGCATTTTATGCTATATAAAACATTTATGCCTGAATATTGGGGGGCTTGGAACGGATTAGGGCATTTACATGGAAAACGCGTCTCTACTTAGAAAATTTTCTACTTAAGAAATTTCTTCCACAACCAATTAATTTCGTAAGTAGAGGTACCACTGTATTATATAAAAAAGTCCATCTTGTCGTACAATCTTAGAATTTTTACGATAATTTGATGTGTGAGATCGGTATTTGTTTCACGGTGGCAGCAATTACGCTGTCCCAGCCCCACCTACTCGGGCTTCGAAGCAGTGTCACTGGCTTGGGAGCACGGGCCACCAACTCTGCGGCTTTCAAGGCTCCGAGCAGTGAGGTTTCTCTAACGTAGGCTCACGCGGCGCTAGCCGTCGTCCTTTACATTGGGTTAGCTATGTTGCCACGAAAGTCGCATCCCAGTGTTTCCCTCTTTCGGCATGACTAACCGATTTCCTTCATATTTAAAATAAGGTTTTGGCTGCAAATAAACCCTCACATCATACAGCTCCAAAATTGCATTGCTGTTTAAAATGTAAGTCGTGATACTTTTTGGTTCTGGCAAATGCAAAGGTTCTCGCCGCCGCATCTCGTTTTGCACCGCTAGGCTTGCCAGTTTGCACCTGCCTTTCAGAAGTGGTATTTATAGATGCGAAGTAGGCCATCACAATTTTTCTCAGGTTTGATGAATCACATTGCCCTTTCTCAGTTTCATCTATTTGCACGCCTTCCTCCCAGAATGTGCAAAACGAACTGTGGTTTGTTACCCTTTTCACACGTGCAAACATTAAGTAAATGTGAACCAGAGAGCTGATTGAAATTAGTTTGTTCACCGCTGTATGTGTAGCTTTGCTACTCTACGCGAATTGTTTTCTTGCTGGGGGAGGGCGTAACAAAAAATATTTGAGAAGCACTGATCTACACGTATTGGGAAGAGCTGCCTGATAGAGATGCTTGTGATTCTGAATTGTTGTATTACAAATCCTATATTATGACTGGTAGTCATTTTTATATATCTTGTTGTCAGTGTCGTGTTGTGTAAGTGCGTGTGTGTGCGTGTGCATGCTTGAAGGTCAAAACCATGATCTAGTCCCACGCTCTCCCCCTTCTATTCACCAATCTTTGGCCTTCTGTTCCTGTACTAGCGTCTCATGGGATGGAATCCCAAACCAAGCTCCCGGGAGATGGCACTGTATTGTAGACTGGCCTTCAAAGGAGTGTGATTTTCAAATGTCTGCTTTCCCTCCGAGTGACTTCTTTTTTAGCCATTCTTTTTCTGCGGTGGTCTTATTGCAGCTCTCTTTCAAAAATGCCAGTGTTTTGTGTCTGTAAATACAGGATCAAAACATAAGATCACAGTATAGCAATTAACCAAAGTACAATATTGGAAAGGAAGAAAAGTATTGCTGAACTGTTTTATACTGCACTAATGTAATATAGACCGCCCAGTCTGCTTTTGTTTCAGCCAAAAACAGTACATGATTGTGTCCAATAGCTGAGTCGTAAATCATTTTCATAATGTCCTGAATTGTGATATAATGGATGCATTCATTAAATAATACCAGACGGCACAAACTGCATCGTACCATGGCCACCATTGATGACCGCAGCTTGGTGACAATCTTTTTCGAACAAGCAACCTGAGCAATGAACAGGAATGGCTACTTATTAATAAAAGATATAATATTTAAAAATAATAATATAATCATATTTCAGAAAGTCCATCATATCTTTCTTGTGTAGAAGCTTTTAATCAAATATTGTGAAGAGACACAATGTAATTGCTTTGATTGAAAATCCATTTAGACAGACCAACATACGAAAAAAGTAATTCTAACAAATGACAATTTTATATTAATATATCGTCTGAATAAAAACAAAAAAAAACCTAAAACCTGTTTGTCTAGTCTACTCGCCAGTTATTGGGTACGGCAAAAAGACACTTTCAACCCCTGAACATGTGCATGGTTAGATAATAAATACATCAAATATATGTTCAAAAATGTAATTACATTCTTAAAATATTTAAATACACAATTAAGCCATAAACATGATATAAACTAAATACTATAGTGAAACATGTTTTTGTAAAACATTTTATTAGCCCACACTATCTAATCTTATCCTAGATGATATAATGAGCCTCAATTTATGAATCTAGTTATGTCCATTAAATGTTTCATGTATAGTTTCAAAATACAAACCCTTTGAATAATGAGAACAAGAAAAATAAGTAATGATATTCAAATTAAAATGATCATGTTAATTAAAATACTGTACTTTCTCCCTCCACCAACAACAGAAGTCTACTGCTAGTGGCTCTGAGAGGGTGACACCACCCACTCATAAGCAACCTAGATGTCTTTCAACAGCATATGAAGTACCCAAAGAACAGCAAAGATGCTAAAACGCTCAACAGGGTAGTTGAAGAGTTTATCTGTATGGATCAAGTGCCAATATATTCAGTCGAGAAAGCTATTAAAGTTATTGTTCCCAAAGGCTGTTTTAAAATTAAGGAAAGGAAAATATTGACATTTGAGTGTTTAACCTGTTTGCATAAAGTATCGAAACACATATTGTTATCGGTATCGAAACAGAAATACATTTAATTTGTGGTCCTACCTGTGTAATTCAGTATGTGACAGCGAATGAAATTGAAATGAATTGAAACTGAATATTCACAACTTCTTGAACCTTTACTAAAGTTCCAACCAGTTTTTGGTGCAAGAATTGTAACGCTATGGCACTGCAGTTCTTCTGACTCTGCTCCAGGGCTTTTCTGCATCACAACAGACAGATTTCATGATGCGCTTTCACTTTCTCTCCACCCACAGGTCTATGCTTAATTCCAAATACATTTGTTTCTTTTGAAGGGATCATCCCCCGTGGAGTGAGGAAAAGCGGCCTGGCTTTAGATTAATATCACAGCTCAACAGGTGACCATTGACCTCTCTGCTCCCCTATCATCACTTTGCTCTCGTCTCTGGTGACTGCTTCATCCCACACTCATATAACGACCAACATGTTAATTGTCTTTTTGCCATCTCATTTGACTAGTGTCTTGCTTTTGCATTCTTTTTATAACCACTGATTCATTTCTAACATCACAACAATTCTCTCTTTCCACCAAAGCACTGAAAGGCAACAAGGCACAACTAATGTCTTTCGTCATTCTCCCAATGGTTTCCCGATCTTCTATGCGGTTTCGTACCTGAGATATTAATCACTTACTTCTCTCTTACTAACACAGCTTTAGGAGTCAAGTCCTTCTTCAAGCTAGCATCCAGCATCATGATTTATATTTTGATACTGTCATTTTCTTCCATTCATTTTTGTTCCAGTGGTCCCCAACAATCGGTCCGTGGCCCATTTGGCCGCACAGAAACTGACAAAAACAAAAAAAATGTCCATTAGCGTCCGAACGGTAATCTAAATAGGGCTCGGTCATAATATGATGCTGCGATCTGCGAGCATATTTATTCCATCAGACACAAATGTGCGCAACTGCAGCCAATCAGAATCCAGCTATTCCTTCTAACTTTGGTTTGCAATTTGGAGTAAAGACAATCCACCAATAAAGGAAAGAAGAAGCGGGTAAACAGAAAGTAATAGTAATGACCAAATGTGTAGTTTATGGGCAGCCATGACTTGATGTAAACTTCCGAAGATGGAGCTCTTTTGGTAAGAGAAGTTCCTTCCCATAGCTTGCTGGTTATCTCCAGAGCGATGTGGGGGAAGCCGGTTTTTAAAGTATTTCGTCAAAACAAAAGTCTATTGAAGTAGCACTCGAGTGATGGAGTGGAAAGTAGGAAAATACAAGCAGAGTTTGCAAAGCCTGCGCACGCAAACATAAGCAGTTCAGCAGCCAAAACTAGCCAGCAGCCACCGGACAAAAGCAGCAATCAATCGTGTCGTCTTTTCATCATTCAATTTTGCAAGTAGCAATGATGCTAACAGCATTTGTAGGATCATAGCTTAAAGTGGAAGTCAACCCAAACATATTTTTTTCAAGAATATGTTCTATGCAGGCCCACTAGTTGAAACAAGGCATTCTGTTAAATATTACTCAATGAAATGTAAAAGTAATGAAAAAGTAGTTGTAAAAAAAACATTACGAAAAATTAAGGAAAATCTCTCATTACTTTGTTTTTGTGGTCCAACCAATTTCGAATATTAAAACAAAGTAATTTAACTGACCTCGACAAACACGATTGTACCCTTAACCTGATATTTTGCTGGGCAGCCTTTCACGGCAATCAAAAGATTTCTGCAACTGCACGTTAACTTGAATTTAGGCCAACTCCTCGTGAGCTGACTGACTGCCTGTTGCCTCAGGTTTTGGTGCATTCTCCAGCCGGCATGCTGATTTCCTTCCACAGATGTTCAATCGGATTTAGATCAGGGCTCATATAAGGCCACTTTAGAATAGTCCAACGTTGTGCTCTTAGCCATTCTTGCGTTCTGACACTAAGCAGTACATTTCTCTCTAGAATGCCTTGCTAGGCTTGAGGTTTCATTGGACCTGACACAGATTCAAGAAAAACCTGTGCCAGATGTAGCAGAGCAGGCCCAGAACATAACCAAGCCTCCTCCATGTTTCACGGAATAGGTACAGACAATGTTCTTTTTTGGTACGCATAGCATTGGCAAATTTGTTGGTACAACCTTGGTTAAAGGGGGAGGTCAACCCAAACATTTTCTTTACAATATGCTCTATGTGCCTCCACGAGTCTAAACATGGCATTCTGATTAATATTGCATTTGCGAAATATGAGTTAAGCAGTAAAATCCGCCCGTTTTAGGCCATCTCAGAGGGCGGCCAATCTGTCATTTGCTGTCAATTGAAAATGACATCACAGTTGCTCAGGTAACAACCAGTCACGGCTCACCTGTTTTCTGAAGCCAAGCACTGAACACTGTACCTTCTTTCAAGAGGAGGCTTGGTTATTTGGCACTCACTGTCTTGAATCTGTGCAGAGTACAATTAAATCTGACTATTAAGGCATTCTAGAGAGAAATGTGCTGCTTAAATCGTTTGATTACTGTGATGCCCTCAAAAGGTTAGCAAAATATTAAGGATGCCATCGCTTTTGTTTAGGCCAGTTTCATTAGTTTGTTTTTATAATTAAGTGGTTGGACCTAAAAAAAAATCATAAAGCGGTGACTGATTTTCATCAGTTAATTTTCAGTAAATGTGCATTTAATATTATAAAAATATTAAATACCGCGGTGGGGTATAAAAAGTATGTAGGGGCAATTGTGAACCAAGTGAAAATGTGCCTGGAGACATCCATGAAAAAGATCATATGTTGTCCAAATAGACTCCATACACCTAATGTATAAAAATTGAGGCCTGGGATTTGACTTTACGTCTTGAGGAAACCTGGTGATAGAGAAACAGAAAGTGCCACACATTTGACATTTGACAAAGATGTCCATCTTTGCTAGGAACACAATAACACATTTTTCCCCAGTTTGTGTTAATTAAAAAAATAAACATAATCAAGTAAAGCCATCATTATACAAACTGTACTCAGTAACAGAGATGGGAAATCCAAGTCCAGAAAGTAAAAACCCTGCCACGGGTTGTTTAGCCACAGGTGCTTTACTCAAACAGCAAGTAGACAACCTCAGTTGAGTAGAAGCATCTGTGGCCCAAGACAAACTGTGGCAGGGTTTTTACTTTTGGACCTTAATTTCCCATCTATGCTCAGTAATAACAATGAAATGGTAGACATTTACATTGTAGCATTTTCACTGTATTTCAGTGTCATTCACATTATAACCCTTGTATGGTGTTTGGGTCCGTGGCACGCGTTGTCAGTTTTTATCAAAACAAAAATGACACAAAGGCATGTCTGAAATTTTGTCTTCATGGTGATAACACATTGTCTTACAGTTGGGATGTATTAATCATTTGTATTTTGACAGAAAATTGTTTGATTGTGTTGTTTTTAAAAACCCAAATTCTACTGGGTCCACCAGACCCATCAACACTGGCTGAGTAACAAAAATACGAACACCACCACATCATCATTTATAGACCTTATAGACACCTCCTTTGAATTTGCTTACCGTATTTTCCAGACTATAAGGCGCACCTTTTTATAAACCACACCCATTTTATTTAAAAAAAATAATAATAATGAAACAAACATATATAATCCGCAACTTTATATTAGGCGCACCTATCTAAGTTGAAAAATAGGGCCCGTGCATGGCGCGTCATCGCTGACGTCGCTACCGGGGTAGTATATTGGGAGCGCACTGAAGGCGACGTGACTACTGTTCTTACACGCAAAACTAACTCGCTGTGTTTCTCGCTTGAGTCCAAATGACGGTGTTGTTATTGTTCGCCGCCTTCATCATCTGCAGGTCCTGCACCTACCCGTTTGTAAATTGCACATGAGAGGCTAAGGATTTATAATATTTAATTTGTTACGAAGTGTAGGCACTCACACTACACACAAGGTACGCAAAAATATCCGGCGCACACAAAAGAAGGAAGTAGGTCCGGGTTCGTAGCTCCACTCAGTATTGGGAATTCTGTAGGGATCCAAAACATTTTTGTCGATTTTTGCAAGATATCGGTCTCTGAATTCACTGTCTAATTTATCCTTGGAAAGCCCCGCCAATTTCTCGCGTTTTACCATGTTATTGAATCGACAAATACACAGCCTTTAACGTGCTACTGCCGCTCTATTTTGTCACGTAATTCATAACCTAGTACATAGCGCCCTCGCCTATTGCAGTCACATCCTGTTAATGGCAATTGTATGCTACTCATGGGTATTGTATTGTCAGTCCAGTTAGACCGCCCCTACAGGTGAAAGAACAATCCACAGAATAGCCACACCGGACTATAAACTGCAAGGTTCAAAACCTAGGAAAAAAGTTGCGGCTTATAGTCCGGAAAATACGGTAATTCGAATATGCACAACGGTTGCACATGATAAAATGTGAAAAACTAACAGACAGAGCTGGGCATTTTATGTCGAATTGAGCGTCCGTCATTCGTCATCCGTCAGCAGCTTGGGTACCCTTCCGCCGTCCGTCGTTTGCCTTTTTTCCGGGGGCAAAAAAATAGTACCTGTCTATAGGGCTGTCCGCTTCTAATTTTAAACGGGCTTCTGTCAGCGATTCCAACTAAACTTCGCTAGCCGTCGCTCAGCACTTGGCCACGGCCACATACCACGCAATGAGGATTGGAATCTGCCTCTCTCCCGCTCCTTATAAAACCAAATTAGTCTCACAATTTCTCACTGGCTTGTGTTGTTAGTTCGCTGTTTCTTAGGGGTGTGTTCCACCTGAGCCACAGTGTTAATGTAGCGCTACCTTAGCCTGAACAAAGTAGCCAGGACGTGCAGTGAGCTGTCAACAAACTCTTTATTTCAGAACACATGATTAATGTCAGTCGTAAGCATGCAACAAGATTAGATTAGTACTATACTGTACTGCAGCCGTCAGCCTACATGTCCGAATGAACACACTATCTACCTCCTCTCTCCACGCCCCAAAAATCTGTAAATATGCAAATCTCCGGGTGCTGTCGACTGAAAATGACATCACATCTGCTCACAACGACCAATCATGGCTCAGATTCAGAAAACAGGTCAGCCGTGATTGGTCGTTGTGAGCAGTTGTGATGTCATTTTCAGTGGACACAAGACAAAATGGCCGCCCCCAAAGATGGCTAAAAACAAGTGCATTTTGCTGCTTAATTTATATTCCACAAACGCAAAATTAATAAGAATGCCGTGTTTGAACTAGTGGGCCTGCTGGGAACATATTCTTGAAAAAAATATATTTGGGTTGACTTCCGCTTTAAGTGTTCTGAAGTTTCATAGCAACAATTCAAATGAAATACGCTTTCCCCAAGTGAACGCATTTATTAATGGGTTGAAATCTATCATTTAAAAAAAGGGAAAAAATACACGGGCACTTATGACAAATATTATTTCGTTAGAGATTTACAAACAATCACACACTGACTTAAAACATTTGCTATAGTGCCAAGGTTTTTCTCCATTTTCTTTTTTGTTTGGCTGCCTGTTGTACAAGTATTTCAGATATGCGCATGTGTGATAAATTATAATTGGATAACCGATAACTCAACAGTGGATTAATTTGGCCCAAGAATTCCGTTACTCTCGGAAATTTGACCGACAATTTGACAACACATAAAAACACAGTAGCTGTGTTAACATATCAACCATATAAAAGAATACATGATTAATTTGACCCCCAAAAAATGTTTACTCTCAGAAAAACAACCAATACATTTGACCCAGGACAAACAACCCATAAACAACCCATAAATTGTGCTGATTAAATAACCCAACTGTTATTGGAGTGCACCAGAGGGAGCCCCGTGTACCCTAACCCTAACCCTTGGCATCATGCTTTACAGAACTTTTTTCATATTGTTAGGTCAACATGAGCATACAGACTAATGCGGAGGAAGCAAAATGACTCACTGGATTTAATTTATGGCCCTAGGAAGTCATCAGCCTCTGTCCAAGGTGCTAGAACACATTGATTATTTGTCCTCATCCTCCTACACAGAACCAACTCAGACTCTGCTCTTCATACAAGTGCGATGAATCCAAACCCACAGGACCCCTTCGGCGTGAACCAGCAGATGGGTCGAGTTCCCCCACATCGCAATGGTGAGAGTAGCACTCACATAGGCACTCAGGGCACTAGATGCTCTTGTGTTCCTTCATGTGCTTTCTAGTTGTGATTTAATGGTCTTATTTATGGCACAACTATAATGCAACTAGGGCAAGAAATGCCCTCTCGTGTAGTGTACACAAACAGGTGTGCCATGTTTGTTATCCCTGTACTTTAAATCTTTATTTGGTCCAACATACTTTGGTGTAAAGGTACGTGTGGACTTCAGATAAAAACGGTCTGCCAGGTGTGAACCTCTTCTTCTATCGACCAAGACCGGTTTTGTAATAATCGTTTATGGTGTTTGTGTTTCTGTTTCGCTAGTCATTTATTAACAGAGACCACAGTCCAGCTAGGCAGCTGCTTTTAAAACCCGACACCAAAACCTCAACCTAGTTGTACAGTACATCCATGTTGGCTGTATTAAAACTGCCCCAAAAATTTAGGAAAAGAGGGACCTAATACTCTATCGCTGCATCGCCATATCACTATATCCAACCTATGTGCTGTGCTACATATTTATTTCCCTGTTATTGAATTAAAAGGTTCAGCGAACATTTAATTTCCAGTTGTTATTCATGTTTGAAATGTGATTTGCACCGGTGAATACTGTTATTTATTTCCCTGTCTTTAAATCCAAAAGTTCAATGAACATTTAAGTGGTATGTCATGACTCAAATGGACCAAAAGACATCTTTAAGAATCTTGAAATTTAAATTTTAAAAAATCCAAAACGGAAGGCAAACTGGTTTGCTAAAATTTGCTTGGATTTATTAAAAAAAAAAAAAAAAAAAAAAAAAAGTCAGGCGAAATGGGTGGCCCCCCACATTTTCACCTCACCAAATCTGTCCTTCTTTGCAAAGAGTTTGGACATCCCTGATATAGACGGATAAATAAATAAAGCATTCATGTATAAAGTTGAAGCCTACCCAATCTCCAGTTATTAACATCACAAGTCACCCAGTAGGAAAAGTAAGATAATGCCTACATAATATCAAGCACCAGCGGGCATTACCACTCGGTCATTACCATTAGCTTTTCATCTGGATGGACGGGGTCGGAGGACGATTATTTTTATGAATAAGGACGACGGACGATGACGGAAGGGGGGTGCCCTGGTCGCGGACGGAGGACAGACTGGCAAAATAGGGCAAAGTGCCCTTCTTTGACGTTACGTTAATGTCTCTGCTCTGTTTCACCTGGACTCTTGACTTTCCCCCTCACAAGGTGTTTTTTTACAGTCGTGGCTAATTTTGCCTGCCATATCTTTAATGCTAAAAAACGTAAACTTTGCTCTGACATGAAGGAAACTTTGTGAAATAAACACAAGCTTGGATGCAAAATAAAAATGGCAATATTTAACAGTTTCTTACCATTTGTCATGGAAAATTAAGACGCTCATAGCACTAGCAAGTGGGAAAAAAATGGAAAAAAACCACCATTCGATCTGTTTCTTCTTTGGTAGTTGCTTTCAGGTCTTTCTGATGCATATCTTGATATAGCGCCTCCATAGTGGCGCAGCGCTGCAACTGCAGTTAAAATACATATTTGCCGCAGAGGGACATCAATCACTCAATCAAAACAACTGGATCTTCACGCTGTGTTGAGCGATATCAATCGCTCTGGCTGGGGGTGGCACAAAATTAGCTGAGGGCGACCGCCACTCATTTTTAAATGCAGGAAAAACCCTGGTTTACTAGAACAGCTACATTTTATTTGCACTTTGAATGGTGGCAGGTGTGTGCTGACTCCTATTTAATGAGTTTGAATGTGATTGGTTAGTTCTGAACATAGCAACATCCCTTTATAAGAGGGATTGTGTACTTTTGCACCCACAGCGTCTGTTATTTTTTTTAACTTACTTTTTAATTTTTTTCTGTTTATTTTTGTATAATATCTTTTTTTCACTGTAGTTGTAGAGGTTTGCGTTAATGTTTGAACAAGTATTGCAATGTTTGTCGCAAAGACCTGGCACTTGAACAGGGATGTGTAAAATTAGTTTCCTTCGACTGCACCCAAAATTATTTTTGACTATGTCCTCTGTGTTGGTCATTTACTTTGGAGACATCTGAGAAGACTTAATAAGTAACAAAATGTACAGGAAATTAAAAACAACACAACCGTTAAAACAGAAGAACAAAATCTGGATGGGAAAAAAAATCAAAGGCATTTGTGGCTAGCAACTAGTCCACAGTACTAGAGTTAGGAAACGTCAGCATGATATGCCAAACATAAAGGCCTGTTTTTTTGTTTATCGTCAGTTTGTTATCCCCCCACCAATATTCTCATGTGTATGACTATTAACATAATGCCAGATGCCCACCATCTGTATTTTTAAAGTGCACTGTATGCAGTGAGCTCTACTTGCCTGTTTATCTTTAATATAATTGTGCAAGACATGTTTTGCTAATTCAAAATACAAATATCTTACTTGACCCTTAAGAGAACCATTTTGTGCTGTTCTCTTTGTTGTTGTTGTTGTTGTTGTTTCGAGCTAATTTGGCTGTGTCGAAAGACTATTGGTTGAATTTGCCAGAGGATTTTAATTTTTAATTTTTATGGTTGCATAGAATAGCAAAGCTGCGCACGCACTTGAAACCGATCCCACAGAAGATGTAGGATCAAAGGGTGGGCCCCTGGGTGGAGGGTACTGCCATATTTACTGAACATATGACCGGATAGCCCGGACAGAAACATTGCATGTCGATGACACATCTACAGTTAGTATCAATGATGCATATGCAAATTCTTCTAGTGTAAGGCAGTGATGGGCAACTGGAGGGCAGTGACAACAAATTGAGTGGCCCCTTGATTAACAAAAACACAAAAAACCTGAAGGGGTGATGTCATCATCCACAGTGGACCCTCACATACTCGGAAATCAATATCCGCTGATTCACTTTTTCGTGACAAAAACTGTTTTTGTTTGTTTTTGTCTCATTTCTCAATTGATTGTCTCTACCTGTCCCGCTTTTTTCTGCTTGTTCACATATGTTTCTCGTGGAGGCTGGCATTCAGCTAGTGTAAATGAAGCAGAGGTGGATGGGTCTGGAGACGGTAAGTAATATGTTCCCTACACATTGTACAGTACATGTAATAGGTATTCCTCTGCAGAAAATCGATAATCCAAGTATGTCATCTTTCTGCAGTCTTTTCTTTCCCCACCCTACCTAAGGAGGATCTCATAGGTGTCAGTAAACCGCTCCCCAAGCAGCTGTGGGAAGCCAAGAAGGTAAGATTGGTGCATACTTGCTACCATGTTCTTTCTAAAATCTACTAAAAATGTAAAAAGTAAAAAAGTATGAAAACTTTTAAGAGACTTGCTTTGATTAGATTTCAGTGTCCTCATCTGAAATGACTTCTGAAACTTTTGTAAAACAGAAGTCTTGAGCAAAGAATAGCCCAAAACTGTTCAGTGGCTAATGACTCAGTTCCTGAATCAGAAAACAATGGCAGGGAAACCATACATAAGGAAATACCAGAGGTGGACATTTTACTTTAGTTTGCCGGTCTGTCATTCGTCATCCGTCAGCAGCCTGGGTACCCCTCAGTCAACTTGGCATTTTTTCAAGCTGAACCAAACTGTATTCATCTATCGGTCAGTCCGCCATGTTATTTTAACCGTGCTTCTGTCACTGTGTCAAAGTTAATCGTCAATTCGGGGGGGTCCAACAGATGAAAAATCCATCCATCCATCCTTATCGGAGCCACTTTGATTAAAATGGAGTGCACTATCTGCAATAGACTGTGTTGGCTTGCTACTCATACAGCTTTGCAATCACATACATTTGACATTTCACAAAGCCTACACTTATTTGCCATTCTATTGAAGTGGAAGCCTACTGCCGTTTTAACTCTTAAAAGTTTTACTTAAAAGTTTTGCTTACCTTAACCAGAATCCCATGTCACATTGTTGCCAAAGGTACAATTCTGGTGGATTCAAATGCTTCCTAGTCCTTGTGCAAACCGAAAGAAAGTTGCCATTACAATAAATGAATGTTGTTTTCCTTCTTCTAGTTCTTGTTCTTCTTCTCCTCCTTCTGCTTGTTTTTCTTATTCTATCTTTTAGAGGTTGGCAAATAATTTTGGTGCATTACTGCCACCTTCTGAAATGGAGTGTGGGCCTGCAAAATACCGTTTCACAACCTCCTAACCCTTCTCTTTCCAAAAAATAAAAAGTGAAATCTAAAACTTAACGCACAAGATCTTCTCTGTAAAACTGTCTCTGTATTCAAAGCTGCTTTATAGCACATAATTAGTTCTTGCCCTACAACCTGCTAACTCATGATTCTGTCTTTGGTGCATACCCCCACCTACTGTACATATATGGTTAATGCAGTCTACTCGAGGAAGCATGCCTCTAAACGGCACACGCCAGACAGGCGGGTCGCATTTCTGTCTCTCGTCAGTAAAATGGCATCCATCAATGATGGACTCTGAGGTCCGTCGAGACTTGACCAGGTTTGTGATGATTACACTGACAGACTAAAATCCACTTCTGTATGTGCTTAGTCCGCCTTTTTTATTTATCGTCTAATGTCAAAAAAACGGGCGTCCACCAAAGATGGACCGGTCCACCAGTCAGACGGAATGCCCCACTCTGGAAAATACAATACGGATATATAATCTTGTGTTTTTTTGTTTTTTTTTACTGAATCGGAATCTGCGCAAAACTTTGATCTTGAAAAGTTGACTTGCATCTCTGATTAAAAAAAAGATTGTCAAAAGTTATTGACTAATGTTGAGTCGTGAGCCCATTTTAGAGGAGGAGGAATCAAAAAGGTGGTGTCATCTTAGTATACAGTATTTGAATAACAATGGTTCTGCTACTTTATATTATGCTTTTCGCAGATTACCAATCCTTCATTATACTCTAGCTATTCATTTGCCAAAGGAGAGGTATACTGAATGAGTACATGCCTATGTACAATATTATTCAAATCAAAACTGTTTTCTTTTCAGGCCCAGTCTCTTGCATCAAGGCCTAAATCATGTGAAGTGCCTGGTATCAAGTAAGTGTTTTTATCGATCAGTGATTGGTAAATTTATTTAAAAAAAATAAAAATAAAAATACTCGATCACCGTTTCAATTAGAAGTTAGAGCCCTATATCCATTTAAAGGACTTGTATATTTACTCTACTGTTGACCCCCACCAGAGCAAAAATATCATAATTTGAACTCCCAAAAATCTTTAAAAAAAAAAAAAAAAAAAACCCTGCTAAACATTAAATAAAACATACAAATCATTTTTTTAGTCAGAATCAGCTACATCTAATGCCAACATTGAGCCCACAAGTTCAACACACAAATGCATATACCCAGCTAATATTTAGCTTATAGCATACACAGCTGCACCGTATACAGTACATACATACTGTACATACTTTACACATACAGCATATGGTTACATAGACTGCTTTGATTAGACAGACTTTCCTTGCTTGCCCTTAAAATGCAGCGTTGTTTGTCATTCATATTTTCTCGCTAAAGAAAGACAAGGTCAGTCAATCAATTGGTGTTCAGTAGCATGCTTTCAGTAACAGCTGCATTACTGTATTGCAAAAATAAAGCTCTTGTGAAATGTAATAATACAAAAAATTGTATTCAAATAAATATACTGGTTAGCCCTTTAAGTAATTCATGATAAAGTTCACAAACAGTAAATAGTACATGAAATTAAAGAACAGAGAAGTTCATGTGATTTTTCCCCCAAATTTTTTTTTTTGTTAAGAATCAGAATCGAGAATTGTTAGGAACCAGAATCAAATCAAAGAACCGGAATCGCAACCAGAATCGTCCAAATTCAAACGATTCCCAACCCTAGTCAGCATGTCGCTTGACTGTCCGCTGCCGAAGGAGTTGGTAGCCTTAGTTGTGCTAAAGCTAATGCAAATAAATATTCAGTCACTGCCAGTTCTCTGTTATGAAATGCGCTATATAAATAAAATTGTATTGTATTGTATTCTTCCCTTCATTAATTGCCTGCACAACTCTTTTCATGTGCTTACCAGTAGTCACATTGCACATGTATATTCTGCCCTTTAGTGGTTCAACACATGTACTACCATGGATAATGCCACAGGAGTCAGCCATTTCACCCCACTGACAGAAACACAACCAGCCTGTCTTGTGTGTACAATCCGGGATAGTTTTGTTCACTAACTGCTCACATTTAGCACCTTATCCCTTTGCTTGCGAAGTATGTTCTTGTATGGGACATCTTTAGACCGTAAAAATCTCTACCAGCATATACATTTAAACGACCCGGAAGTTGAAGTCTTTGTTTCCCTTTAAAACAACCTTGCGTTATTTTTTAAATAATTATTTTGTATATATATAGAGAGAGAGATATATGGATATAGATATATAGATATATATATCCATCTATCCTATCTTCTGTAGAAATTTACAAACTACAATCGAGATTGTTCTGTGGCAATTACACGATAATGTCCAGTATCATTTCAGCACTCATACAGTATATGATTTTTGTACTCAAAATTAGAACTAATTGGTCAGCCAGTGACATCGTGTTGTAGTCAAGACCATACCAACCGAGACAAAGACATTGTTGAGACGAGTGACTATTGAGACCCAGGATCAAGACTTTTGGAGGTCGAGACTGAGACAAGACCAAGACTGTGTATATGTATCAAAAACAAATTTTCATTAAAAATCACAAAAAAAACAACACAATGACCAGAATCTTTTTTTTTTTTTTCATTACGCTTGTATTAACCCATTAAGCACGGGAGCGCGTAACCGCGTTTCTACCACTATAGCCAGGAGCGCTGTTGCGTGTTTCTGCCTTTAAAGCCGGAAGAGTGTATACGCCATTTTCTTTTTTAATCCAATTCTCGGTCTCTTAATCAACGAACTGCATCAGAATCGGAGGATATCCGAAATTTTTGTTTGATGAGTAATGGAGGCACAGTCGTTCGCGGCAGCTCTGATATAAGTCCCGACAGTGATATAGACGACACGCTGGCGGATTTAAAAGTCGTGAAACCAACGTGATGTATGGTTAAGATATACAGTATGTTCGTAGACAATGATGATTTCAACGTCTTTTTAAGAGAACACAGCATGGTAATTACCACTCGATTTTTTTTAAATTAATAATAGTGCTTCACTTGCATCTTCGATTGAAACAGTAAAGATTAATAAACTCAGGCCTGTGTGAGAGCCACGTGTCTAAGCTCTCATTCTTTTGGAATTATGTTTCTATCTGCTATAGGGGCTGAGATATTCATTATTTTGTAGGTGGCAAAAATGTTAGGTTTTCAAGGGTGACTCCGAAGATGATCGTAGGTTTTAGAGAGATGTCTCACGAGGGGCTTCAAGCTTTAATGGGTTAATGATAGGAAAATGTCCACTTCCACATGTTTGGCGAGTCTCCCAGGTGGCTTATGGAAAACTTAAAACTGGATTTCTTATGGATTTTTTTTTTTTGTTTTGTTTTTTTTGAGAAATTGCTTTCTTCTTACCACTCTTCCTTAAAGGTCAGATTTGTGCACTGTACGACTGTGAACAGATTCTGGATCTCTGCAGTTCATCCACAGTGATATAGACTATTTAGGTGATTTGATGATTGGACATATCTGGAGGTAATCAGGCTTAGGTGTGGTGGGTGAAAATGAACTGGAGAATGTGGTTAGCCAGAGTACCGTGTTTTCCGGATTATAAATCGTGGGTTTTTTTTCCATAGTTTGGCCGGGGATGCGACTTATACTCTGGAGCGATTTATGTGTGAAATTACTAACACATTATTACTGTCATGGCTTGTTAGTGCTGATGTTTTGCCTCCCTCTGCAGGCGTTTTAGCGCTAAAACGCATATTAAGAAATAATAGGTATAACTACGGTACTTAGTGGTTGTTCTGCCAACATATGGCTTCTTCGCATAATAGAGCTGCAATCTGCATAATAGTGATGATATGGAAAACTGTTCACTGACAGTGGGTCTCATTCACTAATACTGTGAATGTGGAGGAATGTTAGTACTCTGCGCACAAGTTGAGAGGTAATGGGCTGTAAATGGTAAATAGGCTGTCCCTGATATAGCGCTTTTCTACTTTGGGTACTCAAAGCGCCTTACACCGTCCCTCATCTACCTACTTATGACGCAGCATCAGGAGCAACTGGGGGTTCAGTATCTTGCTCAAGGATACTTCGACATGGTCACAATGGCCGTGGATCAATCCCACAACCTCGGGGTTGGGAAACGACCACTCTACCACTGAGCCATGCCGCCCCAAATGTATATAATATCCCAGAATTGGCGTAGATGTGTACTTTTTTTTGCTTCGTCTTTTCCTCTTCACTGCACTGACCCGTAATGTTACACAATGGAAGCGCTTCCTGGACAAGGTGTCTCTGCCCATCCGTTCAGAGACTGACCTCTTTCACATCCGCTGCATTGACATATAAACAATGATTGCTGTTAAATAAAGTAATTACCAGAGCTGGGCAGTCCATCCCTGTGTCGGACAGGTCGGACCCTCCGGCCCGGCCGGATGCCCATTTTTGGGGCAGGGGGTGGGGGCTGACAAATTTCAAAAAAGGGCTGGACTAAGCATGGCCGGAAGTGGATTTTAGTCTAATCGGCCCTCATGCGTGTGACGTACTCGCGAGGCGGCCAAATTTCATCTCAGCCTACTCGGTGAAAGGCTTCTTCCGCAACGGCGAGAGCGACAACTGCCGCATTGATTCACGTGACCGACACATTGTGCTGTTGGCGACAGGTCTGCAAC
Organism: Filicampus tigris; assembly: GCF_054856515.1. Classification (NCBI taxonomy): domain Eukaryota; kingdom Metazoa; phylum Chordata; class Actinopteri; order Syngnathiformes; family Syngnathidae; genus Filicampus; species Filicampus tigris. Next base: position 27,894,538 of record NC_141219.1, read on the forward strand.
ACACGCCAGCACCCATCAGGAATTGTTGCTGCTCTGATCGGTCCATTATGTCACATGTTGCGATGACATACAGTTTCCCACACGGAGGAGAGAATGCACCAGGCAGCTCGTTGCTGCTGCAAAGCAAACTAGTTTGGCAGCGGCGTATGTGTAAAAAGGAGCTACTCACCCACGTTCCCCCTTAGCCGCCACCTTCCAGATCGTTTTCGCAATAAAATTAAATGCATGGTCTAGTCATCTTGGTCCCTTTATGGTTGTAGCAGGCACGATATCCATTGTTGTTGCTGTCTTTTTTGAAGCGACGCCCCCCGACTTGGAACGTAACTGTTTCAAAACAACTTGTGTCCGCGAGTATATTCAAGCTGCGCGCAGCACTGACTCAAGAATGACGCTGCCACATCAAGGTGGAGGTCATGCACTTCTTCTGTCTCATCTTTCCTGCTTACGGAAATACACTGTAGCAAACCTGCTGTGTGTGGTGGTTTGCGGGTATACTTTTATTTTGAAGGCCGGGAAGTGTGAAGGAGGGGAAGTGTGGAAAATAAGTAACTTGTTGACTGTGACTTCTGGCCGTCTGTTGTACCCAAATATTATACATACAATACGACAAATCCAACCCCGGGGCTCACAATGCAGTTGGATAAGTACTACTGCCGCATTTGAAGCGTGTCCACAGCGGGTTCGAATTGTCAATCAGCCAGCTAATGATCTTTAAAAAGCTTCTGCCGTTAGCATCCCTCCCGCGGCGACGTCAATCACAGACTTTTTTTTTTTTTTGGGTGGGGTCGGAATGGGGCAGGGGCTGACAATGTTTATGAATATGGCCGGAGGGTCGCGGCCGGAAGGGCACCCGGGTCAAGAGTGGAGGCTCGCGGCTTGACCGGCAAAAAAGAGCCAAGTGCCCAGCTCTGGTAGTTACATTACAACTCTCGACTCGCTCACTTCTTAGCCAGCTAATGAGCTTTAAATAAACCTCTGTCTTTTTTTTTGCTGGGTGGAGGCGAACGTAAGGACGGAACCACTATGATGGGGTCGGAGGATTATAATTTTTATGAATAAGGATGGAGGGACGAGGCCGGAAGGGTGCCCAGGTCACGGACGGAGGATAGACCTGCAAAAAAGGGTCAAGTGCCCAGCTATGCTTGATCGAAACGAAAACTTTAAAGCATTGGCTTAACGAGAAAATGTGAGCGGTTCGATTGCTTTTCCAGGTGCGCAATCAGCATACTTGCTTACTCTACTCGTACAGAGAAGACAGAGAATGGCGGATTCATTCATGCACTACATAAGCACATACAAGCACTTAAACGGCAAGGCTGAAAGTGACCTGATCAGTACCCTTCACAGTTATTTAGGACATTAGTCCAATCATGAGAAAATGGCTGATTGAATTTATGGTTAATATGTGTGTTTGATGTAATTTTCAAAGGCTGATCCATCTTTATTTGTGCATACACATGATCCGAGGATGATTTAAATATGCGGAATAGGCATAAATTCAAGTATAAAGGTATTGAGGATTCAGACATTTGTGCACCAAATGTGCGTATGGTACATAAATTGGTGCGTATTCATGGTTAGTGAATGAGCCCCTATGTGTTTTGAATGTGTTGCCAGCCCAATCTCCATGTCTGGTTTCTTGTCAGGCATTATACAGTCCTATGTCAAAAGCCGAATGCTATTCATTTTGAATAATTCATAAACAATGACAGAGTTAATGCTGCCAATTTACTACTATCTTTGCTAATTCAGGAGAAAAATTTAAAGGTGTAGTTTTTGGTTAGCAACAAAGGTTGTGGCTTCAAATCCAGCGCTGACCTCTCTGTGTGTGTTAATGGTTGGTTTATTAAGGAATCATAATGCTCAAGTCATAGGTCTTAATGTCAATGACTGGTTGTTTTTCTATGCATCGCCTGCAATTGACTGACGAGCAGTCCATCCCGTTCCGTCTTTTGGCTGGGATGGGCTCAATCAACTGTTGCTAAGCAGAATGAACAAATTTAAATTGATTGTTTTTTTTTCTTGCAGTATTTTCCCATCTACGGAGCAAAACCCTGGCCTCTCCCACTACCAGGGTTCCTTAAATACAGGAGGCTCCCTACCCGATCTCACCAACCTACACTTCCCGTCCCCTCTCTCAACTCCGTTGGACCCAGAGGACAATGGTGGATACCCCAATCTCAGTGGAGGTAGCAGCACTGGAAATTTGCCGGCTGCCATGATGCACCTTGGCATTAGCAATTCACAGGGTGAGCTGAATCTTAACCCATTATTATAACCGCGTTTCTACCACTAGAGCCGGGAACGCTGTTGCGTCTTTGTACCCTTGAAGCCTGGAGAGCGTATACCTTATTTTCTTTTTTATCCAATTCTCGATCTCTTAACCAATGAAATGCATCAGAGTATACGCGTGACGGTGTCGTGAGCCTGCAGAGGGTGTTCAGGAATTCTTTCGTGTCATAATGGGGAATGCTGTCGATCGCGGGAGCTCTGAAATGAGTGACGGCAGTGAAAAAGACGACGCGCTTGTGGAATTTGAACCAGTGGAACTAGTCGAACGTGATATATGGTTAAGATACGTGTTTCTAGACAATGACGATATCGACGTCTTTGTAACAGAATAGAAGATGGTAATTACCACTCGATTTTTAAAATTAAAAATAGTGCTTGTCTTGCACTGACACTTTATTTTGACATCTTCGATTGAAAGCGTAAAGATGAATAATCTCGAGCCTGTGTGAAAGCCACGTCTAAGCTCTCTAATTATTTTGGAATGATGTTTCTATCTGCTACAGGGGCTGAGATATTAATTATTTTGTAGGTGTTGAATTTCTGGGAAAACTTCAGGTTTTCAAGGGTAATTCAAAAGACGATGTTTGGTTTTCGGCAGCTGTTGAGCCAGGCGCTTTAGGCCTTAATGGCAGAAGCAGAAAAAAGAACACAAGTGCTAAGTCCACCATTTACTCAAGATGTTTTTTTATGAGTTTTTTTTAGTCGTGGTGAACTGGTGTTTTCCCACCACGCAACTGTTGGAGGGGTCTAAATTGTGCCATATGTTTATGATCGTTGTTAATTCGGCAAAGTAAACAAGTTTGCACAGAGTGAGCTTCCACTCTTCCATCTAATGTGCAGCACAGATGAGGCTTTGGTGTCTTGAGTCCATGTGACATGTTTTCTTACACAGTCAATTGTGGTTAGAACAGCTGTCTCATAGTAAACTAGCAACCACCATTATTTTGGGGTGACTGGACACTATTGATGGCGACTGGAACTTCAACTCATTTTGCACTGATTGTCGTGAAAGAAACAGAAACCAGGGACTTGGCTGATAAATGCGCCAAACAGTTCTTCAAGGTGGTAAATGACTGGATAATTAAAAAAAAGATACACCATAAATACAGGTATATACATTGAGACAATGGGGGACTTTTTGGCTTTTCACAGCAATTTTTAAGTGAGATTAAAAATAGATTAATTAAATCAATTACAGTTCATAATTAATTTTTCACGTTTTAATCTGTTGACAGCACAAATTTTTACATTTTTGTTTGAAACAGTAAATGTGTGAAAGCAATGTGTCTAAGATCTCAAATTCTTTTGGAATTATGTTTCTTTTTGCTGAGATATAAATAGTTTTGTAGGTGTTGAATTTCCGGGAAAAGTTCAGGTTTTAGAGGGTGAGTCTATAGTCGCCCTTAGGTTTTTGCGAGATGTTTCGCCAGGCGTAGTAGGCCTTAAACCATTAAGGCCTAAAGTGCCTGGCTCAACATCTCTCCAATCACACTTTGGATATGTTAGCCGGCATACGACATCACTGCTTCAGTGCAGGGTCGTAGCTAGTCATTTGGGTCCCAAAGTATGCGCAACTAATCAAAGCTCATAAAGGCACACCCATTAACCTAGTTTAATATGTTGCATGATAAAACGTAAGATACACAAGTGAAGTTGCAGAAAGGCTGTTCAAGCCTTTTTTATTTAATTCCTTATGTGTTTGGTACAAGAAATGCTAAATTTAAGTTAAAATCTGTATTTGTTTGAAATTGCCCGACTGAACATGTTTCTGTACAATTAAATACAGTTTACCACTATGAACAGCGTGAATTTAAGAAATAAAAACTGTTGATTACTTGAAACAGGAAACCAGTTGGCTGCTTGTTATCAAGCTGTAAACTGTATTAAATAAAAATATTGTTTATCCAAATTAGGGATAGACCGATTATCTGCCGGGCCGATTATCGGGGCTGATATTTGGCATTTTGGCGATTATCGGCATCAGCTTTTTTTTTTTTTTTTCATTTTAAGGCCGATAAATTAAAAACTACTTTATTCGTGCTTGCTGCAGCGTGCTTCTCTCTCTCTGTTTTCTGCACCATTGGCCTTGCCTGCATAGGCTGATTGGCCCGCCCAAAGCACCATCTGATTGGTTCCTTGTGCAGTGCGTAACAGCCAATCAGCGTAAAGCTGCAAGTGTGCTCCCTGCTCGCTTTCTCTCTGTGTCTCCTGGACGAGCCAGGCACATACACGACGGGAGTCAGCGAGTTAGTAGTTCAAGGTATTCCATACCTGTCAACCCCGGACTGTGCTGAATTTTACAAAAGTTGTAATTTGCCCGTACATTTCTGTATATAATCTTACACAGTATCTATATATAATCTTACACAGTATTTATCGCTCAGCGGTAGAGGTGGGAGAAACGGAACGGACATTTCTATACAGAATCTTACACAGTTTTTATCGCTCAACGGAGGGGGGGGGCTTTGCTCGTGAAAGTCGGCGGGAGTTTGCAGTCGGAATCCTTAACGGACACTACGGATTAAAGCCGAAATGGGCAAGACGAGATTGGTCAAACAAAAAAAACGAGTTTTTTTTCCCCGTACAAAAATTGTTATACGGCCTACACAATTTGAAATGATCAAAAAACGTATAAAATACGGGGAAAACGTATAAGTTGACAGGTATGGTAATACAATAGACTTTGGCGAAATTTTAGTAAATGTCAGTCTACTATAACTCATTTGTAACATTACTATGAGCCCTTCTATGTCATATAAACACAAGGGGCAGTTCTGCTCACCACAGTAAGCTGCCTTGCGGCTCAAGCTAACCACTCCCCCAAGGTCACAACAGTTAATTTGCTTTGTGAACGACATGGCTCCTGAGAGAAGTAAAGTTCCTTATAATATAGGGAAATGGTGCTAAAAGTAAGATGTGAGTGCCAGTGTATGCGTGTCTGTGTGTAAGCCATGTCATGCCAAAGCTAAACTCAACTTTATTTATCGAGCACTTTAAAACAACCACCGCTCCAAGTGCTGTACATGGTGCAAAAATTGACGGCAAAGTACTGGATGTGAAAGTCCGGTCTTGGAAACATGCTTATTTTTCTGGCTAGTAGCTGCGTTGAGGATTCACTTTTATGTTTTTGAAATTTAAAACAAAGATGTGTGAAAGATAAACATTTCATTTATAGTGGATTTTTAGAAAACTATTTACTGTCAGGAGATGTTTGTTTTCATTGAACTATAAGAAATGCAGCTGAGCCCTGGAAGCTCCCTGCACTTTTTTGTGAGACTTAAAACAAAGTTGTCTATTTTTTAAGATCTAGAAAAGCGTTAACATCTTGTAAATCACTATGGTTTTTAAATAAACATGGGCTTAAAGGCATTTACATGGAGTCAAGTGTTGGAGTTTTTATTTTTCATAAATTTGACACCATTTTACCCCTTTTTTCTACAAATAGATATCGGCTTCAAATATCTGTTATCAGCCGCCTTGACTACTAACAATCGGTATTGGCCCTGAAAAAAGCATATCGGTCTATCCCTAATTCAAATACATGATTATCCTATAAACTTTTCAGTTGAATACAGTGTATTAACCACTTATAGCACTTAGAGTAACTTATACTCTGGAGCGACTTATGTGTGAATTTATTAACACATTAGCGATGCGATGAGTATGTTCAGTCAACAACCCACAGTCATCCACAATTCAGCTCATATATCAATGTTGCATGCTCATTCCACACAATTGTCTAAGTTACTTACAGATGATGGTTGAACAAGAATGAACCACAAACAGGCAGTTGCCGTGCCTATGGCTGTGTGTGTGCGTGTCATCATGCAGCCACACATGTAAGGAGCAGAGCGCAGGTGACTAACATAGATAATTACGACCGAATACATAAATACTATAGGCTCCAGCACGCCCCGCGACCCTTGTGAGGAGAAGCGGTACAGATAATGGATGGATGGATGGATGGATACATAAATACTTTAGGAGACTAGGAGACATTCTACATGGCGGACGATAAATAAAAGACTTATTTAATCGATCTACAACCGTTTTGGTGAGTTTAAAGTTATCTTACCGTAACTTTCTTGTATGCTACATGTGTAAATGTTAGCTAAATGTTACCATCGTAGCTTGATGTAAATGATTTGCACAGTCAATTTCCTCCAAAAATGCGACTTATACTCCAGTGCGATTTATATATGTTTTTTTTGTTCTTGCATGCATTTTATGGCTGGTGCTACCTGTACTCCGGAGCGACGTATAATCCGGAAAATACGGTACATATAGTTTAGGATGTTGTGCATCCCTCGAAGCAGTCACTTTGGATTTGAAATAAACTGTTTGAGAAATATAGCTTGAGGAAAGAAACGTGGTTTTGTGGCACAACTTGCCTCTAGTGCGGGATAAATTGTGCCGGCAATAATGTAAGAAGAATATATGTCTGTAATGACATGACATGAGTGTAGCCAGATCACATCAATCCACGTCCGTTCAGGAGAAAGAGCTGCTACCATAGAAACAATAATGTTGTGTCTGGTCCTTTATAGTCCCATAATTCATGTGACACAGTTTAGCCAATTACTTACCTTTTTTTCTTATTTGGGGGTGATTTCCTCTCCTTCCAACTAGTTTCTGCCAAAGCTGACTGCCTTCACACTGAATTCACTGCTCACATTTTTGAGCTTGAGATGTTTATCTCTGCCAGCCGACTATGTGTTATGGAAAGCTCAGTGAATGATCTCTCTGTCACAAACGTTCTCACTTTGTACTTTGGCTGCCACGCCTGCTCCCTCTGAGTCTCTGTAGGTTGTCTATGTGTGGCTGAGCACAGTTCAGGCTGATTGAGCAGAGACACAGGAACTTTTGACCCATTGGTCCCTACAATGAGCTCTTTTGTCCTCACTCAGTTTGCCTCTGTTTTCTCATTTTGGATGTCTTACTCTCCTCCCAATCACGCAGTAAAGATACCCAATGACACAGTATGGCCTGGTGTCTTTGGTGTGGTGTTGGAAACTGCTGTACTGAAAACAAATTCCACCAACTCTGTTGTGTGGCCATTAATAAATGATTCTGATTCGGAAAGCATGCCACAAATGTAATACATAATGCATTAAACTGTAGCAGCCAAAAATCTTGAATTCCAAAGGCCTTCAGTTGCCTAGGTTTCAAGTCACTTTTCTGAGTACAAAGCTGTTGATTGATATTTTTGCAATTTGCTCCTGGTGAAATTCGTCTTGTTTGTTGAATATCATAAGTGTGTTACACAGGCCCACCTTGACATGACCTCCATTATATTTACATATCTGATACATCTATTTCCATCTGACCTCGACAACTTGTTTTACAAACAAAGGCCAACTACTCCATAACACTTGAAGGAAAGATGACTCAGTTTAGCCCTTTTAATCTGGCTAATCAATAGTTTGATGTCTTATGCGTGTTGTTGTTGTTGTTGTTTTCAGGGCTCTCTTCTTCTCTGAGTAATCCCACAATTCAAGCTTCCCTCAACAACTGCCAGATGCAGTCTTCTCTCAGCAATCCCTCCATAAATTCCTCTCTGCGTCTTTCTGGTAACTCCCCTCGGCGAAGACCAGCACCCATCAGCCCCCTCACCCTGTCTCCTGGTGCTGAGCAGCGTAGGGGTCTGTCTAAGCAGCTGTCTCCCACCATGTCTCCATCATTGTCTCCCATCACGCAGGTACACATACCAGGCATTTTAATAAACACTATCATATTTACTTGAGTGAAAATACTCAAATCTAACAGCATAATTAAACCACAAAGGTGTTTATGTTGATTTAAAGTCATCCGGCCTTTGTTTACAAATCTCTACCATGGCAAAAGCAGTGTAGAATTGTATTTCTGATGTGAAAGTATATGATTATAGAAGTCAGACCTTAAAGGCCATTGGGGATCGGTGTGGGGGTGGTTACGACAGAGTTCCCTTCAATGTTAGTGTTACCTGAATTTGCACAGATGGTGGGAGGTCGTCAGTCACAAACATATGCTAATGCTGTAGTAAAGACATAATAATAATAATAATAATGCATTTTATTTGCATAGCGCTTTTCATATCACTCAAAGACGCTTCACAACAAGAATAATTGAATAAAATAAAACCTGCTGTTAAAACAGAAACAGTTACAACCGACAGAAGGAAAAATAGCAAAGATTAAGTGATGTTAAAAGGCATGGCGGAATAGGTGAGTCTTGAGGAGTGTTTTGAAGGATGTGAGGTCTGCACAATTACGAATGTGTTGTGGAAGGGAGTTCCAGAGGGTGGGGGCGGCAACAGAGAAGGCTCGGTCCCCCCAGGTTTTGTACTTGGTCGGGGGGCTGGCAAGGAAGTTCGGTTTGAGGAGCGGAGGGTGCGGGAAGGACTGCGATCCTTGTGAGTGGAGAAGATTGGAGCGGTAGAAGGGGGCCCTGGTTGTGAAGGGCTTTGGAGGTGAGTAGGAGGAGTTTAAATTGGATGCGGTGGGGAACGGGGAGCCAGTGGAGGTTTTTGAGGATGGGAGTGATATGATCACGGGAACGGGTGCGCGTGAGAAGGCGACCCAGCATTCTGGATGCATTGTAGTTTATGGAGGAGTTTGGAGCTTGTGCCCTAGAGGATGCTATTACAGTAGTCAAGGCGGGAGGTGATGAAGGCATGGGTGAGGGTCTGAGCGGCAGTGCAGGAAAGTGAGGGGCGGAGACGAGAAATGTTCCTGAGGTGAAAGAAAGCGGTTTTGGTGATTTGGGTAATGTGTTGATCAAAAGAAAGATTATTGTCAGAGGACACCAAGGTTGCGGCAGTGAGAGGAGGCGGACAGGGTGGCGTTGTTTAGAGTAAGGTTGAAGTTGGAGGCAGTTTGTGTGAGGGAGTTTGGGCCAATTATCAGCAGGTGGGACTTGGAGCAATTGAGGAAAAGAAAGTTTGTTTGCATCCAGGATTTAATATTGGAAAGACAGTTGGACAGAATGGAGTGGATAGTAGAGGTGATGGATTTAGTGGAGATGTACAATTGGACGTCATCGGCGGAGCAGTGAAAGCGGAGACCGTGGTGACGGATAATTTAACCGAGGGGGAGAAGGTAGACGATTAAGAGAAGAGGACCGAGCACAGAACCCTGGGGGCCACCATGGGACAAGGGGACAGTGGATTAGGAGCGGTTGTTGATGTGGATAAATTGTTTCTTGTGTGTGAGGTAGGAGTGAAGCCAGGTGAGGACTTTATAGTGACTATTTGTTTGAAAATACTTTGGGCAGAATATCAAAACCTTGTATGTGGGGCCCACTGTAAATTGAGAATTCCCTATTTAAGTCTTGATTAACTTCTAGCCATTCACTAGCAACCCCTGACGGCTTCTTTTTATTATGTAGGGAGTTGCTTTAGATACCAGCAACATGCCAAGGGAGCCACCCCCACCCTATCCATTCTACCAACAAGCCCAGCATGCAGTGGACCAGGCGCATCAGTGCCAGCAGCAGCAGCAGCACCAGCACCAGCAGCACCAGCATCAGCATCAACATCAACATCAGCATCAGCCACTTTCTCCTCTGCAAAGCGTCGCACTGGATTTCAACCCAAGCCAAGTCAGTGCCAGAAAGATGGTCTCCATATACAATATTACACTTTTCATCGTACAGTTAAAAATAAATGATTTTTTATCAACAATGTCACAATCCGTTCCTTACAGCACAACACTTTTGGGCCACTCTTCAGTGACACATTCATGGAGCAACAGTTCACCAGTCGCCACAACAAAACCCTCCCGTACCAGGTAGGCCAGTAACTATGGACACACACTTGTTCTGCCAATAAGTAGCAGTATTGAGAAGTAAACTGTCAACATGTATGGAAGAAAATGATCTGTTTAAGTTATATAGCCACATGCATGGAAACTGTTCGCCTGATTACGATTGCGGGCAGCGTTGCTACTGTTACCTAGAAAAAGTAACTTAAGTTTACTGAAAATTTTATTTTAAAAATAACAATTTTAGATTACAAATTGCTTCATCAGTTACATTAAACTGCTGCCGACAACACCTCATCAACATAAAAATGACAACCGGTTCCGCCAATATATATTGGGAGTGCTTTTTTAACAGTACTGTTTAATAATAAAGTTTTTTTTCCGAAAACTAAAATAAAGATAGTATTTATTGGCTTCACTTAACATAAATACCTGTTTTCAAAAAATTACAATAATGCTGATCATAGTGAGTCCACCTCCGAAATTATTCTGAAAAGTGGTCCCATTGTAACTGCTCAGCGCCAAAAAACAGTCTAATGGAAAAGCCACCACTTGGGCCAAGCAAGGCTGTCTCGATGTAGAAAACGGGCAAATGGAAAAGCGGCAATAGTGTCGATGCACCATTAGAGCGGGGTTGCCTCCCTGTACGGTAGCAACTTTGGGCAACATGGGACTTTGGGAACATCGTGAATTGGGTGAGGGTGACTGCAATGCTACAACAACAAATGCAAATCCACTGGGGGGTTTTCACCGAAATGGAATGACTTTTTAGCCTTAGCAATGTGGTTAGCCATCAAGTATGGCGCTCTCAAGGCACGTGGATTTGCTGATGAATCAGTTTTGAAGGCTTCATTGATTCATAGGAGAGCCACTCGCCGCATACGGTGCAGAGCGGGCTTCATTCGCACGGGAATCACCTGTTGCCGTAAATCCATTTCAAGTTGGTCTCCTGGTATTGTATCTAACACAGAGAATTCGGTCACTTTTCAAACTAAATTAATTTCAGCCTCAGATAATAAATAAACTGGAAGTACTGTTAGTTTTGTTTTTGTTTTTTTTGCTTTAATCTTTGGGGCCCCAATATGGGACCACTGGTTTAACTCAATTTCACCTGAATGAAAGGCTGACGGACCTGAAGAGTCGCTCAAGAAGAGAGAAATATACGTAGACTTAAAGTCTAAGGAACACAGGAAAAAAAAGTTACCCTAAAACCTTTTTAAGAAGGAATACAAGTACAAATAATGAGATTCCAATGATTACTTTGATAAAAACGTAATGAAAAGGCCTAAAAAAAGATATTTATCTGGAGGTAAATATAGTAAAGACTTAGCAAATTGTTAACCTGTTCTCACTCAACTTTGTCCCCCTGAACAACAGAATTGGTGAAGACATAAGGAGATTGTACCTTTTCTTAATTTGGGGTCACAGGTTGAATCAGTTCAAATGATTATTCCCCGGAGGATTTTGTATCTCTTTCAATCCAGTCCAATTCATATATCTAGTCAACATTTTCAGGAGCGGAACAAACTTATCCGGAGATATATTTTGGAGGGACGAAGACCAAGATTCTTTAGAACGCCAGCTCTAAAAAGACACTCCATACAAACTCATCTGCATGTTGGAGACAATGTGGATGCACTGAGGCAAATGCCACCAATCATTTTCACATACCGGTATTTTGGTCATGCTCAGTATGCTTACCTTTTTGGCAAGAGGTCTCTCAGCATTTGCTACAAATATTCTTCAAATATTTTCCATTTAATTTTGTTTCTCTATATCTGTTGGCTCTGCCACCAGGACATTTTTCTTCCAATCACGAATACCTGTTTCACATTCTTAGTGCTGTCTGTAGGAAAGTCATTACAAGGAGGTGTTCAAGACTAGCAAAACCTGCGATGGATGAATGGATTGACATAATGACATTTTCAAGATGGAAAGCATTACTTTTGCAATAAATGCAACAAGTATGTTTCTGACTAAAAGGGGACATGAATCAAGTATATTACACCAGAATGACCATCTAATGTTAGATTGTGAATCACTTTGGATTCATCCCATCGTTATTTCAACTTTATAGCTTTTTTGTTTGATGTCATAAAGACGCACTGCATCATTCCCTTTCTAGGGAGTGTTAATTACTATCTTGTATACAGTGGTGGAAAGACCAAATATTCATAGCTATAAGTTAAGGTACAGTTGCGTATATTGTCTAGCCACAACTGTAATTTTTGGATTTATGGATGAGAATGGTGAAATGTAAATTGATGGACGTTTGAACCATGAAAATGTTTAATTAAAAAAAAAAATCCTCAAGCTAAAGGAAGCCAGTAGAGCAAAACAAAAATAGGATGCATCATATGGATGAATAATGTTTTTAATGAATATTATCATGGTTATAAATTGTGATAGGACGCATGAATACTAAGACACTTTGTTTTCTGCTTTTTGCCCTCTCCGCTGGCTAGTCGGACCAGTTCAGTTTCTTGGAAAATGCAGTGAACTCCACAGCAGGTGGCTCTTGCTTCGATCCTTCCCCGTCCTCTCTGTATTCCTCCCACTCGGCCCTCGCAGGGCTGGGGGGCAGCTATGGCAACCTGCATGACCCCATGCACATGGCTTCAAACATGCTGTACTCCAACTGCAGCGGAGGACTGCCCAACATCATACTTACTGGTGAGTGTTCACCATCAGGCTTCTGCAGAAAGTAACCGGATGAAACTAAAACACAATCATACAGTGAATAATGTTACATTCAGGCATAAAAGAAATACATAAGAACCAGTTGGCATTTTAAGGTGCCAAAGCCCATGGCCGTTCTGTACCTTTTTTTTTTTTTTTTTAAAGAAATACATTTATGTGAAGGTTTGGTAGGTTTTAAAACGCACCATCATGTTAAAAATGTTGACAACTTTTCACATGTATTATTAACTGCACTGTTGAGTGATCTAGAGTCTACTTAAAGGGGAAGTCAACACAAAAACTTTCTTTACAATAATATGTTCCACTATTCTAGACACGGCATTCTGATGAATATTGCATTCTTGGAATATGAATTAAGCAGCAAAATCCATCTGTTTGTATCCATCTCAGGGGCAGCAATTTTGTCACTTTAGCTGTCGGCTAAAAATGACATCAAAATTGTTCAGGGCTCAGGCAATGACCAATCACGGCTCACCTGTTTTCTGAATCTGAGCTATGATTAGTCGTTATCTAAACCCTGAGCAACTGTAATGTCATTTTCAGTCGACAGAAGTGACAAAATGGTCGCCCCCAGAGATGGCTAAAAACAGGTGGATTTTGTTGCTTAACGCATTAAGGGCGGGAGCGCATAACCGCGTTTCTACCACTAGAGCCGGGAGCGCTGTTGCATCTTGCTACCTCTAAAGCCAGGAGAGCGGATGCGTCACTTTCGTTTTTTAATGCAATTCTCCGTCTCTTATCCAATTTAATGCATCAGAATATGCATGTGACAGTGTCGCGAGACCGCGGACGATGTCTTGGAATTTTTTTCGAGCCGTAGGCTAAAGGCGGACGCCCTCGATCGCCGGGAGCTCTGATAAGTAACGGCAGTGCTATATAGACGACGCGAACGACCAGTGGAACCAGTCGAATGTGATATGATAAGGTTTGTAGACAATGGCGATATTGACGTCTTTGTAACAGAATAGGGATGATAATTACCACTCGAGTTATTTATTTATTTATTTTAATCAAAATAGTGCTTCATGCTTCGTGTTACATGGGCTGGGATATTAATCATTTTGTAAGTGTTGAATTTCTGGGAAAACTTCAGGTTTTCAAGGGTAATTCCAAAGGCGACCTTAGGTTTTGGGGAGCTGTTGAGACAGGCGCTTTAGTCCTTAATGGGTTAACTCATATTCCACAAACAAAATATTAATCAGAATGCTGTGTTTCAACTAGTGGGCCTGCATAGAACATATTCTTATATATGTTTGGGTTGACTTTCGCTTTGAAGTACAAAAGTAAAAGTAATGCAAGGACAAAAAAAATGCATTTAAGGGAAAGTCAAGTCAAATGTTTTCTTTTCATTATCTTCTATGTGCCCTGCTAGTGTCAACACGATTTTCTGATTAATCCTGTGTTCATGAAATAATCATTAAAAAGATGAATACACCCCACCCCTAAATGTTTGACTTGACGTGAAGGACAAAAGCTTGGGCCGCAGAACAGGGGCATATTGTGTCTTACCCCACATGCCCCCAAAAACATTTTTACGACGACTATAATGATTATAATGTGAATAAAATGTTACGTTAAAGGCTACCTGTTTCAGCTGTATTTATGCCCATTAAAAATGATCACAGTTAGGAGGCTAATATATTTAAAGTGCCATAATATATTTAAAGTGCCATGTGTACTACTGAGCATTAACGTGTATTTCAAGGAGCGGAAGATACGATGACTACCTTTAGTTCAATATTGTAATGGTGCAAAAAGTCCAACTTCAATTTCATGACTAACCTCTATCAGTAGGTAAGTGTGCACCCAAATGTTGGATGTGACGGTCACAGATGTAAGATGACAAAATGGGCCAAAAGTAATTAGCACAGTTGGGCATTTTACTAAAATTTCCCAGTCCGTTTATTGTCTTCCGCGTGCAGCCGGAGTACCCTTCCACTGTCCATCTATCCGGTCCGGCCGGACCAAATGGTAATTGCCTATAGGCCGGGCTTCCGTTTGACCCCCTTGGCCCCTCCCACAGATGGTGAGCCCATGGAAAGGGGGACACGTTGCATTTTCGGGCTGTGCCATTGTGTGGACCAGTGCACACCAGGCGCTCACCATCGAGCCCCACCTCCAAGCCTGCCTCCGGAGGGGGTCCCTGGTGACCCATGTCCGGTTAAGGGAAAACCAAGTTCAATGTTTGTATTCATCAAAAGGGCCGTCCTTGGTCTGGTCCCTCACGTAGGACCCGTATTACATGGGTGAAAGCCCCAGACGGTTTAGCTCCAAGCGTCATTGGCACGCACAAACTTCTCCACAACTATGAGGTGACGGCTCAAGAAGGAGGATTTTGAGCTTCACATGTTATTTTTAAACACTGCTTTTATTATGAACACATCTTGTGTCCGATGTCCAACTCCACAAGCATTGATGTATTCTGCACAAATGGCAAAGAAAATATCCTCCTTTACAGAGTGAACTCGCTGTCAATAAATAACACGCAAGGGCACGAGAGACCATGAAGCATAATAAGATGTGATGGTGCCCCTCCCCCCAGAGCATGGTCGCTGATCGGATGAAATTACCGATGAGGCTTTGTGCCTTTGGTGTTTCTACATTTGTTTTATGAACCAACAATGGTTCTTTCTAGGCTACTTCGTAAATAGCTAAGAGTGCCATTTACAGTAAAATGTGAGTACCAGTGAGACAGTATGACTAAGTGGAAATGTCTTTGAACCAGCCTTACTCGTCACCCTCTCTCCCTACAGATGAGTCCAACCCCAGTCTGTCAAAAGACATCGGCGGTGTGCTGTCGACGGTGCCGGAATGTTTCGACTCGGAAGGAAGCTTCCCGCTGGAAGACGAGCTGCACATTGAACCCCTCAGCCTGGACGGTCTGAGCATGCTCAGCGATCCTGACATGGTGCTGCCAGACCCATCTGTGGAGGACACTTTCCGGAGTGACAGACTCTGAAAGGGGCATGTTATCCCCCTCCCTTGCAAATATCAGCACACACACATGCACACAGTCACATTTGCAGTGGAAAGAGCAAAGCGCATGCATCTGGATATGCATGTATTCAATAGGGCGACCGCGCATGCATTGACTGCCACTAAAAATCATCAAATGTGAAGGATGTGGACACCGTGCACATCGAGACGAACGCAAACGCTTTTGAGGAAGTTGGATGTTGAAGAAACACGGTTTCCACCCGCTCCGTGCAAAGGCAGCCTCGCACTTGCTGAAGCGCATATTTGTCAGAGATTGGTCGTCATGGGAATCAAAAAGTCCTGAACCAAACATGTGAGCTGATCCATTGAGGAGTCTGGGCCATCCTTCCCTCCCCCCGCCATCCCCTCGTCGCCATGGCAGCATCGCTGCCACGGTTACATAGCACGTCGGTCCCATTACTGTGCCGACGAGCAGCAAAGATGCCGACACACAATTGACTTTTCTCACAGCTCCTGTAGGTGAGCGAATGTCAGATGAGAGGTTCTCTGCTGGAGCAGCGGCGTGTGACCGAGGTAAACATCCGCTTCCTTCCAGCTGAGGTATCAAACTGCTTCACGCTCTCGAACAATCGCGGAAGGAAAAAGAGTAGGAGCATCGCAGATGTTATTCGGAGTGGAGAACAGATGATTTTGCCACAGAGATATACTAATATACACGTTGCAATTTTAGTAGGATTAGAATGTGCTACAAAACAAAAAAGGGCAAACTGTTTACAAAGATATTTGAAGTACATGTTACTGAAGAATGCAGTTGTTTGGATTTATAAGAACTCAAAATTTGTGCTGCAAAACGGCGATGTCCCCACAGCGGGGACACGTATGCATCAATTTTAAAAGATGAAAATAACATTTTGACATGTTTTTATATCATCATTATTATTATTATTACTACATCAGTGTATTGTATTTCGAGTTTTGTACCAACTTGTACTGGCGCTTGCACTGTGTTGAAAAATGTTTTAAGAAAGGGCATGCGCCGTACTGCTGTGGATCACTTGTGTTTGCAGTACAGTAAACCCCCGCCGTGTGTGGCTCAAAAGACAAAGTGAGCGAGTGCACACGACTCACGTGGACATGGGACACCATGTAACATTGCACTTCATGTCTTTTGCACTGATTGGAACACGGTGTCTTACACCTTGCTCGAGTGTTCTTTTTTTTTTTTTTTTTTACATGACAACCCAAAGAAGTTGAATGAAGATGAGACTCGTGTAAATTAATTTACGGTAATGAGAATTTAGCGCACCACTTCAATTGAGCAACTATTGATTTTCTATGGTCAAAATAGAGGATATATAAATATATATACAGTGTATATGGATGGATGGATAGATAGATAGAGACTTGAGAACATTGAGATGTTTTTATATGCAGCTGATTATGAGAAAGCATTTCGGGCATTGAGTGCCCCCGCTGCCTGTTTCACTGCATGTCAGGGACTGCAATTCAAAGAGCTATATTTTTAATATCGTTAATTCTAAAAGGATAAAGAGCGTTTTTCTGGCTTTGCTCTTTTAGCTATGCAATTGTTTTCCGTTAACCCCATCCCCCCGCCCCCAACGTGTTGAGCAGGTGCTTCACGCACACTATGCAGTGTAACTAACCATGCAGGTTATTTTTTCTAAGGGCAGAACATATTGTGAAGCCACAATATTACATGTGTCCAGTGTCCACAGTGTTTGTCGTTCAGTCTGCTCTTTCAGGGTGTCACCAGCTGGAGAACTGCATCGTTTGCAGTGCCATTGGGAAGGGCAGCAAATTTGGAACTCCTCTTAATGGCACTGTTTGCCTTTGACTTTTTCAGTCAGACGGGTGGACGCACGGGTACAGAAGAGCTTCAACTTATGATATGTTGTCGAAAATGAAGGGGGTTGTTGAGATTTGTTTATCAGAGTCTATATTTAGTTTGAGCTTCTGGCTATGTTGCAAACACCGTTAGACAGTGGGGTCACTGTGAGTGATGGAGCCGCTTTTCTGTTTATTTTTTTCTTTATGTCTAAATGTGTCTAAAGTGTATTTCTGTCTGTCCCCTTCCTGTTTCCGGCATTCTCTCTCAATGCCTACCTTCTGCTGCCTTACATATGTATTTGTACTTTTTATATTCCAGCTAGCCACCGCTTCCTGATAGTTGTATCAGCTGCCTGTGATTTTTTTTTTCTGTCAACTTACTATCACTTTTTTGAGCGTGTCTTACTTCTTAGCGACACATTATGTACAGTTCTGTTATTTAAAGAAATGTCCACTAGTGTTACTACTTATTTTGTAATTTGATCTGCGTCTTCATTGTTCCTCACTTAAAAGTAAACTGTCTTGGTTTTTAATATATGTTTAGTGCTTACCCCTTTGGTTTAATATAAACAATAAAAGTCATAACTGTCTACGTTCATGATACTTGGTGACGTTCCTTCTTTTACCGTTAGAGGGCAGCAAAGGCGCAGGTGTTAGCAACCATTTGAGCATTTTGCCCATTCATCTTTGTACGACCTGCCTTCCTGCCTGTTGTAGTTCATTCCACTTTTTTTTTTTTTAACGGGGTTGGGCTCAATGCATCTAAGCGAGCCTTTATGGACCTTGCTTTTAATACTGGGGCACAGTCTTGTTGGAACAGAAAGGGCCTTCCCCAGGCGCTATTTACAAATTTTGGACGTGTGTAATATTGTCCTTTTAAAAAGCTCCTGCTGGATCGATTAAGATTTATGCAAAATTAAGGATTTAAGACAAAGCATGATAGATACTAGACGTGAGTTTAATTGATTTGGGGCTCTTAATAGTGGGAAAACGAACTAGAACTGATGGCATTTATTTCCTATTGAATTACACCACGTGCCGTTAGCTATAATTCTGCTGGGACTCACTAAACTTTCATGTAATCATTTTTCCAATACTAAAGCTCAAAAAAGTGAAAATTATTCACCTCAATTAAGGTATTTCTTTCACATCAATGCAACCAACAGTTGTAATCAGTCTGGCGGATGTTTGATTGACGTGCGCTAAAACGTTGTCATCGACGAGTCTTCAGTCGTAGTCGGCGACAGGGGCGGTCGTCACGAGCTGACGGGGATGGGGGGGGGGGGGGGGGGGTCCCTGCTTTTGGAATGAGAGGCAGTCAATCAGCGTGTCCCTCTCGTCCGACAAATGTGATCTCCTATATGACCTACCCACATCGTCTGGTAGGTCATGGCGTCTTTTTTTCATGTGGTTTTTCATTTACAGTAGTGAGTAGTGTTTGTTTATGTTTTTTGGGGGGGTTTTTTTTGCTGTTGTGATGATTTGTTTTTGTGTTTTTTCCACCCCTTCTTCACCTTTTGTGATTATGATTCGTTATGATTGTTTAATTTGCAGTTGTTATGTTTTTTTTTGTTCTTGTGTTTTTAATTTTGATAGTTGATTAGTTGTTTTTTTTTCCTGTTGTTTATTGTTTTTTAATTAGTTGTGTTAGCTGATGTCTGTTTTTATTATTTCTTTGCTGTTGCATTCAATTTTCTGTTTTGTGTGTGTGTATTTGTTGTGTTTTGCACTTCAAGGCCAAAGTAATAACGACATATTGAGCAGCGACATTTCTACTCAACATGGCGATAAAGTGAGTCTTCATATTTCTGCGCAGTCAAGAATTACAAAAAATAGACAGTTGCGGAAGAACATAGCGGTTAGCCTTCCTAGCTTCGACCATTCCATAAGCTGAATGATAGTCTCATTCACTGCCAACAATTCTAGTTATAATGCATATTTGACATCACTAGCCGTCAATGGCAGCGAATTTAAAGATGCGTACCAGCGTGAAACTCTAAAATAACAAATAACTAAAATTGTATATTGTCGCTGTCAGCCGAAAACCTCAGAAGTTCAAATATAGTCAAATTCATTTTTTTCCGCAAATCGATTCTAATGGTCCGTCACTACTTTGTCTGTAATTTTTATGCAATTCTAGCCAATTTAAAGCTGTGAAAATAGTAAGGTTCGCTGGATTGGATTGTTTGTTTAACATGGATCGATGAAATTCTTCGTTGCTCCATCCATCTTCCCATCAACTCGTAAGTATCTTCTCTGCCTCGGCTGAAGAAAAGAAGAAAAGAAAAACAGCCCAAGCCCATGCTGCTGCCAGCACCA
Source organism: Filicampus tigris (assembly GCF_054856515.1). Lineage (NCBI taxonomy): Eukaryota > Metazoa > Chordata > Actinopteri > Syngnathiformes > Syngnathidae > Filicampus > Filicampus tigris. The sequence goes on from NC_141219.1 coordinate 27,914,373, forward strand.
TGTTTGACAGTGGACATGGTGTTTTTTAGGGTGATGTGCAGTGTTACTCTTACGCCAAATGTTTTGCAATTAGCCCAAAAAGATCCATTTTGGTCTCATCTGACCAGAGCACGTTCTTCCACATGTTTGGTGTGTCTCCCAGGTGGCTAATTGGCAAACTTCAAACGGGACATTTTATGTTGGTCTTTGAGAAAAGGCTTTCTTCTTGCCAATCTTCCAAAAAAGGCCAGATTTGCTCAGTGTGCGACTAATAGTTATTAATAGTTAGACTAATGGTACTATGGACAGATTCACCCACCTCAGTTGCGGATCTCTGCAACTCATCCAGAGTGATCGAGGGCCTCTTGACTGCATCCCTGATCAGTGCTCTTCTTGTCCTAGTCTTGGTAGGTTTGCAGTGGTCTGATAAAAAGTGCACCGCGAGATGGTTAAAGCTTGTGAAATCTTTTTATATCCTAATCCTGGTTTAAAATTCTCCACAACTTTGTCCCGGACCTGTCTGGTTTGTTACTTGGTCTTCATAATTCTGTTTACTCCCCAATATTCTTTTAACAAAAGCCTGAGACCATAACAGAGCAGATGTATTCATACTGAGACTAGATTGCATTCATACTGAGACTAGATTACACATACCGTAGTTTCCCGACTATAAACCACAACTTTTTTCCTAGTCCGGTACGGCTATTCTGTGGATTTTTCTTTCACCGCTAGGGATGCTCTAACCAGAGTTACAATACAATACAATACAATACAATACATTTGCCATTAACAGGATGTGACTGCAGGTGGAGGAGTTCAACAGCCGAGGGAGCTATGCACTAGCTTATTGTATTAGGTGGTATGTAGTATGTAGTAGAACTAGTGGTGCTCATAACAGTTAAGTGAACTGAATCATTAGAATCAGTTCATCAAAAAGAATCGGTCAAAAGAATCGTTCACCCAATCATTCAGCTTCATAACGATCTGGCGAGGGACTTTAAGTTTGTCAGAGCTCTTATTTGTTTTCATGCGCTTACCCCGGTACTTGGATGGGCTTAACATTAGCTGTTAGTTTGGAGAAACGGATGCCAAAGAAAGCTTGTCCCCGCGAGCGCGAAAGGAGTGGTGTTGGTGAGTGGTTCCTTCCTTGGCGAATCGCGAATCATTCATAGCAAAACTCAGTTCACTCACTGACTGCATGGAATTCTCGTTCGCGTGAACGAGAAATGGCAGCGACACGTTCACTCACCGAATCGTTGGTGAACGGGAAATGACATCACTGATTCCCGCGGCGACCCGTTCATTCACCGAATCGTTGGTGAATGGGAAATTACATCACTGATTCCTTCGTGAACGCCAATAGCGTTGGCAGTATGTTCAGTAAATCCTGCTTACATCTGACGTTGGCTGCTGATTGGTCAAAGGCGAAGATTGACAACATGCGTGTGGCTGAGCTCAAATGAACTGAGAAAAGAACGAATCATTTCAGGAAGTGACCCATTCACTCGCGTTCACTGAAAAGATTTGTTCTTTTTGAACGAATCGTTCGCGAAGGACCCAACACTAAGTAGAACAAGTAGAACTAGTTGGCCATTAGCTGACAAACTGGAGTAACAGCGGGCAGTGAAATGAAGATAAATACTGTTTATTTTCTCTTCCTGTTCAATTTTAATCAGCAAAGTTGCTGCCGTGTTAAAAGGCACTGTTAGGAAAGAATCTGTTCAGGTACATACATATACATTTACAGTTCAAAATCGTTGTGTAAATGCAGTAAATAGTACATTTTTCAACATAAATCTGCGGCTTACCGGTATATAAAGGTGCGGCATATAGTCCGGAAAAAAATAGAGGTGGACTCTATTTTTCATCATCATCAGTTGTTTATATCAACATTGGATCATTCTTCACCCAGCAGGCATATACGTGTTTCAATGAATGTTTTTGGCACAATATTTGATTGTGTTCATTCTCTTGTTGGCAGTCAAGGAATAAAGACGTGTTTACAGTCAGTTGTGTGTGCTCTTTTTGAATTGTCAGTTTTTTATTTCTAAAAAAAAAAAAAAAATTAAAATATCGCATGAATTTTGGTCCACTTCACCATTGTGCCACCTGTCGTTGATTTATCACCCAAAAAAAAAAAAAAGACATGTTTGAAGCCTGAAATGTGGCAAAAGGTTAGTGGGTTCAAGGGGGCGGAATACTTGCACAAACCCCTGTAGATAGATTTTTTTTTTTTGGTGCGAACCAAATGTATTATGTATACAGACACAAAAGTCTTGTGTTTTATGTTCAAGGTGACCAATGAGTTGAGGTGGTCCACACAAGGAGGTTGGATGAGAAACATCTGCTGCTTCTGTCCACAACGCAATGATGTTACCTCCTCAGGGTCTTTCCTTTGCGTGTGAAGTTGAGTAAACTCCTAAAGTATTTCCAGTGTCAGGGATGTACCCACAAGCACATAAATCATATGCATAAGTGACAGTGTCAAAAGCACTGTTTCATGTCAGTGGCGCGGCCGTTTGACAAATCTCTTCATTCAAGAAAAGACATCTGACAGCTGAGCCACTGAGCATAAATGCATGTAAAAGTAAGTCCTTATCTATTCAACCCACCAAATAGTTATGCGTATGGCTTATTGCAAGCAGATGTTCCCATGGTGCAATGATTCAATCCCATTGGCTGAGAATAACACACGCAAGCATGTAAACAAAGGCCACAAGCCAATCCAGAACATCAAGGCTTTCGTTCACAGGTATCAAGTTTGTTGGCTTGAGTGACATTAAGTTATTTGAGGCCCTCACAACAGCAGCTGTGTGACTTTTCCACCATCTGCATCCTGATATCCTAAAAATAAACACTACATGCCTTTTCACAGTTTTTTTTTTCATTTGAGGAAATCATACTAGTATTTCTTGATACTGATCCTCAATTTGGAAGGGGGTTGGACTTTGGGGCATGGTCAGAGGCGATTCTTGTCACAAGGCAAGCCAGTCAGCTGCTTGGGGCCCTTCAAGCCAGTGGCCTGGCTCTGACGCCATCTTGTGGCTTACTGCAGTATGGTGGTACTCACATTTTGTGCTCTTCATTTATTAACCGGCAAAATTGTGCAAAAATAATCAAGAGGATAAATTCATCCCAGAGTAAGAAAAGAAAGAAAAAACGAGGAAGAGGAGAGAAAAAGCAAGACAGTAGTAAGAGGAAAAAATTATCAGATCTTTCCGTGTATTTGACGGACCGGTCCGTCTATCCGTCACTGACGGATGCCCATTTTGCTGTCTGTTGACAAATGATGGGAACATTTTCAAAATGGACAGATTAAGCATAGAGGAAAACACTTTTAGATAGTCCGCCATTCGCCTGCAGTCCGTCATTGGTCTATTTTTTTGTGGCGAAGTTTTGATGGCCGCGGCCAGCGCGGGGAGCAAAATAGTTCATTGTTGTTGCTTGGGGGACAGATTGAGTGAGTGACCAGGCTGTCGAAATAAGCAGGCAGGCTTCCAAACCGCAGTGAGTCACTCTTTCTGTTCAAATATCGTCCAGCGGGGGGGAGTGAAAGTTTCGAACATGCCGACGGACGGACGTTTAAAAGTAGAGGCGGACTGGCTTCTAGACAGGTACCATTTCCCCCCCTCCGGAAAAAAAAGGCAATTGACGGATGACGGAAGGGTACCCACGCTGCAGACGGATGATGAATAATGGATGGTCAATTTTTTGTAAAATTGCCCAGCTCTAATAATTACAATACAAATGAGATGCCTAAATTCTGCTAACACTGGTTGGGTGGACATTGGTGATTATTTGCGCAGTGAACCATTGCATATGGGCTGTTTGGCATTGGTGATTTCCAGAGCTGGGCATTTTTCTAAAACTTGCATTTCGTTTATTGCTTTCTGCTTACAGGAGTGGGTTTATCCGCCATTTTGTCCAGCAGGACCAAATGGTAATCGCCTATAGGCCGGTCCGCCTGTCATTTTAAACGGGCTTCCGTTAACGTTTCCGAACTTCAACAAACCACCACTAGCACCCCTCCCCACACACACTGGGAGATATTGGAAATGAAAGACTCACTGTGGCCGGACTAAATGCATCTCCATTTAGGACCTCGGGGCGAAGCGTCCGTTTCCCGCGGCCCTCAAAGGTCCATAAAGATCCTAAAAATGTCCTGAAAGGAGACCTCTATGTACCTTTGAGGACCATGGCTGCGGCAAATGGGAGCTTCGCCGCGCCCATTGAAGCCTCACCGCGAAAATAGACGATTACATAGACAAAAGAAATGGGCTTCCGTGTATGTTTAGTCCATTAAGTTTTCCCGTCTATCGCCGGAGGACGTGCACCACCGGAACAGGGACGGATGGCGGCTGCAGGACATGCGCCGCCGGAACAGGATCAGATGGTGGCCGCAAGACGTGCACCGTTGGAGCCAGGTGGAAACGGGACCACATATCTGTCACTAGTACTCTTGGGTCCATTTTTGATCGTTCTGTCATGGTTGCGTTGGGAGGAACCCACATGCAGGGAGGCAGGAGAAGCAGGGCATACTGAACAAAAATAATTTTTAAACAAAAAACAGCATTAACAAAGTCCTGAAAAAAATCCACAACTCAAAGTAAAGATACACCAGGAAACAAAACACCACTAGGACAAACAAAACATGACAGTGACAACGATCCGAGAAAGACCGATAGAAACCAAGGAACTACAAGCAAACTGATGAGGTAACAAGAAACACCTGGACAAGAGGGTTGGAGAGAGCTGATTGGTTAACACAAGGGACCGGGATGACAAGAACAGGTGGAAACAAAACCTAACGAAGAAGACAAAAAAGGCACATGCGGAAACTAGACTATGAAACAGAACCAAACCAAAACAGAATCATGACAACGTCGTTCTAAAAGTTTTAAAAATGGATTTCCCAGCAATGTTGAACTCAGAATTCCGTGATTGCTTTGTCTCAGAGTCTGCATTTTAGGACACCGCAGTGCATGAAAACATTCAATTAAAAGGAGAAAAAGACTCCTTAAGAAGGAAATCAACTCAAACATATTTTTTTCAAGAATATGTTCCCAGCAGGCCCACTAGTTGAAACACGGCATTCTGATTAATATTGCGTTCATGGAATATGAGTTAAGCAGCAAAATGCACCCGCTTTTAGCCATCTCAGTTAGCGGCCATTTTGTCATTTCTTTCAAATTAAAATGACATGACTCTGGTAACGACCAATCACGGCTCAGCTTCAGAAAACAGGTCAGCCATGATTGATCGTTACATGAGCCCTGAGCAGTTGTAATGTCATTTTCAGTCGACAGAAGTGATAAAACGAGTAGATTAACTATTATTCCACAAACGTAATATTTATCAGAATGACTAATTTCAACTAGTGGGCTTGCATAGAACATGTTCTTGAAAAAAATATGTTTGGGTTGACTTCCGCTTTGATGGTCAGGGGGAAAAAATTAACTAAAGTTTGGCTGGATCTGATGACGACATTCGATTATATGGTAAAATGGGGGAAAGCTACCCATAGCGTAAGCACCTCCATGTTTACACTGTGAAGTGCTTTCTAATGGATCTGAAGCAGAAAGCCCAGCCACTCTGTCCATCCGTCTGTAATTTTGCACTAATAATACCAAACAGATTGAGAAAAAAACAACAACAGAACTTAAATACACATACAATAGAAAACAATCGTACATGTTTTCTGCTTAAATACTTAAAAATGGTCATACTAACATACAGTACATAACATATACTATACATACATAATACATTACTCCAACCAGTGCCCTTGCAATATGCCTTAGCGCTTTGGCTGTGCCGGAAGTGGCAGGTTTTAGGGCCCCTCGCGCTTCGTCAATGCTAGGGTCGCAGTCGCTTCTTGGCTTCTGTGTCTTGGGGGTTTGCCCAACTTGGGGGTTGGATGAGTTGAGCAAAGTCTGACAATGTGATCGTAGCCCAACACATCAGGAACCACAGCTACCCAATCTTCGGTAGTGGTCTGGTCCAAAATGCGTGCTTTTCAAGGGGATGTGTGTTGTAGAAATTAATCTAGTGCTCAATTATTGCCTTTGTCAACCTGTCTTGTTTTGCTTGACATATGTTATATCATACCCTTTCTGAATGATGTATGTTTTAGCTTCAAACAAAGAATTAAAAGTGATTTAGCCAAAGTGACGCCGCGTTACTCCATTATATGCACATTTTGGAGTAACAACTAATCTAAAGCGTTGCTTCTCCAAGTCAAGTAATCAAATAAAAGTTACTCACCAAAGTCACAAATGTTTATTGTATGGCAATGAATCATATCAACAACAAGGTGATGCATTAATGTCACAGGGATTCAATATCTGCCAACACCGTCAATTGCAATTAAATAACGCTGGTGTGCAGCAGTGTGAAACATTTGACAAGACTTTAATAAGGATCACATATTTTGCAATCATGGTGATCACTCAGGTGTGTACATGTAACAAAACTAACAGCCAGCAAATAATAAGCCACAGGAGGACACACTTATTAATTAACCGTACATTATGAAAAACATGCGCTGCGATTGGCTGGCAACCAATTCAGGGTGTCCCTCGCCTACTGCCCGAAGACTGCTGGGATAGGCTCCAGCACGCCCGCGACCCTTGTGAGGAGAAGCGGCATCGATAATGGATGGATGGATGGATGGATTATGGAAAACATAAGAAAGGGGAACTACAGTTTTGAAATGAAATGAAGCATTCTGGGATTTGAAATATTGAGGTGCGTTGTACTGTACTGTACTGTACTGTTGACAGTGTCATCTAGCTTCAATGCTATGTTAGCTTAAAAAAATATATATTATTATTTATAAGCAATGTGCAATATAAATGTTTTCCCGTTACAATATTAACAGTAAAATATAAACCAGATCGTCGATGTGCAAACCTGTGAATCTGAAAAGTGTGCTGCAGCGTGTCTCCACACACTGGACAATATGCCCCTATTCACGCAGCACTGACGCAAATACGTAATCGTCACGTTAAACATAAACAACAGCAAATATGACCAGCTGTAGACTACAACACCAGTCCTCATAATTTAAGGCAATAGTTATAGCAGGGATGTCATCAAAAGCCACAAAACACTACAGTATACAACGTAAGGTAACACAAAAGACGATGAGTCACCGACAAAATCGAAACTCAAATGCATTTCAAAGAAGCTAGCTTAATAAGTTAGCCACATTACCCTGCTCGTTGCTAGATGTTAACGTTAAGACTTAAATGAAGGAGCACTTACACTGCCAGTGATGATGAGGCTATTTTTAGCGGGTAAACACCAAAGTTGAAGGTTCATAACAAATTCAAACGTCATCGATTCTCATTCTTTTGAGGGCCACCCTAGTGGTCAGGCGCCTCAAGCAGCATTTTACCTCACTTATACCTTAGAAGGAAAGCCACCAACCGTGATTGTGAAAAACAATACCAACAACAATCAACGGCAGTACATAACACACTCACAAGAAGGATTCTTTTATTTTTTTTAATTTCCAGATAACAAGATCCAACTCCTGAGCACTCCTCCTAAGTTGTTAGCCGCAGGAGGGCTTTGTGTAATGGATATGACTCTTCACACCGGCTGTATTTTATCAGTGTGTGAAACCTGGTCCAACCATCAAGACTCTGCAGTCACACTGGCAGACTGCCAGCTCAGTAAAAAGCCGAAAGAGGAGAGTGGGGGTTGAGGAAGCCCCTTTAATATCTCGTTGGAGCATTGAAATGTCTCCTTGGGCTGTGCTGTCTCTGATTACAGAGCGGCACACTGTTACCAAATGCACATAATGAAAAAGATTTCACACACGTGTATGAATGCGATGATTACTGTAAACATGCGTCCGACTGTTGCCGTCTCTCAGCAAGCGCACGGCGCTTAAAATGTGAAGTGGGTTGAACAATTATCAGGATGAAACTATGAGGAAAATCTTTCTACAAGCAGGGACAAGAACACGGCTGAAGGACGCCACAATGTAGCTGACAAAATCATTTTTATAGCAATTCAAGAATACATTTATCATTACTTGGATGGCTCATTGGGAGGACTTGTGTCAAAATGTTTGACTTGTTTGATTAATATCTTCAAAAAATAAAACTGAGAATAAACGTGGACTTAAGAGAACATGAAAGAAACTTAAGACGCATGACTATTCATGCAGACTGTGCTTACTTTCACTGACCTTAAGTGGATACTAAAATAGACTTGGCGTCTTAAAAGACACTTTAGAGTCTCAATGGTTCTATTGGATAGTAAACACAACTTCCTCAGCTGTGATGTGGTTGGAAAATAGTGATTTACATCTTTATTCATAGTCCCAGGCAATAGCAGCACCAAAACCATAAACAAATGGAAAATCAGTGAACCACCCCCAAAAATGCTGAAAACATGATCAGATCTCTTAACTCCTATTTCAACCTGCAAGCCAACCACAAAAGGTAACCCAACCACGTGGCAATTCCCACAGCTGTAACTACTTTATAAAATTGTAACATTTATTTTACATTTTGGAAAACCTCACAACGTTGTCTTGGCAGCATGCGCAAATACATTAAGAGAAGCAAGGATGAGAGCCTTGGAGGGTCAAAGGTTTATATCCTGCTTTAGATTAAAACACACACACGCACACGCACATTAACACGCATTCAATTTTCAGCATCCAGCTCTGTACAACACCACAGTGGATTTGAAATGAAACAACCAAGATGTATTTTAGTTGGTTTGGAAGTGCGTGGTCCTATGTGGCCCCTCAGTGGCACTGATGAAAACTTGTGGCACCCTCCATCATTTATGTTGCCCATCCCTGGTCAAAGGTGTCCACGTGCAAAGTGCACATATTGACACCCTTATGTTTGAACAAGGTGCTCATGTTCATGACTAACACAGAAGTCGAATAACAGAACACTGCTTGGGTTCTGATTAGGGGCGCCGTTGCAATCACGCTCATCTCGCTGTCATTGCCCAATGAGCATTGAAGTCCCCCATCAGAACAAAGGAGTCCCTTTGGGAGCCCAAAGGGGGATTTCCACCCTCCAATCTGAGGACGACCTACTCTAAGTGAAAGCTGGGTACCATCTATATTAATGGATCACCGTCAGCTTCACTTCATATTTCCTAAGACTGCAACCGCGTATAATGTTAAAAGGTCTGACCAAAAATAGTCTTTACACAATTTCCATGACCCTGAGGTGTCAAAACAACGAAACAAAGTTGAAACCTCATAAACCACAGTCAGAGAAGGTCAATGTCTGTTTACAATGTGTGAATACAAACGCATTTGGAGTAAGAAGAAGAAGGAAAAAAAACACTGGATGAGTTCAACTGATAACATTTTAGTCATTTTGGAGAAGGCTGAAAAGGTTAAAACTTTAATTGAGCAGAGCAAAACTAGTTAAAAATGAAGTATAGTAGAAAGAAAAGTCCCATATTTTCACCTTACCTGAGACAATGAGACAAAAGTGGTATTCCTGCAGCTTTAAGTAACAAAGCTCCAACGATATCGTTATGTCTGCAATGCTCTAGATGAGCGGTCAAGGTTGCGGCTTAAAACTGTTGCATTGGTCTGATAAGATATCCCCACTTTGGCGGAGTTTAAAGAGCTTGTGTCATACTCATGTGGAGACAGTTCTCTGAGTTCAGAAACCATCACCAAGTCTTCCCACTGGTCCTCCCTTAAAGTATATTTGGGGACTTTCTGTTTTATGGCTTATGATGGAAATCAATTGAATTCACAGAGCTGGGCACTTGACCCTTTTTTGCCGGTCCGGCCGTGATCCTCTGCCCTTGATCTGGGAACATCTTCCGACCTCGACCCTCCGCCCTTATTCATAAAACTTATAGCCACCTGGCCCCGTTCCGCCCCCGAAAAAAAAAAAATCAAAAAAGCGTCCGTGCATGATGCCGAGAGATGCTAACATGCTAACGGCCTTTTATTTATTCCAAGGGTGAGGACCAAAATGCATGGCGAGGCTGCATTCAGCCATTTTGGTCCTCACCTTTGGAATAGCCTGCCAGAGGATGTCAGGTCTGCAGAGACTGTTGATATTTTTAAGAGGAAGCTCAAGACACACCTTTTTAGTTTGGCTTTCAACAACTTTTAAATAATTTATCTTTTCTTTTGATTGAAGATAATTCTATGTTTTGCTTTGAATGTTTTAAAGCACTTTGAGTTGCATTTTTATGTATGAAAAGTGCTATATAAATAAAATGTGATTGATTGATTGATTGATTGATTGATTGAACAGCTGAGGTTTATTAATAGATCATTAGCTTTTTCTGTTAGCCTAGGTTCCTCTGAGTCCAGCTCTGCCCCTCTATCGTATGGTGTTCCACAGGGTTCTATTTTGGGGCCATTGCTGTTCTCATTGTATTTGCTGCCCCTGGTCTCCATCCTTAGAAAACACAGCATTTCCTTCCACTGCTATGCGGATGACTGTCAAATCTATATCCCGCTAAGCAAAAAAGAGGCTTCCTCCTTAAGACGACTTGTCCTGCCTAGAGGACATCAAAGATTGGATGTCACTAAATTTCCTAAATTTCAACGAAAAGAAAACAGAAGCAATGGTGTTCGGTCCCAGTGGCTTGTCTCCATCCCACCCTGTTGACCTAGGCCCACTGTCTTTATATCCAAAGCAAACAGTCTTAAACATGGGTTTCAAAACGGTCAGTGATCTTAAATTGGACCAGCTAATCATGTAAAATCGAGCTTCTTTCACCTTAGACAGCTGGCTCAAGTAAAGCCCCTCTTCCCATCAGCACTTAGAAACAGTCATCCATGCCTTTGTTTCATCTCGGCTAGATTACTGCAATGCACTTTATTTTGGAGTCAGCCAGTCCTCCCTCAAACGTCTCCAGTTGGTCCAAAATGCTGCTGCCCGCCTACTAACTGGAGCTCGAAAGATCGAGCACAAAACATCAAATCTGGCCTCCCTTCACTGGCTCCCAGTGCATTTTGGGTTCAATTTAAGATTCTCTTATTTGTCTATAAGTCATTAAATGGCCTGGCCCAGGCGTACCTCTTTGAGCTCCTCCGCTCCTACGCACCTTCCCGCAGCCTCAGGTCTGCGGACCAGCTGCTCGAGGTGCCCCGGACCAAGCGGAGCCTCAGAGGGAATCGAGCCTTTTCTGTTGCTGGTCTTTCCCTCTGGAATGACCTCCCATTGGTTGCTAGGCAAGCCCCTCTCTGTCCCTTTTTAAAACCCGGTTGAAGACACATTTCGTTTCTCTGGCTTTTGATCAGACCTGAAATGTTCGGCTCTTTTCCGGTGTCAATTGTATATAGTGTTTTCTGTTAATTTATTGGCTTTATTTATATTTTTATTTATATCTTATATATTATTTATTTCTATCTATATTTATTAATACGTGCATCACAGCCTTTTATTGTTTTTTAATTTATTGCATTGTTTGTAAAGTGTGCGGCACGGTGGTCGACTGGTTAGCACGTCCGCCGCACAGTTCAGAGGTCGTTGGTTCGATCCTGGCTCCGGCCTCCCTGTGTGGAGTTTGCATGTTCTCCCCGTGCCTGCGTGGGTTTTCTCCGGGTACTCCGGTTTCCTCCCACGTTCCAAAAACATGCATGGTAAGTTGATTGGATACTCTAAATTGCCCCTAGGTGTGATTGTGAGTGCGGATGTTTGTCTCTGTGTGCCCTGCGATTGGCTGGCAACCATTTCAGGGTGTCCCCCGCCTACTGCCCAAAGACAGCTGGGATAGGCTCCAGCACGCCCCGCGACCCTTGTGAGGATAAGCGGTACAGATAATGGATGGATGGATGGATGTTTGTAAAGTGCTTTGTTACAGCTCTAGCTGTTATGAAATGCGCTATATAAACAGAATTGTATTGTACTGTGTTGTATTCAAACCTGCTGTGGACACGCTTCAAACATGCTTCAAACATGCTTCAAATGCGCCACTAGTACTTACCCAACTGCGTGTGCTTACTTCCATGGCGAGCCTTGGGGTTGGTTTTGTCGTATTGTATAATTATTTGGGTCCAACAGACGGCCAGAAGTTACTTATTTATTTTCCACACTTCCTTTTCCTTCACACTTCCCTGCCTTCAAAATAAAAGCATACCAGCAAACCATTACACAGCAGGTTTGCTACAGCGTATTTCCGGGGAAAATTGTACGTCATCGCAACATGTGACATAACGGACCGATCACGAGAGAGAATGCGCGCGGAGTCGCATACACCAGCAACAATTCCTGGTGTGTCCGCGCCATGTGTTGCAGACCTGTCGCCAACAATGCGTTGTGACGTGATGCAATGCGGCAGTTGCCGCTCTCGCGGGCGTATTAGGAGACCTAAAGAAGCCTTTCGAGTAGCCTGAGATGAAATTTGGCTGCCTCGCAACCACGTCACACGCAGGAGAGCCCTTTTTTCAAAACGTGTCACCCCTCGCCCTCGGCCCCAAAAACGGGCGTCCGGCCGGGCCGGAGGGTCCGATCGGTCTGGCCCCGAGACAGACTGCCCAACTCTGGGAATTCATGTGTGAATGAACTCACCTATCAAACCCCAAGACTATCTGGGCAATGTAGACAACCATTCACTATCATTTGTGTCCCACAGAGGATTTTGTGGCGAAACCGCAGCTCTCTTGAAGGAAAACGGGGTGTGCATGTGTATGTGCAGAATTTCAAGTTGCAACATGTCAATTTGAGTTGAGAGATGAAAGAATTGACAAATGTGCCTCAATAATGAAACGTACAATCGTTTTAATCCATTTTTTATTGAGTGGTCAAATGATATGTTCTACTTCAAAGCCAGTAAAGCATGTGACATTTCTATAAAGAATGACATATTTCAATTTTATATAGGTAGTCCATCAAATAAAGTAGAAATTCATTCTTCAAGATCAGATATAATTTCATTGATAGTTTATTGACATATTGTCTTATTGAATAGTCTCCTTCATCCAGGGCGGGATGGGCAACTGGCAGCCCACCGGCTGCATGCTGGCCCCCAACCACACACTGAGTGGCCCATTGATTAATAAAAAATAGGAATAAAAAATTTTTTTTGGGGGGGGGAGAAAAAATTACATCCCCAAAACATACTTCTTCCAGGGAATAATCGGGGAAATGGGCGGTGTGGGGGGGGGGGGGGGGGGGGTATTCTGAGGGAAAAAGGAAAATACCACGTTCAAACATAAAAGGGTGTCCATATATATATATATATATATATATATATATATATATCCCAGCCAGTCATATGTATATATAAGACTACTAATGCAGTGTGAGTATTTTTGCCACGTCTGATACATTCTAATTATATGTTTATGTTCTTTTAACATAATCATTATAGATGACATGAGCCGAGAGAAAGAAGTATGACAGAGGAAAGTTGAGCTGTGATTGGAGGGGAGAGTCAGGAATGTAGCTCAGGTGGAGAGAGAGGGTGAGAGTGAGGGAAAGAGATCGAGAGAGGAAGAGAAAGAGAAAGAGAGAGAGAGAGAGAGAGAGAGAGAGAGACGCTCGCACGCGTACACACAGACGGAGTGTCTCCTCCTGGCGAACTTGTTGCTGTCGGAGTGTTCGTGTGCTCCTTGAAAGCTTTTTGTGTGTGTGTGTAGAGCGCGTTGGACTTGTTTGGACTAATGAATGAAGAATCGAGACTAAGATAAGTACTACAGTACATTCTAAGTACCTTTAAAGTCCACTTTGAGTAGAGAGAGAAAGGCATTTACCTGGAAGCGAAAGTCCCAAATGAAAGTCCCCTCTTTAGCGTGCGAGGTTTGTTTATTTTATTATATAATAATATCTCTTTTTTTTTCTTTCTCTAAACAAGGCTGCCCCGATGTGATTTTGACATCTGAAAGTGGTAGGAGTAGTTAAACATTTTGAAAGCGTTCTGGATGAAGCCGGCACAGAGAGGAGGCTGCCATATGGGCTCTGAAATCCGACTGTGGACGCAGACAGATGCGATGCAAAGTGCACCTGAGCCAAGCCGTTTGACACCATGAGAAGACAACTAAAAAGCACGTGATTGCTTGCTTGAGTATCCACCATCATGTCCTCCTCTGCAAGGTAAGATACTACACCCTGACTTTCAGAAAGGGCTCTATACGTACTGCAATAAGATGATCTCCCAGCCAGTCATTGCCTTTTTCACGTGTATGCTAATTTGACACTAATTGGGCATTTCAAAGGACACGAGAGCGTCCTCAAATTCAAATATTTACCTTGAGTCCTTTTCTTGCAAGGAGTTGCAAAGCCGTGAAAGTCTGATGGATGGGAGGTGATAAATTCCTGGGACACTTGAGTGTTCTCCCCAGTGCCCCCATTATGGAAACTGTTGTTTTGAGCTGTCATTCTGACAAAGTATCGTATGAGAAGTGTTGAAGCAAATATCTATCTATCTATCTATCTATCTATCTATCTATCTATCTATCTATCTATCTATCTATCTATCTATCTATCTATCTATCTATCTATCTATCTGTCTGTCTGTCTGTTTATCTACACAGTAAATTTTGCAGTTTACTCTAATTGAGTTAAATTATACTCTGACAAATACTATATTTGGTCCCAGTTGAAACAGTAAAATGTACACTTGGAAGAGACTAAAATACTCAGAGTACATTTTACACAAACTGAGAGATTAAGCCATCCAGCCATTATCTGAACCGAGGGTATTATCCTCACGAGGGTCGCAGGTGCGCTGGAGCCTAACCCAGCCATCTTCGGGCATTAGACGCTAAATTGGTTGCCAGCCAGTTGCAGGGCACACAAAGGCAAACAACCATTCACACACACAGTCACACCTAAAGACAATTTAGCAGAGATGGAATTCCGACACAGGGACAAAGGATGAGTAGTTTTTTTTTTTTTTTTAAAGACGGACTAAGCAAAGATGTAATTGGGTTTTTGTCCGTCCCTGTAATCGTCCCTAACCGGGTCAAATGCAGACCGACGTGTTGTGTTGGGTTCTTTTAAAAAGAAAGACGACTGTTCTCTTCTGCGTTACCACAGAGCTCTCTTGATTCACTGCCTGCAACAACACTCTCGAGTCCATTTTTATTTTCATGTGTGTTCTCTGCTGTATCATTGTATTCACAGGCACAGTCTGCCCTCTAGTGGTTCAACACATGTAAATAATGCAAATTTGTTGATGAATCAGTTTTGAAGTTTGCATTGACTCTGCCCATATTGTGCAGAACGGGCTTTGTGTGTGGGAATCATTTGTTGCCATGAATCTATTTTTCAAGTAGGTCTTCTGGTATTGTGTGTGAAATGTACCTTTCTTTTTCTTGAATTATCACTGGGCCTTTTGCCCATTGCAAAGAAACGTTCCAAATATGTCTATTTATTTTTCTCTTTTTACCAGCTCGTGCATTTAGTATGAGCATTACGTGACAGAGACAACTTTACATGCGTTCAGAGTCAGTCATAGATGGATGTAACGGAGAGAATCCGGTCACTTTTCAAAATCAAATATTTTTCAGCCTCGGATAAATCAATCGGAAGTACTGTATGTTTTTTTTTTTTTCTTTCATCAGTGCGGCCTGCCACGGCTTCAAATTTGCCAGCGCCGGCAACCCGGAAGCGGAAGCCTTTCGTTCTCCTCCTAAAATAACATTGTGTTATTTTGCAATAATTATTGTGTTATAATGCAAAGGTTTTCCAATAAAACACAATAGTATTGCGTTGTAACACAATCATAAATATTCCCTGTGATGTTCCCTGGCTAAATGCTATCTTGGGTGCCACTTAAGTCTGGACTTTGGGAGTATCAGTGTTAAACAGTTGAAAACAATTCAATCCACTCACGATACTTCCAGCTGGTAAGTGGATGTGAATAGGAAATTAGTCAGCTAATGAGCTTTAAATAATGTTTATGAATAATGATACCTCTGCCATTAGCCTTTCTCCCGCGGCGTCATGCAGGGCCGTTTTTTTTTTTTTTTTTTTGTATTTGAATGGTCGGTATGGACTGGTGAAATGTAAGGACCGAGGCGCTTTTAAGGGACGAGGACGAACGGGGATGTTTGGACGATTACTTTTATTAAGACGGAGGGACGATGAAGGAAGGGTGCAGAGGTCGCAGATGAAGGACGGGCGGCAAAATAGGGTAAAGTGCCCATCTCTGCAAGTTAGAGTGTTCAATTATCCTACCAAGCATGTTTTCCACACATGATTGAACGATGGACCTCTGTACTGTGAGGTCGATATCGCAAACTGTAATTGAAATGCATTAATTTTTTCAATGCATGCTGTAGCCCATCACAGCCGTCTTTGGACAGTAGGCGGGTAACACCCTGAACTGTTTGCCAGCCAATCGCAGGGCACACAGAGACAAACAAACATTCGCACACTCACAATCACACCTAGGGACAATTTAGAGTGTTCAGTCAACCTACCAGGCATATTTTTGGAATGTGGGAGAAAACCGGTGTACCCGGAGAAAACCCGCGTAGGAAAGGGAGAACATGCAAACTCCACACAGGAAGGTCGGGGCCGGATTAGAAGCCATGACCTCTGAACTGTGAGGCGGACGTGCTAACCAGTCGACCACCGTGCCGCCCACACGGCATGCCGTCTAAGGAATATGTCACAAAACGTGGATACGCAGGTTCACTGCCATTTAGTGAAAGATTATTTAATTTTTCTACCTGTCACAAAACATCGCTGGCATAGAAAGATGTGACTGTTAAATGCTGTAAATCACTCTAGGAGGAATTAAGCAAAATTAGAGCAAAATTATTTCCCGTGGCACACCTAATGATCTCTAATTGCACAATAGATGCCTTTGAGACATCTGGCAATGAGATACGTCTGCAGTTGCCCATGCAGCATGCATGGGTATTTCCTCTGAGGGCACAAGTCATGTTCAGTCTGCTGCAAAGCGCTTCCTGCCATCAGTGAGGTAATGCGGCTGCCACTTTTGGGATATTTCAACTCCACCTATTCTGCCACACCGCATGTATCTCTTAAATGTCACCAGCTATAAATACTATAAATAATGATCTAAGCCCCGCAACAGTGGACACAAACACAAAGCCAAATCCTCTGGTCCAACTGTGTGTACAAATTCTATTTATCTTTAATCTGTGGTTGAATGTCATGACCTTAAATCCACCTTGGCTGTGTTGTGTCCTCTTCTGCTGTTAGTGGAAACAAAACAGGAGTATCTCAGTACTTTAAGCCTTTAAGGTGCTACATTTGATGTGTTGTGTCAAGAGGAATCATTGGAGCTTTCTGTCCGATGGACGACACTATGTCAAAGTGATTGGTCTGCCAGTCGATGAGGCGATAAGGTAGGATTTGGCTCAGGGCAAATTTTCCGTCTGTGATAACTCTATAAAGGAATGTTTGTTTGGGAAACAGCCACCAGGCCCCTGAGCACATTTAATGAACCAAGCGTGGAAAAAAGAGGACTGTAATTTGGTTTAATGCAATTATGTCGTTTTTATGTCCTATTGCGACCAACATAAGTCCTCTACTTTTCCTGGGGAAGTAAATTGTGAGTTTTTCACAGTAAAAAAAAAAAATATATATATATATTTAAATATTTTGCATTCACAGAGCATCTTAAATATATTCTTGAGTACATACTAACACTACTACTATATACTAAATTCACAGGAGCGTTGGTGAGCATCGTTAAATTGAAAAACTATAAAGTGGAAAGCTTCTTAGGAATTTGACGCAACAAAGAGAATAGCATTGGTAACAAGCCTGCCAAATTTTAATGAATAAAAAAATTGCCAAGTATAAAATTACGAGGCGCCAAAATTATGAAGAATAGAGCCCTCCTCCCAGTTGTCAGACGCTCGGGCGTGGCTGCTGAATGTGCTGACAACATGTCCTGGCTGACTCTTACCTGTCACTCAGATATCACGAACATATTACAGGCCACAGGCTGAATAACGTGCAAATGTAGAAATTACAGATGAGTGGAACTGCCAATGCGAAGTAAATATTTCTGACTGGCAAATACGTTGGAATGTATTTGCAGAGATGGGCATTCTGTCCCAGGGATGGAACGGTCCGTTTGTCCGTCCAGGACGGATGCCCATTTTGTGGACGGACGGACGGAGGACGAGAAGTCTTTTAAAAAGGACGGACTAAGCAAGGATGGAAGTGAGTTTTCGTCTGTCCCTCTATTCGTCCCTAAGCGGTATCGCGATTTTGTTTTTTAGCATTTGGCCTACATTATACCAATACGTTTGAAAAGTAAGCATTGTTTAGTCCTAATTTTTATGATTTATTATGCCTGATTTCCGTTCAGCATGTTTTCCCATAATGCCACAGGATATGCACATGTGCAAGTCAATACCCCATGGCATTATGGAAATAAATGCCATGTTTTAGCATTTAGCCTACTAGTACGTTTGAATGTTTGAATTTTGAGGTGTGGTAAGATGATAGTATGCATGTGGGTCCACATGTTATTGACCACTCAGGACTGCAGTCCTCTGAGGTCCTTCTATCTTGTCTTTCTGCCTGTTTGTATCCAGCTTTCTTTGAATGAGAGAGTGTTCTTGGCTCAGTCACGTATTATGATCGCTGTTTGCTGTCAGATAAAATAAGTCATATTCCTGGCTTGTTACAAGGTTCAGTCAGATAAGTGTTTACTGCTTTGGGCTCGTGTGTTTGTGGGTTTCTTTCTCAGTAAGTTATTGTAATGTTTAAGGATGGCTGGTATGCTTTTTGGAAAAAATATTTCCAAAGCTGGTGAACTTAAGTCCAATGTATTTGACAGACACATTGGCTTTGACTTAATTTTTATTGTTATTCAGATGTGTATAGGTCACGGTTATTATAGTTAACAAGGGGTAACAAAATAAAACTAAAATTGAAAACATTTTTATTAATGAAATGAAATAAAAAGGACATTTTTTTCTGAAAAAAATAATATATTTCATTTATGAAACGAACTAATACTAACTATAACAATACAATACAATACAACACAATTTTATTTATGTAGCACATTCCATAACAGCTACAGCTGTAACAAAGCACTTTACATTAACAAAATAGCAATAATACAACAACAAAGACAGAGAAAGTAATAAATGAAAAGACAAATTATTACCGGTAGACACCGGAAAACAGTAGAAAAGTGTCAGCCTCACGTCGGGTCAAAAGCCAAAGATTAGAAATGTGTCTTCAAATAAGTTGTCCTAATATCATACGTGATCTTTCATGGTCCATTTAATATTTATTTATTGAGGCATTGCTGTACATACAGCAGAGGGAAGGTCAAACACTTGTTTGAGGATTGTAGTTTACTTTATTACACAATACTTTGTGATCTTTTTTTGTATCTTGCATTCGACAAATGCTTCATATACATATATATGTGGGCAGTAATTAAATATCGGTATATATCGTGATAGACACCTGATCAATATCAATAAAAATTACGCTCAAGTTAATGTTGATTAAAAAGAAAAAACAGGAAGCAAGCCCTGACCCTGTCATTCTGTGTGCAGTAGGTAGAGGCTACATTACGACGTTAGATGTGTGCCACAATTACAAGCACCTAAGAGGACATTTGGAGCACGAAAGCATGTTTTGAGTGCACCAAAAACGTTTCTGTGAACCTTGTCCGCCGAATCAACGAAGGAGACACGCTGAACCGCCGAAGAAGTGCACGCACGCACATGTGAGCTTGTGAGTGGCATACGTATGCTGAATGAAAGTGTGGCTTAACTTTAACTTCTTGAAAGCGGAAGTCAACCTAAACATATTTTTTCCAAGAATATATTCCCGGCAGACCCACTAGTAGAAACACAGCATTCTGGTTAATTTTGTGTTTGTGGAATATAAGTTAAGCAGCAAAATCCACTCGTTTTTAGCCATCTCCGGGGGCGGCCATTTTGTCCTCTGTCGACTGAAAATGACATCACAACTGCTCACAACGACCAATCACCGCTCAGATTGAGAAAACAGGGCAGCCGTGATTGGTCGTTGTGAGCAGTTGTGATGTCATTTTATATTCCACAAACGCAAAATTAATCAGAATGCCGTGTTTCAACTATTGGGCCTGCTGGGATCATATTCTTGAAATAAATATGTTTGGGTTGACTTCCGCTTTAAAGTAAATGACCAGTCGGCTCAGTGCAACTCTTGCAATAAGATTTTATTACGCATATTGACACGATCAAACGCCTTTGGATGGATATGTGTTGTAGAAGTAAAGGACTTGCTTGCTTCGACCCTCTCAGCGGTGTACTTCACAGGCAAATAAAAAATGTCCTACGACATAATGAGCCAGCTCAAAAGATCAAGTAGGCCTAAGGCGGTTGGTCAACTGTAATGCATGCACTCCAAGAGAATTTTAGCTTGCGACGCTTACAATGAATGAACAAATAAAGGTATGCTTTAATCAATTGAATTGCTTTCAATTTTAGCCTTAATGAATGTACAGTCATTGTTTTCCTTATATAAATAGGTAAATAATATCAATCATGATCGATAGACTGATAGGAAATACTGTCCAGACATTGTGACTCTCCCTGCAGCACAAAATCTTTCGAAAGATGCTTATTCAATTAAATTGACCAGTTAATTTGAGTTTCTTTTATAGTTGTGTTGACCTCTTATTTCAGGTTAAATATTACATACCTAAATTCAGATTTTCTCTTCGGGTCCTTATTTTGAAGAGTAAAAAATAAATGATAATAATATTAATAATATACGATAAATATCTTTCAACTTTTCAAGTATATGGCCCAGGTCTTAACTCACCTGCCACCCTAATTACAACAAGCAGTGTGGAAAATGGAAATATGATCTATATTTTTCACCTATTTGTTACTTCAAATCTTGAACACCTACTTAAATTATCCAGCTAAGTGTTAAAGAAAATACTGTATCTCCATTTTTTTTTCATTTTTTTTTCAAAATAATTGTCATTCAAAAATCTGGTAAAAGATTACTTGAGTGCATCTTCAGGACTGCAGATGACTCCTGGTGCTCTGTCTCAGTCCAAGTGGCTGTAAAAAGATAATCTTATAATCCCTGAGGTATGACGGTGTACCAACTTTTTTCTCTCTGACATGGAAGCAGCAAGGGAAGTGAAGTAAAACAAAACAAAGTGAAGGGAAGGGAAGGAAACATCTTTGAGCAAGAGCTTGAGACAGACAGTTAAGCAGCTGCAAAACCAACAGCGTCATTTAGATTCTCTTAATTCAGTTGGTGTATACTTAACAACCAATAAACTGTGATAAAATGGCCAGTATTACTGCATAAAATGTTAGGTATTGTTTCGTCTAATCAGTGTCTTTTGGCTTCTTCCATCTGGTGTGCACGGCAACAGCAAAAAAAAAAAAAAAATAGTACAAAGAAAGAGAAAAGAAGAAGAGGATGCGACTCAGACACCAAAGAAGTTGACACTGACAGACAGGCAGTATGTTGCAGCGCTACAAAAGGTGGCGGCATCTTTTTTCTTGTAGGACCTGGGCAAAAGTGTTGGTTTGTACGTGTTCCGATCAGGTTTTTATGCTGCAGATTCCAATCCGATCATCCATGAGTGAGATCGGCCAATACTGATGCCAATCACGTTGGCTGAACATTTTGGAGCTGCTGACTAACGATTATTTGAAGAATCGATTCATCTGTCATTTTTTCAATGAACCGATAAATCAAGTAAAAAAAACAAAAACATCCTATCCAAATTTCCATCCATTTAAAGTGCCGGTGCAGAAAATACACAATCATATCCTGTGATTCAGTTACTGGTTTGATTTGTAACATGTGCAGTGTTAAGGAAAAGGGGGAAGGGTGCGCTTCACTGCACACAGGCTAGTCTTTAGTTGGCTGCAGGCTGCAAAGTACGAGTTGCAGCCGGTCGTTTTTTGTAATCGGCAATGAAAGGTATTGATCGACATGTGCCGATTACGTGCTTTTCCACCGAAATCAGATCAATTTGAGCAATGCTATTTGGTTGATTTCACTTCTAATGGCACCTAGTTTCTCCTCTTTAGACTGTCCTCCGAGGGGAGCAGCTGGTGAAGCACAAAAAGCTTCCATTATCACTCAAAGAAACTCATTTCATGAATACATGCAGAGTTGGGCCACAGAGTGCTCGATTGTTATTGCTTCATTCATAGTCACCACACATTCAGGGGTCAGAGTTGACAAAGGGCCCTCAGACCGAACATCTGTTAAAGGTTGTGTCAGTCCATTCAGTGGCATGCTCCTTATAATGATCAGACCCTCCACCCGGCGATCCCAAACAGTGGTTGTGTCTTTGCTCCATTTCAAATGAGGGGGATCAAAGGTTAAGATCGGCCCTATAGTTGGAACATATACTGCTTACTAACTTGGTGGGTGAGCTGCCTCATTCAAAGCTGATGCCTATAGTACTGTAGCTAGCAACATCAGTTAGGTGTCTTAGATATTGATGCTATTCACAACTTCTCACAGATCACAGGGCACATTCTCACTTTTCGTTTGCCCATAATAGCATATATGCATGCCATTGCATGAAAACAGCACGAAAGTGGTGTTTGGATGTCCTGACGGCAATGGGAGTTGTCAGTTAAGTTTTGTATGATCCCCCACTATACAATACAATACAATACAATTTTGTTTATATAGCGCATTTCATAACAGCTAGAGCTGTAACAAAGCACTTTATAAACAATACCATAAATAGAAGAAAAACAATAAAAGGCTGTGATACGTGTATTAATAAAGATAGGTACGGTTGTTTATAAGACAAAAGCAGTAGATGCGGACAATTGGTCAAATGTTAGCTTTGGTTTTGTTAATGAACAGAATGTGATGTTAGACAAAACCATAAAGCTTGAATCCATAGACGGAAACCTCATCGAGGCCATTGAAGCCTCACCGCGAAAATAGACGGAAAAAACGGGCTTCGGGCTATGCTTAGTCCGTCAAATTTTTTAAGGTTCCCGCCTTTCGTTTATTGCCTACAAAATGGGCCCGTCATAGGCTGATAGACGGACCGGTCCGTCACATAGGCGGAATGCCCAGCGCTGGACATTACATCGATTGAGTTTCATAGATGAGCTTCATGTATTAGCTTGGCATCAGTGACAGATCATTCTTCCCCAATTTTGATCCTTTTTATCACTTTGTCCCGTCGGACCATCAAACTTTTTACCAGAATTTTAACCAGAATATTGTGGGGCAAATTACAATAATAGACTATAATTAAACATTTACATCATTTTATTGGGTATCATATGGCAACGTAAAAACTAACTATGAATTTCTTGAATTGTGAAACTCAAAATTAGGAAAGTAACTATTCTAAACAACCAGTAATTGTATTGTTTACCATGCCTATGTTTAAGTGTAATGTCATTTGGGTCGGGTGTTTCCCTCTGGCTCTCTTGTCATGTGTGCAACCAATGTCAGTTAAAATAAACAACTCGTCTCGCATTGATTAAAGCCACTTCGCTCTCCCTGGCCTGGAGCTATGCACTAATGTGCTGCTATAGGCTAAATGAGAGCAGGAGGAGGCAGGCTGACCCCTCTCACCTCTTGAAGGGCCCCTGCAGTTCGGGGGGCAATCAGTCAGTGTCTACGACTGCTGTCTTTTCATGTTCAAATACGACCAAAGAGAAAGTCAAAAGCCAGGAGAAAAGATCAGCTTCGCAATTAATGCATGTCAATACAGTATGTACGCTATTTTTGAATAAATGTCTTCATAGGAACTATTTTACTTTCATAATGCTTGAAGTTTTTAACATAGATGGATGAACCGCTTTGAGTAAAATACAATCAATCACCCTGTCGATTGTTTACCCCAGGAGGGCTTTTTTTTGGCGTCACCACAATTCTTCTGATTCCTTTGTTTTGTCACATGTTTTCCCAGCTCCTTGATACGAGGCAGAATTTACAGGGTTCAATCATAAATGTCCCAGACATCCCCCCCCCCACCCCCGCCCCCAAGGCATATACCACCACACCCTCTAGACTGTTTAATGTCAAACTAGGGGCTGATGATGCCATGCCCCTGGATAGAAAGATACACACAAAGCAAAAAAAAAAACAGCACTACGAGACTATGAGAACAGTCTATCGCTACAGCCAGTTCCCGCAGTTTCGTATACTTGCGGATTTTATTCTTTTTTTTTTCAAATTTTAAAAATTGTTTTGAGTATTTTTGTTTTTCTGAGATTTCTTTCCCTATTTCAGACCATCTTTTGTGGAAAATATTCCAACCCACCCACCTCCCACCGGCACTCAGATTTTTGCTATCGTGTGGGGGGACCACTGTACATAGTAATCCTCCATCTTGATCTGTATTACATATAAGATACATGTTAGAGAGAAAGAAATCTAAATGGATTAGATATCAGATGTGATACCCTGTTTCTGAACTTAACGGAGAATCTATCCTGACAGATGAAAGTAAAATTCATACAGAATTGATATTCAATTGTACCCTAGTATGACATTTTTTTAATGCGGTGGCTACAATTATAGCACATTAAAAGCATCATTCATTTGGACTCCAGTTTTCGGACACCTGGTCAATACAAGCCCACAACTGATTCCACTTCAATTTTTTTCAAACACAGACATCTGGCTCATGAGTTGATAAATGCTCACGTATGGCCACCAGCTCCCAGAATTTGTTGAGAGCAGATCGTGACAAGTAGGTTGCTACCCTGCAATCAATAAACAGTACTTATTGTATGTTTAGCATTAGTTAGCCACTGGCTTCCATTAATAATAGTGTAGAATATTCCGAATATTTTTCAACAGAAAGAAAGCATAAAGGTTTGTATTTACTTGTCAGTAGACAAATTTGTTGGTCCACGTGATGGTTAAATTACTCCAGCCGGTTTTAAGATTGCAGGAAATAATTCATCACATAATGTGGGAAAAATAAGCAGCACACATTCCAAACCATACAGTCTGCATTTGCTGAAACGGGGCAGTCACTATTTAGTGATGTGAAACTTAGAATGTAATTTCCTTCCACCATGATGATTTGTTCCTTGCTGTTGTTTTGCTTAACGTGGCCTTCTTCCTCTGATCTGAATTCCCATGCTAGTCTAAGATAGGAGCTGAAGGGAGGGCCTGCCCAGCCAAGTGTGAGCGAGATGTGTATCGTTTAATTGGACAGGCCAACTACTGACCTGAGATAGAGCCAAAAGGCATCTACAAAAAGCTTTGGGTTTGCACCATGTTTATGGTGCAAGGAGAGACAAAAGCGTCTGACGGATGGAGAGAAAAAAAAAAAAAAAGCACGTGGTAAAAAGAGACGATGAAGTGTGGGCGGCTTTCCAAACGTCTTACATCTACACTTTGTCCAAAGAGTGTGATCATGTCATGGCAAAGAGGAGACACTGTGTCTGACAGCAGAGAATTGACAGGAAGTGTTTAAAAAGGGGACGGGGGGGCTGTTCTTTCCAGGATCACTGTATCACTTCTCAGAAAATGCACTTGTCTTTTGATTAGTCACACGGAGGCGTGTTTGCCCCCCGGTAAAGTGCGGCTTAACGACAGCGCTGAACAGAGCTAAAGCATGACATTCAAAACAACATGAGTGGAGGTCTTGGAAGCACCTCAAGTGTTTCAGTGTACGGGTACGCCACAAATCAATTGTTACGTACATGCATACAGTCGATGATCAGAAGAAATGTTATAACGGGACATTCAGTATCACGCAAAACGTTGGAACTGGTTAAGTACGGCGCTTGGCATGCATGTCGAGCTTAAACTCTCCATCGGGACATCTTGGTGTGGCATTTGCATGTTCTCCCCGGACTGCGGCCTCCTGCCACATTCCAAAGACATTCTTCTTGGTTAAATTGAAGACTCTAGACTTTGTCTATAATTGTGAATGTGAGTGTCAATGTCCAGGTTGTATGTTATCTCTCACCCAAAGTCATCTAGGACCTTAAAAAGGGACGGGTGTTTTAGCAGATGGATGGATGGACTATTTACAAATACTGGGTCTGTGGAGTGCCTACCCAGTCATTATGGATGAAAGGACATATATACAGTACATTGCACCCTCACATACTCGCAATTCGTCACCTGTGGATTCACCCATATATTTACTGGGGTTTTTTTTCCCTTTTTCTGGGGTCAATGTTATGTAATATTTTGGGTTGGGGGGTGGGCGTGGATCTCCAATGCCGTATACTGGCAGCAAGAACAAACGAGTGTTACAGGACACTTTGTTACTCGGATAGATTCAGTATAAGCATGAATTGACAAGATACACAGTCGTACAATGTTTCACTTTCACAGTTACACACTTTACTCTGTCGCACACGTTGAACGGGAAATCAACGCAAACGTATTTTTTTCAAGAATATGTTCCCAGCAGGCCCATTAGTTGAAACACGGCAATCTGATTAATATTGCGTTTGTGGAATATACTTTAAGCAGCAAAGTCCACCCCTTTTTAGCCATCTCAGGGGGCGGCCATTTTGTCACTTCTGTTGACTTGAAATGACATCACCACTGCTCAGGGCTCAGGTAACGACCAATCACGGCTCAGCTTCAGAAAACAGGTCAGCCTGATTGGTCGTTACTAACTGGACTAACTCTTATTCTTATTATTATCTTTCAGAATGCCTTGTTTCATCTAGTGGGCTTGCATAGAACATACTCTTGAAAAAAATGTTTGTGTTTACTGCTTACTAAATAAGTACTTAGTATACTTACTTTAAGAAGTATACTATTTTCACCGTTTCCCCCTTTGGCCAATACTGCCAATAAAATGCAGTAAAGGTGTGAACATATTAAAATTATTGTGCATTTATTACATTATTGTGAATTTAATTGTTGACAGATGACCAACATTATGTCTTGAATGTGTATCTGTCGGCCAAAGGTGGACATTCCGTCTGACAGACGGACCAGTCCGGATGCCCGTCACTGACGGACGCCCGTTTTGCTGAAGTTAGCCGAGAGAAAAGAAACTTAAAAAAAAAAAAAAGAAAGACTAAGCACAGACGGAAGTTGATTTTCATCCGTCTGTGTAATCATCACTAACCAGGTCAATTCCAAAAGGATCGCACAGTCCATCAATGACGGATGCCCCACTACTACGCCCAACACTACTCGAACACAGGTGTCAAGCTCCGGTCCTGGAACATGCAGGGCCGTTTTCCTGCATGTTTTCCAATTCCCCCTGCTGCAACACACCTGTTTCAAATGATCAGGATAGTATCAGGCTCCTTCAGAGCTTGCTGATGAGCTGATCATTTGAATCAGGTATGTTGCAGCAAGGAGAGATGGAAAACATGCAGGGAAGCGGCCCTTGAGGACACAAGTTTGACACCTATGCTTTAAACCAACAACTCTTATGTATGCTTAGCTCCTCCCCGTGAACATCATATGGTACAATTAGACATTTATTTATTCTTTTATTTTAGCACGAAGGCATTTTAATCTGATTTATTTCTTAGCAAAGATGGGCATTCCTTCCCAGGGACGCAACGGTCCGTCCCTGCGTCCTGAATGGATGCCCATTTTGGGGACGGAAGACGGAGGAAGAGAAACGTTTTATAAAACTACGGCGAAGCAAGGATGGAAGTCGGTTTTCGTCCGTCCCTCTATTCGTCCCTAACCAGGTCAATTACCAACTGTTGTGTTGGGCTCTTTTAAAAAGAAAGATCAATGTTATTCTCTTATTCCACATACACAATATTTATCAGAATGCCTTGTTTCAACTAGTGGGCTAGCATAGAACATATTCTTGAAAAAAATATGTTTGGGTTGACTTCCTCTTTAACATTTAGTACACACTTTATCATTTTGCATGCAAAGTATCTCTAGAGCGTAAAAATCTCTCCAAACCGTCATATACGCTCATGCCAGTGCCGTCGTACACTTAAAGCTACAACTTGGAAGTGGAAGTCTTTCGTTTGCAATCATTCTTTTTATTGCAAAATAACGTTACACCGCAAAGGTTTTGCAATATAATGCATTAGTATTGCGTTATAAAGCAATCTTCAATATTCTGGTGATGTCCCCTGGCGGGCTCCGTATAGTCTGGTGACCAACGGTGGTTGTGTTGGCAGCTAAATGCTATCTTGATTAAACTGTTGTAAACAACTCCATCCACGCACGGTACTCCCAGCCGCTAAGTGGATGTGAATAGGAAATTAGCTAGCTAATGAGCTATAAATAATGTTTATGAATTATGAAACCTCTGCCATTAGCATCTCTCCCACGACGTCATGCAAGGACAGAAGCGCTTTAAAAGGATGAGGACGGATTGGGTCGGAGGATGATTATTTTTATGAATAAGGACGGAGGGGCAATGACGGAAGAGTGCCCAGGTCGCGGACGGAGGACGGACCGGCAAAATAGGGTAAAGTGCCCATCCCTGTTTCTTATTATAAATTCGTATGAATATGGTCCCACGTTGTCTACTACCAAGTAATGAAAAAAAAAAGTTATTTCATTAAACAAAAACATTCAGTCACCTGACCACTGAAACGCGTAAAAAAACCAAAACTTATTTAAGCGGCTTGTACGCCCATGTATGGACTTCCTAGATGGTGCGTTGCGTGTCACCTGCAGTGTCAGTGTGAGTGTGTGTGTGTCAATGTATGTTTGAAAAACAACTTGGTGTGCACCGTTGTTCGCTCTACTGAAACTGTAAATGAGGTGGGATTGATGTGGTGCCCGGTGTGTACATTAAACTGGATTGGAAATGAAGGAATGAGTGTGGAAATGTAATGTGTGTGCGTGGGGTGTGCACTAGAGTCATCGAAGCCGTGTTTCCCAGCCGTTACTGACAGAGCCGCTCCGTCACATAACCACACTGGCAAACCTCAACACAATATTGGCAATGCCGTAAAGCAGCAAGTCACACAAAAATGCAGTTTAGGGATTTGTTCATGTTATGAGAGCACAAAATGTAGGGAACAATTCTGCCAGCAATGTTAAGGTAAATATTGCATATCATATTTAAAAAAAGAAAGAAGCCAGTAAAATTGACTAAATATCAACCCAAGTTACAACAATGATCGAAGGTGTGCAAAAATTATGGGTGAAACCGAAGACTGCGCAGGCTACAATGGCATATCTGACAAGTCAAGCTGGAGTGGAATTGCTTCCTAGTGTCAGAAAGCCTGCTCTCAGCTGCAGTTCTTGGACCCTCCAACAGGATGATGACCCAAAATGCACAGCTGATCACACAATTGAATCAAAATAAAAAAGAAAAATAAGAATGATTAAGAACAAACCATTGGACTATTTGGATTATTCCAAAGCGCCCTGATCAAAATCCTTTTGAACCACTGTGGAAAACATGCAGTCTGGAAAGGCACCCTTCAAACTGACGACAAGTGCACACGTTTCATTGAGAGTTAAAGAAAACATTTGGTTGCAAGGATTGCTTCCAAAGGTTGTGCAAGATAATACTAAAAGGGACATGTGAACATTTTACTTAATAATTACTAGTACACAAATAATGAGGTCACTGGAGTTCTCCGGCACCCATCAAGTGTGAATTTACACGACCATTTGTTTGAGGCGATGGTGGTTTCTGACCAAGTTGCTTTCCTACATGAGCTCACAGTAGCGCAGCAGCTAATTTGTGTGGATCATGTCACTGATCTGTAAACCTTTGAGACCAAAAGCTATTTGAACATCCATTTTTGGTCTTGTGCGCAACACTTTTCTGTTTGCCTTCTCCGCCTCATCTGCTGTTGCACCTTCACCTCTGTATTTATCTAACGTTAGTCCACGTCCACTCTTTGTGTCTGTAGGAAGCTGACTCTGTGCGAGGCCGTGACCTTTGTCCTGCTGCTAGTCGCTCCCGCCTGCCTGGCCTCCCCGCAGAGTGTAAGTCATCAAGACAAGTCACTGCACGGCAACATCTGAAAAGCCTCTGCTCATTTTCAGTGCCTCTCAGGGGCTGATTATATAATGACGTAAGCCTGCAAAGAGTATCGTAGTAACACAGAGCAGACTTTTTTTTTTCTGAAACCCAACATTGGTAGGAAATCTACACAAATTTTATGTCATACTACAATGCACAAACCTATATGGCAAAAGAAGCATTTTATTGTCACCAGTCCATCCATTTTTTTAGCATTCATCCTCTTAACTAGCCGGGTTTGCATGGAGGCATTAGATTGAAAATGAATGACTAAGCGAAATGAAATCGCTCAAAATAAAAAACTCGATCGTAATAAAAAGGCAGATTCCGAAGGGAATTTCATTCAGTTTGACAGTGGTGGTGTATTCCTTTTGCCAATCCGAACAAGCGTCATGTCAACAGTTCAATCAGAATAGCCAGGCTGCGTCCGGTCTCTGTCTTGACGTAAATGCGTAGTGACGTCGTTGTATACGCACTTTAAGGACTAAAGCGCCTGTCTCAACAGCTCCCCAAAACCTAAGGTCGCCTTAGGAATTACCCTTGAAAACCTGAAGTTTTCTCAGAAATTCAACACTTACAAAATGATTAATATCTCAGCCCCTGTAGTAGACAGAAACATCATTCCAAAAGAATTAAAGAGCTTAGACATGTGGCTTTCAGAATTTATTATTATTTACTGTTTCAATCGAAGATGAAACAGAGATGTAAAAATAATGTGTCAGTGCTGATTGTTCAAGGACTTTTTGCAAACCTTGCCGTTCTCTAACATGGAACTGAACAGCTAAATTTACATACAACCGGCGTTTTGGTCCATCACTCGACCAATATATGTCCGGGTTCGATTAGATTTGTTATTTCAACGCTTCTCTTCATGATACTGTTCATATTTGGACTTCATAAGACCAAGACTGAAAAATTAATCAACTGTCCATTGCCAACCCTTGTATGGCGTTCGGGCCTGTGGGACCTGTTTTCAGTTTTTATTAGAGGAAAATGACACAAGGTACATGTGAAACAGTTGGGTTAGCTGCTTCTTCTTCGTTGGTTTAATGAACTTCTTCGTGTTTGGAGGCGGATACGTGCCGCACGATGCCGCGATCAGGTTTGTTTTCTTTTTTTTTTCTATCAAACGCTTTATCAAAGGCATTTTCTATTGGTATCGATCTTGTTGATATTGAATCGCGATACATATTAATATGGAATTATTGGTCCAGCCTGACTGACAGTCCCTAATTTTTGTTAGTAGTAAATATGAGTATATCTCCCACACCTAAACCACCACAAACCCTGCGGCTACTTTTCCCTTGCCCTTACATCTTCTTTTCCTTTGTTTTGCAAACTGAAATGCTGCCATTTCTGTAATTTGTGCTCTCAGGTTCTACAGGGGAAAATCAAGCTAATTTTGATAATGACCGACACTAATCACAGCCCTTCCTCCAGAGCAGGTCTCAGAGGTCTTTGAATCTGCTAATGACATTGTTTTTGTAGCATGTTTGAGTTCTGACGGTTTGCAGCGCCTTGTGGCAGGCTTTCGAAAAAGGCAACGCTATCCCTCATTGCTCGTGGTATCTCTTTTTCGTTGCTGTCAGGAAAGCACCAACACCGTCCTCCCATTGGGTGTGGCTGCCACAACCAGACACCGAGATAGACTATATGCTCAGCACCAAGTTCTACACATGGTACATTTTATGCAATTAGCCATTGCTGTATTGCAGCAACATTCTGTTTTTTTAATCATTTGGTCATTTGAAATTTGTCTCTCAAAGGTACTAGTTACATAACCATTTTGTGCTCCCCTTCCCCTCTCCAGTGATTAAAATTCATCACCAAAGATTTTGAATATTAATGTCTGTCATCATGTAAAAAGTGTGAATTTGAGGAAAATGATCCAATTTCCTGAGCTCAATAACATCCTTACAATCCTTCTTGATATTTGTTATCTAACAAGTGAATCACCTCAATGCTAGACCATTAATCAGCATTTAATATAGTGCCCTATTTCAACCTCTCATGTCTTCGTGATGACAAGCGTCACTCCCCACTTCATTCTCCTTGGCTGACACAGACACCGACAGCAGTGCTACTCTATAGCCAGTACTACAGTATGCTAGCATCTCACTCTTGCTGCTGTTGCTGTTGGTTATGCAGATTCGTCACCTCGAAAAAGGCTGAAACCTTATGCAGTTTTGTTAAAAATGGTTTGCTTTCTTCTTGCCTTCTTCTCTTTTCCGCTCCACGAGGTTAACTCTTCATACTCACCGCTGCGCTAACAAGTTTAGATTTCTGCTGTCTTCCTGAATCAAGTCTTTAAATTGAGAAAACACATTAATCCGTTTTCATGAGACGTTTGGGGTTCCCTGATAATCTCAGGGCCCCAAGCAATGTGTTTGCTTTGTAGTAGGTCCACCCCTGAAGTCAGCTGGGACAGGCTCCAATCACTTACAACCAGAGGTGGGTAGAGTAGCAAAAAACGGTGCTCAAGTAAAAGTACTGTTGCTTCAGAATAATATGACTCAAGTAGAAGTAAAAAGTAGTCATCAAATAATTACTTGAGCCAAACTAAAAAAGGACTTGGTGAAAAAACTACTTAAGCAGTGAGTAACTGTAGCGACGTCTCATTTTTAAATTCTTTTGAAGAACAACCATTCAATCAGACCAAAATACAAAATAATCATCTTCAAGCAAATGAAAGTCTATCAAATCAATAAAATGAATTACATTCAATTAAATAATATCTTAAAATAATCTTAAGGTAAATTCAAGTACTTTAATAAACAATAAAATAATAATATTATAAATAAAAGAAATAAATTAAACACAAGTAGCACAAAATGTCAGCCACTGGCCTGTACTTTTTTTTTAACAGGCACCGCAGGCAGAACAACAAAGTAGCCCATGAACTCGTATAAACTGCGTGTGAAAGCAACTCTTTCCTGCAGCTGAAGTTGAATGTGATCACTTGACGAGACTGCAGGGCTATACGGGGAGGGGATTTAAGTCACGGGTTGAATGGAGCCTAATGTAGCGGCGTAAGAGTATAGTTTCTTCTTTACAAATCTAGTCAAGTAAAAGTAAAAAGTATAGTGATTTAAAACTACTCCTAAGAGTACAACATTTCCCAAAACTTACTCAAGTAAATGTAACTGAGTAAATGTAACTCGTTACGACCCACCTCTGCTTACAACTCAAATGAGTAGAAGATATAGAGAATGGATGGATGGATGAATAGTGTGTGCTATTGCCAGTTTTTCCAGGAAAATCGAATTGAATTCCAAATTGTACAAACCGAGTGCATTCCGCTTGAGAGGATTCACTATTCTGATTTGGATCATTTTTATATACCATTGTCATCACTGCCATCATTTGTCCACATTTTTCCTTCTCAGTTAAAACTTCTCCCACCTGCCGACATGTCCACTCACACTGGAATACTATCTGCTTGCTTGCAGACATGAAGCATGATATGATCTTGTGTCGGATTGTACCTGACTCATGTTTCCGTTTCACTACATCTTCCGTGTGTGAGGATGGAGCTTGTTGTAAATGTTATGGCAATTTCATTTACCCTACGTATAATGAATTTTCCAACTGTTATCAACACTCATTTTACCAGCTGTAACACTATGAGGGCAACCTCAGGTGACACTGCCATGGAGAATGATGGAGTCATTGCCCAGGTCATTCTCAATTTGTGTTGACATTTCTCATATTGGAATGTTTATGTGGAGGATTAAAGTTGACACAGGCGTTTCCTTGGTTTCTGCTTAATGTGTTTTCCCCTTTAGGTGCATTTTTAAAGGGTGGTGGTTGGCCAATAAACATATATTTAAATATTCTGCTTGGACTCTGTAGCAAGTCCGCGGCTCTATCAGATTAACTGTGGCGAAAAAACAGGTTGTTGTATGGTATGGAACGTTAAAGCATCTCTGGGAAATGAGCTCATGTCACTGCAATGTTGTGATGGAAACATGGCGGTGTGTGTGTGTGTGTGCGGGGGTGGGTGTGTGTGGGCGTGTGTGTGGGGGTGGAGGTGCGTGTGCGGGGGGGTGTCTGTATGTGTGTATGAGGCTGTCAGATTCTATTTTATGAGTCACAAAGTCAAATAACTGAGCTGGACTTCACAACAAACATTGGCAATTCAGGTCAGTATGTTTTAATCAGAAACAGACAGTTTGGTCATTTTCAGCAGGCTTTTTATTTCTAATTATAACTGTAGCAAAACTGTGATGCTAAACTTTGTTTAAACACAATCTTGACAGGAGCATAGAGTACAGGGGAGGTACTATTTTGAAAGGTGTACAGTGCTGCTGTCAAACAGTCCTCGCCATGAAATTCTTAACTTCCGTACAAGTGTAAAACCAACTTAACCACTCTAAATATGAAACAAAAATAAACAAAAATAAACATTCTCAACATTAATGGGAAATGAATTCCATCCTGCTAATTTGATTAACATGAAACTTGGTATATATATATATATATATATATATATATATATATATATATATATATATATATATATATATATATATATATACATATATAATATATATATATAGTGTAGTATAGTAGTATGTATATGTAGTATATAATAAGTACTATACAAGTGAAAGGCCATTTACCCAGAGGAGGGCTTTTTGCTCAATTTTCCTCAGTCCGTCATCCGTCATCCGTCAATGGACAGGAAACAAACAGGAGCACTCACTCTCACCCTCACTCTCACACACATATATAGTTAATGCAGTCCTCTCTAAGAAAATCCTCTGCAAACAAACACACGAGACAGGCGGGGCCTGTTTCTGTCAGTCGTCAGCAAAACGGCTGTCCATCTGTGATGGACTGAGAAGTCCGTCGATACTTGACCCGGTTAGTGACGATTACCCTGACAAACGAAAACCCACCTCCCTCAGTCTTTTTTTTCAGTTTCCCGTCTATCATTCAATCTTTAGCAAAACTGGAAATCCATTCGTGACAGACTGACGGATCATCAGTCTGACGGAATGCCCACCTCTGTATTTACCATATAAAAGTGCGCGTGTGTGTCAAAAATTATATTTCAGTTTTTCTTTTTTAATAAATATGCAAACATTTCAACATTTCAGATTTTTTCTGTCAAGATGAGGTGCTGGGTGTACATTATTGAGAAATAAAATGACCTTTTTTTGATTTTTCAAATGGCTGCAATGACACAGAAAGTGAACAATTTCAAGGAGTCTGAATACTTTCTGTACCCACTGTATATATACGTAGAGCTGGTCTAGATTCCGTCTATGTGACAGACTGTTCCGTCTATCCGTCACTGACGGACGCCCGTTTTGCTGACGGTTGACGCATGACGGGTAAAATTTTAAAATAGACGGACTAAGCATAGTCGTAAGACCCTTTATTTAATCCGCCATTCGTCTGCAGTCCGTCTATTATTTTTCGCGGCAAGGCTTCGCGAGGAAAATAGTGAGTTGTTGTTGCTTGGGGGACAGATTTCAGTGAGGGACCAGGCTGTGAAGATGCTTTCAAAGCGCAGTGAGTCATTATTTCTGTTCAAACATCGCTCAGTGAAAGTTTAGTCGGACTCGCCGACGGACGGCCGTTTAAAATTAGAGGTGGACTGCCCTATCGACGGGTACTATTTTTTTTTTTTTACCCCTGGCAAAAAGGCAAAGGCAGCTCTGTATATATATATTCAAATATACGTTAATCTTAATGTAATATCTGGTATCTAATGCGTCATATTTTGCACAGTGGTGAATACATGAGATTCACATCTACTTGACACATATTATTCACACATTTTCAGCTCGCACATCATTATGGGCCCATACATCGCAGCTGACGCTGATAGACACGCAGCTGTTGAGTGTGTGTGTGAAGGAAGAGTTAAGTGGGTGTGAATCAGCTCCTGAATGAGAAATTGGTGGGAACATTGCCAGTTTCACTCCACCTCCAGGGTACAATCTCTGGAATGTGTTTGAGGAGCACCTCTGAGATTTCTTTAATCACTTTTATTGTGTGGTTGTGATGGTCCTTATCCAACAGGCTAACAAGGTAGTGCATTTTCTGGGTGGTTTCCTGGCAATACGATACTTTCCGAGGGGAATCATAAATTACTCTCGGTGCACACCTTTTCCCCTCTGTCCTGTTTCGTTAACACACACATACTCACACATGAACACATATACTTATCGCTCAATGTCCGTTTATTTGAAAACACTAAAAATGCTAATTGAAAATAAATGACACACAATGTCATGATGCACGAATCCTCAATTAACAGTCTTCAAGTCTTTTTACTGCAGTTGATGCGAATATATTTATTACTGTGGAGTATGCGTCCTTCCATCCATCTTGGGACGTGTGGTCGATGTAGGCAAGGGAATCAATGCTGCACTGCTGCCCCCTAGTGTTCTTTCCTTTCCCCTGCATGTGAAGAGTAAAAACAAATCAACTTATTGTAATTATGATTCAATTCTGTTCCATTTTAGTTCTATGATTCATGCTTTACATTGATTTTCTTTTTCAATCCAGTAATTTCAGTGGTTTCATCATTAAAGTAGAGCCGCTGCGAGAGTCACCTGAGTCATTGCTCAAGCTCAAAGTAAGTCATTGCTTCAAGCAAGCACGCACACATCAACTGAGTCAGGCAGTTATTGGCCTCACACAGGAGATATTGGGTTTTCATCATAATATACATTTTATCACACATTTACTGCACATGCTGATGTTCAACAGTCTGTCTACTATATTTAATGAATGTGTGTGACATATTTAGTCACACTTACAGCCAGAAAAGCAACTCAAAGGGCACGCTTGAGCCCAGAATGGACCGAGCTGCTGTTAGCATGTGGCAGTGTTGAGCTCCATTGGGGCAATGTGTAGAAGAAGCCCATAGACTTGGGGTTACAATATGGGGAAAAAAAAAATCAATATTTTTTCAAAATACTCCATAAACCTGCACTTCACAGAACTATTATGGCTAGACAGCGTTTCTCAACAACAGCTCTTGTTTATATTTTAGTTTGCTTCATACATCTTCTGCAAAACATTGTACAATGATATTATGCAGCAATATTTAACAAAGAAGAAATTTAAATTATGTCCAGCAGGCTATATAATGTGATTTCATTGATTTTTGTGAATATTTATGTCAATTAAATTTCACCTATTATTCCATAATGACACACATCAACACGGTTTGAGCTGCACTAAGTACTGGTCTACCGCTGTCAACTACTACAGCAATCAGAATGAAAAAAATATATATTTTATTTGATATATGGTGATTTGTGCCACTTATGTCACCTGGAATATCTCATTTGTGGATTTGTGGTCATCCTAATACGGAGGGTAAGAGAAAAATACAGCTGTTAGCACCGTTTTTGCAGAATCATTCGAAGTGACAGCAAATGTAATTGCTGTCTTTTGACAGAAAGTTTCCAAAATGTTCCTGCTCATACTACACGTGATGTAGTCGCTAATGTAGCTAGGATACGGAATGTGTCAGAACTGAATGTTAAGCGAATATCGAACATCAAACTTTTAGTAGGTGATGGTGGCGTTAGTGGTGTCTCACCAACTTGCTTTGTCAATAATACACTCTGTGTTTGCTAAAATTGGCAAAGGTTTCATGAGTACGAGCATACCTTATCTTTTCTTTAGAGGTAGTCGTGCTGGAGTCGCGAAGTTCTTGGTCGAACAGACCGTTTCGGTGAACATCAAATGACTCACTCAGACAGGGCACTCCTCAATATTTGAAATATAAGTTGTGTTCCCTCAGCTGAGCCACGTGGCTGAATCCGTGATAACTTATCACTTCCTCTTCCTTTGTCGTCTATGCACGATGATTCGCCAAATGAGGATCTCCTCACTTCCTCTTACTTTGCAGCTAATCAGTGGGCCCAAAAAGGTCTGTTTTTTTCGATAATTTGAGATTCAATATCGTGAAAACAACTTTGGCGATAACATCAAGGACAGTGTATATTGCCCATATAGAAACATTATACATGCAGTTATGATTCCAGACACCTAGGAAATTTTATAACCGGGGCTTTTATAACCAATTAAAATAAAGGGAGGGGAAATTAAAAAAAAAGGGAGTTCTGCAAAATAAGAAAATAAGTAAAAAAGAACCCAACAACAACAACCTAACAACAATGACCTTGATCTAACATTATATTAAATACGGTTTAGTTTTTTTTGCTATCACAATGTTGAACAGTGTGGAATTGGCTAACACTAGGCTAGTGTGCCAAATCCAGCCAACTGCACTACATGGCCCATCAAAGTTAATAAATTGTGTCAACTTTTTCATGTTTCTTGATAAATGGAACTGTTCTTTTTATTTTGGCAGAAAATCTGTACTGAAAATAAAAGTTTAAACCAATATTAACTTTACTTTCCTCCAACTAACAATTGGACAGAACCATTGTGTATGCCTATAGAATATTTGGTTGCCACCATTTTCCATGACTCCTGATTTCAAAGTCAATTTGTTGTTGAAAATATATTTAATAACAATCAAATGCAGAGGTAATTGTATATTTGTTTTTTATTTATTATGAGGAGATGATTTATGTGCTTTTTACAGTGGTCATGGCCCTCTGAATAAAAACCAATACAATGTGGTAT
The DNA here is from genome assembly GCF_054856515.1 of Filicampus tigris. Taxonomy (NCBI): domain Eukaryota; kingdom Metazoa; phylum Chordata; class Actinopteri; order Syngnathiformes; family Syngnathidae; genus Filicampus; species Filicampus tigris. Next base: position 27,952,782 of record NC_141219.1, read on the forward strand.
GTGACAAAAATGAAGTTTACAGCCCTGATCTTGAGCATTTCAACTGTCCAAGACATTTGGAATATTATTTAAGCCCCAATTGAAAACGGGTGCGAATTGAGAGAGTGCGAGTCTAGCTCACTCGTGACCCTAATCAGGAAGAGCGGTATAGAAAATGGTTGGATGGGTGTCCAAAAAAATATTTACAACCAGCAACATTTCCAGTCCCTTCATTTTGTCACTTTCTTGCCTAATTTCTCGTGAAAGTATACAATGAATCCAAATTCACTTGAATACATACTTTGGCCATGTTATGAATAATTGCAAGCTTTACTGTAGAAAGAGAATCATATACTGTCATTAACACGTGCATATTCACGACATTTGTCGTCTGCATTTGACCTGTCGCAGTATTTAACACAGCAAACATGCACTGGAGCAGGGGTGTGACTTTGTCCTTTATCTTCTACAGCTACTGTATGTCTGTCTAAACTGACGCAGCTGACCTTTTCTGCCCTTGAACTCCCGAGCAGGTCCAACGTGGCCACAGCTGCCCCACAGTGCACGTCACGTTCCATGTTGGTATTCAAGAGCCCGCCTTTATTTTCTCGCTCAGGCTCAGGCTTCATGGGCTTCTGCCAGGCATCCTTATAGTGAAGGCTCGTTGGGCCGTCCTGCACGAACCCGACGCCAGCTGCACTTTAGGAACGAATGGGCAAGCTGGAGCGGCTGGTCCGTGTGCTCACGAAGTTGTGGGGCCGGTGCTGCTGTGCGCACGCGAACCTGCATCACCAGGTTAGGAACATTTTACAATATACTGGGCTTGCAACATTGGAAAAAGTGGGAGGGGGGAACGACTGCATAAAGAGAATGGATCACGTTATCATTAAACTATAATTTCACTCCCCATAATATGCTTTCTGTTTACACAGAAAGCATGCAAAATTGCCACGTCAGAGCTGTGACAGAAGATCTGACATTTATCGGCCTTTTGCCTTTTACACAAAGCCCATCGATGATTTGTGTCTTTTCACATAGAGTCCAGAGTGACTTGTCACACAGCAGTAATTGCTTTCAACACAAAGGGAGGGAGAAGTGAATACTGTAAGGTGTTACTCTTCACACCCTGGTTATTTTGGAGTTGGTGCCCCGCCTCTGTTTTGGCCCAGGACAGTACTCCGAATGTACAAACGTTTTGGGTGACTTCCTATCACAAAGTGTCACTGAGGAACAATATGGGTCAAGATGCTCCTCATGTTAACTGTCAAGCCCTTGCAAAAGACAGCATCTTTCTTCTGATTTTTGGTTTCTTTACCGTATAAAGGACATGAAAAAAAAGACAAAAATGGGAAATCCTGCTATTTACAAGGGTTATCACGAGGACCGACCTTTCATTAATGACTCCATAAAGGGGAAATCAAGCCTAACATATTTTTTTCAAGAATATGTTCTATGCAAGCCCATCGTTGAAAGAAGGCGTTCTGATTAATATTGCGTTTGTGGAATATGAATTAAGCAGCAAAATCCACTCCTTTTTAATCATCTCAGGGGGCGGCGATTTTGTGACTTTTGTCGACTGAAAATGACATCAAAACTGCTCAGGGCTCAAGTAACGACCAATCACGGCTCAGCTTGAGAAAACAGGTCAGATTGGTCGTTACTAACTGGACTAACTCTTATTCCACAAACGTAATATTTATCAGAATACCTTGTTTCAACTAGTGGGCTTGCATAGAACATACTCTTGAACAAAATGTTTGTGTTTACATCCTCTTTAGGAAGTATACTATTTTCACCGTTTCCCCCTTTGGCCAATACAGCCAATGAAATGCAGTAAGGTGCAATCACGGCTCAGCTTCAGAAAACAGGTCAGCCGCGATTGGTCGTCACCCAGAGCATTTGTGATGTCATTTTCAGTCGACAGAAGTCACAAAATGGCCGACCCCAGAGATAGCTAAAAACGGGTGGATTAACTCTTATTCCAAAAACGCAATCTTTATCAGAATTCCTTGTTTCAACTAGTGGGTCTGCATAGAACATCTTCTTGAAAAAAATGTGTTTGCGTTGACTTTCTTGTTAATGTCTCTTGGCGTAAGGAGTGTTATAACCAGATGGAGCATTACTTGTTTTTTAGTTTCTGCACCTTTAAGGTAAACTGAATTCGAGGTTATTTCAGGAAGCTAAGATTCGTGCTGCTGGAAGAGATGGATCGTTGTTCACACACTTTGATCTTTTTATTGTTTATCATTTATTGTGTATAGTGCTTTGTTACAGCTCTAGTGGTTATGAAATGTGCTATATAAATGAAATTGTATTGTATTGTATTGTATTGTATTATGATAGGCCTAGTTTTGCATTTTAATGTACTCAACTCTCACGTAAAATAATAATGACCAAAAAATGTACATTTTTAGATCAAACATGTAGAATTGTGGACAATAGAAAGATTTCAGCAGTCAACATTTACTTCTGAGTGAACACATAATCTTCATTTTGTCTCATTTCTGTCTTTGTGTTTATCAGAAACCCAGTAGGTGGACCCTGCGGAGGTGATCCGAGACAATACAAGATCTGCAACACTAAGGTCATTCAGCATAAAGCTTTCCACACTGTACAAAATTGCCACGCAATTTTCAATGCAAATATTTTCCGACAAAGGCTGATGTTTGCTCTTGAAGTTGAGCGTGTGGGCGTGTTCGGGGATAATGTTGCGGCTGAGACCTTTCAGGGTGTGAACTGGAATTTCACGGACATATTAACCTTTGTCTTCACTGCTCTACTCTGTCCTCGTCGAGTTTCACGCAACAGCGCTGCAGTCGGGTGTCGGGGCTGCTCCCGTGTTAGATACGTTAGGAGTTGGAAGTGAGTGGGTGTGTTTGGACAGGCAATCACCACACAGCCCATACTTGCATGGAGTCGATCTCACAGATGAGTTGAAGCTTGTTTCGGGATGAATGCGTGTGCAGGTTGCACTTTGTACTTAGTGATTCATTTCAAGCCTGCGGTACAGTAAATAGCAACACTTCCCAGACAAGTTTTCTGCACTCTGATAGGAACACAAATCTATGCAGCTTCATATTAGGTGTCACTTACTTCCCGGAGGCTTCATTTGCACGTTTGTTTACTTTTGGGTTGGTATTACCATTTGCCCTGCTTGGAATAAATACAGTATCATCATCAGCATTACAATAATATTGTACTCTGTATCCTTAATGCCATTGTATTGTGCGCAGGCGTGCCCCCCTGGCTCACAAGATTACCGAGAGATGCAGTGTGCTGCTTTCAATGACAGACAGTTGGTGACAGGAAGCTCCTTCAGATGGACGACCTTTCATGGTGGTCAGTGAGACATCGCACATCGGACATGTTTCTGTCAAACCTTCATGGTGAAAATTATTTTGGACAAATTATTTGGATTATTATTTCATCCTCCTATTAATTTAGGCCTGTGCATCATCAGATTAACTGATTGTTGACACGTCACTTATTTCACCCATCTACAATGCAAGGTGATTAGAGTTGACGAAAACTATCGAAATACAGGAACTAAAACAAAAAAATGAAAAAACATTTTGTTGAAAAATGTCAAATGAAAATGCTTTTTAAAAAACAAAATGTAACTCAAATGTATGTTAGAATAAAACTAAAACTAACTATAATTATTGCAAATTGTATGTCCTTTTGTTTGTCTTTGTCAATTGTTATCACACATAAGCTTTCAGGGTTCATTTGAAATGTATTCATTTCAGCATTGTTAAACCTAAGGGGCTAAGGGGTTCTTTAGCCCCCGTCAGAAATCTAGTTAGCCCTGGTTAAGTCACTCCAGTACTCTATTTTACATTTGAAAATATTTTTTGGTCATGTATTTTATTCAGTTTTAAAAACATTAAGACGTTTACTCTGTTCCAATCTAACCCCTGCTTCAGTTTTTGTGCTGTACCTGTACCCCCCTGCGTGTTTGGCAAGGGAGGGCAGGAGCCGGTGGAGTCTTTCATTTACTAGTACGTTAGATTTAAGACTTTGCCATTGCCTTGTGGTCATATTTGTTTGTATTGTATTTTTGTTGAATATTTAGTTAAAACTCATTTTAGATTGATCATGCTGTGTATCATGCTTTTATTATTAAAAAAGAAAAAAAATTAGAACCGCTTTACAAGGTATGTGAAGTGATAACATTCAAATTATTTTCTCAGCCACACCACAAAGGAAAAAATCCTGTACGTCCATACGGAAGTAGGAAAGTCAAACAGTCGTTTGAGAATGGACTCTATGCACGCATTTAGGGTGTTAGCATGTTCCCTTAGTAATTGTTCCAGTTGTCCAAGTGACGGCGAAGCGACCATGTCTCATTTGATGAGCCATTTGCTGAGTCATAGCAAATCAGTGTGAGCTGATCCTTATTTTGACACTCAACTCACCTTTGTTCATAAAGCACAAAAAACAGCCACAAAATACAACGGAAAGCCTTTATTGGCACTTTCTACGGTGCAGATGCAATAAAATTGATCTTATGAAAACCTAAATGACAGCCGATAATAAAATGATAAAACTGACAAGCGTACAGTATACTACTAACTGGAGGATGAGGATAAGTGTTCTCACGAAGCTTCGTGACGGAGCGGCTGACTTCATCGCCTCGCTATAGCCGCTGGGGAGCCAGGGAGTGAGAGAGCGTGCAGCCCCGTGACTTGCCGGGGGAGTCGAGTAAGGAGAAACTCAGACAAAGACGGACAGGCTACCTGCATCCATTTCATGTTGCAGTCGTTAAATTGTCTTGTCCTATGTCCTAACATCCTATGGATAAACTTTGTGTCTCCTTTGTAGTCCTTTGTATATTAAGCATATTTAAAAATGTAAAATAGAATACTGGACTTAATTTAAATGTATTTATTTATAATTATTTCACTGGTGAAAGTCTTCAAATAAAAAGTGGAGCATAATGGCATATATTAAGAAAAACTAATACTAAGACTAATAAAAACTAAACTAAAACTAGCCATTTTTGAAAAAATAAAACTATTAAAAACGAAAAAACTTGTTCTAAAAACTAATTAAAACAAACTGAATTTAAGAAATAAAAGTTAAAATGAAATTAAAAACGAACAATAATCGAAAACTATTATAACCTTGTTACGGTGCGCCGAAAGCAGTGCTTCTCAATTATTTTTTCTTACATCCCCCCGGGAAAAGGAAAATATTTTAATGCTACCCCAACTCTCAGCCGCGACTATAAATCAATTGTCTTCAAAATTGTTGCAAATACACCTCAGCAGAAGAGCTAATACTCGCTGCACTCACTCTGACAGAGAGCGCCACTGCCACCTTCTGTAGTGGATGTGAAATGACACTTTATTCTAGTCCAAGAATGTTCCCTGAGGTCACACGTGACCCCCCTGGCATTGCACCACATTTTGACAATGTCTGGCCTAATGAGACATGAAAATACATTTCATTATCTCCTGACATTGCAAAACAAACCTCTGCTCTTGAAACGCTTATACGTGTTCCCTTGAAGTTGTTTCCTGTCCTTTTAAGTCATTTCAATCTACATGTCGCTTATTTCAGTCAGCTTGTTAAAAGAATTGTTAGACATAATATTTCGATACCACACGAAATAGTAATGACTTATCTTGCCATCATTTAGTTTGATCACGATACTGTCGGGTATACTGTATTTTGCTTTCTTCGGCTCTTTGTGATCAGTCAAACAGCGAACAGCATTTTACTGTGACATTCTCCGAGCCAATTAAAAGAAAACAAGCCAATGACTGAACATCTCCCCTAGCAGGCTCCAACCCCTGTGAGCTCAGCTGCCTGGCCTTGGGTCATAACTTCTACTACAACTTCGGACGTGTGCTTGATGGCACAGCCTGCGACAAAGTACCTGGAGCTGTGTGTGTCAACGGACGCTGTCTGGTGAGAGTCAACTAAAACTAGTTCTATCTTGTAGTCTGATTACCAAGGACAACTCGTTGAACTTTGTCCAACACTTAGAGCAGATAAAGCGCCATAAATGGTCATTCTTGGTAATACAAATCCACACATCCATCAATGGAACACTATAAGGGAAAATAAGGACAATGGGGTCATTGATGGTCATCGATGTTCTGTCCAACCCCTCTATTCGGTTCCTTTACACTTTTTTGGTGAAAAGTCTGCAGCTTCAGGCTCCCCCTTGGTCACAGAAAGAGATACACTGGAAATAAACTTGTCTCCCTCCCGAAAATAAACATACACTATACTGCAGTAGTCATGCAACTGTATCCAAGTTAGATTAAGTGATTGATGCATGTCTTACTTAGGGAGTGCATACGTGTACATGTGTGTGCACCAACACGAGGCATGCAGTGTAAATAGCTGGCTGGATTCATGGCCCGTAGCCCATAGAGTACGCAACATAAGATAATAGAACAAACAGGAAGCAGCATGCAGCTGCTGGAGGATGCTGCCGTTCTTTAGTTGAGGTCCGTATGCAAACCATATGGCCGTGTGCATAACTGTGCTTTTCCGAACGTAAATGTTTTGGAAAATACTATTGAGTATACAGTTGACTAACTGTCTCATTGGGCATGTTTACAAAATGACAGAAGGACGAGCGGCAGGACGCACAAGTTTTTAGCTCATCGGTGTCACAGTTCTGAGGGTTTGAATCCGAGATGTGGCCTTCCTTAGTGGAGTATGCATGTTCTCCCCCATGCTTGATCGTGTTTTTCTGTGGGTGCTTGTACTCCGGATTCCTCTCACATTCCAAAAACGTGTATGTGTTATTACGCAATACTGTTGTGTTTCATTGCAAAACCTTTGCGTAATAGCGCAATAAGTTGTCAGTTTTTATTGCGTTATTTTGCAATAAAAATGATTTTAGGAGGAGAATGACAGACTTCCATTTCCGGGTCATGGCTTTAGGTGTACTGTGCTGACACGAATGACAGTTTGGAGAGATTTTTACGTTCTAGAGATGCCCCAGACAAGGTCATACTTCACATGCAAAGGGATAGGCTATGTACTAAATGTTAACAGTTAGTTACCAAAACAAAATTGCTATCCACCTTTTTCCTTGTTAGTGAAATGGGCGTCCTGTGGCGTAATCCATGGTATTACATGTGTTGAACCACTAGAGGGCAGACTATGCCCGTGAGTACAATATTACTGCAGGGAACACGCATGAAAAAGAAAAAAAAAAATGACAGTGCGGTGCAGGTAGTCAAAGGAGGCTCTGTGGTATCGCAGAAGAGAACAGTGGTCTTTCTTTTTAAGAGAACCCAACACAACACGTCCGTCGGTACTTGACCCAGCTTGGGACGATTACAGGGACGAACCCACTTTCGTCCTCGCTTAATCCGTCCTTTTTAGAAAAAAACTCTCGTCCACTAGCCACAAAATGGGCCGTTCTGTTGCTGGGATGGATCCCTGATAAATACATACTTACACATATACACATACATACTGTATATGGACATTTTGTCTTTGACTTTGGAAGTTCTCTTGTATTTTAAGATAGCACAGCAGACACGCAAAGTAATATTTACATCACTTTGATGACATAATACTGATGATATTTTGATTTTCATATTTTGCTGGGCCATGTTCACTCCCCCAGTGGAAGCTTGTGTTGTGTGCACTGTTCCTTTACACCAGGGATCCATTTCCTGTAATGCACATACAGTACATGCTTGGAGTGTTTTTGTCTTTTTAAAGCGAGTTTAGAGGCTGATTATAGGTCTTCTGGAAGATTGCCCTGAATAACTGTAGTTGAAGGCTAAAGTAAAAGGCATTCACTGTAATCTATGCCGCAGCACGGTCTTCCATGCAACTGTTATCACCCTGTGTTTTGGAATTTATAGAGCCACCTCTAGACCCGCTATCTTCCCTCATTGAGCGCCTTGCTGCAAGTAAATGTTTCAAAGACAAGAAAATGACAGGGAGAAGAACCAGAAGGTGTGTGCGCGTGTGTCCTCTTAGAGAGGAAATCAACCCAAACAGATTTTTTTCAAGAATATGCTCCCAGCAGGCCCACTCGTTGAAACACGGCATCCTGATTAATATTGCATTTGTGGAATATAAATTAAGCTAAGTTATTTTTTAGCCATCCCTGGGGACGGCCATTTCGTCACTTCTGTTGACTGAAAATGACATCACAACTGCTCAGGGCTCAGGTAATGAGCAATCACAGCTCAGCTTCAGAAAACAGGTCATCCGTGATTGGTAGTTACCTGAGCCCTGAGTAGTTGTGATGTCATTTTCAGTCGACAGAAGTCACAAAATGGCCGCCCCCAGAGATGGCTAAAAAACGGGGTGGATTTTGCTGCTTAGCTCATGTTCCGCAACCGCAAAATTTATCAGAATACATTGTTTCAACTAGTGGGCCTGCATAGAACATATTCTTGAAAAAAATATGGCCTACATAACATAATATAACTACAGAAGAAAAACAAAAAAGGTTGCCTCTCGTCAGTAAATGTGCAATTAAAAAGCACTGATGACAAACATCCAATCAGATCCTAATGTATGTTGTATGCTAACCATTTCATGAAGCATGTTTCTATTCTTTATATAGAAGCCTGGCTGTGATTCCATCTTGGGTTCAAAGGAGCAAGAGGATGTCTGCATGGTCTGCGGCGGGAAAAACACCACCTGCCTTCACCACAGGAGTATTTACCAGAGCAACGGCCTGGAGGCAGGTAGGATGCACACGCACACTCACACCCACACACACACGCAGTGTGCAATAATCAACATGAGGAATCACTTTCAGACCTACTTGATTTCAGGATAATACCAGGCTCTTGGCTTCATTTCTCATCGCTGATGTTTAGTCATGAGGCGTTTGTGAAACTTTTATGCCAAACAAAAGCTGTTGGCTATCCTCCATGTCAAAATTAAACTAACAACTGGTAGTCCAAAATTGCAGTTGTTAAATTGTCTGAAAGAAGAGGTGCGTGCGGAGGCCCAAGTCGAGGCATCCGATCAAACTTGGATGTATTACCACAAAAACATGTACCTGACATCATCATCATGTGAGACTCTCCCAATGTGGACACACATTAAAGTCCATGTGAATTGATTATAGTCTTTCCTGTGTGTTCAATATTGTAATCAAGCACAAAGTAAACACATTGAAGCGACAACAATTTTGATTTCGAATAGTTGGTAAAATAGGTAGCAATGTAGAAATAATTGTCTAATAATTGCAGGTTCGATTGGAACCATCATACAATCTTTATTCATTTTTATCATATGGGCAATTTTTGAGTACCGTTTTAACATTGTTAACAGTCACGCAACTGTAAAAAGAAGTTACATTTTTAAATTTAAAAACAATCCAATACTTTAATGCCTTGAGTTTAATGATACATAAAAATGTAATGCTAAAATGCATGTTAGTGTAAAACAAAGTAAACCACTAAACAAACACTATCCGCATCTTAATTTAGGTAGACACAAATGGGAGCTAATTAACTGACACACTGACACACAGTACAGGGCTGAACCCAGTGGAAAACATTGACAGACAGATACACACAACTGATTCTAAAATATTGTATGTGTGACATCTTTGCTCGGTCAGAAGCCACTAATCCCTTTCGGATATTCAATAAAATAATTGTTCCTAGACCCAAAACAAAGGTTGGAAATCAATGTGAATGTTCTTGCTACTGAATACATCAAATTAACTGTTAAATGAGTTGTATTTTAACACCCCCCAAAAAACAACAACAACAGACCCACACACACACACAAAAAAAGCAAAAGAATATGACCATAAAAGGAATGACAAGGAGCATCTGCTTTAATTTGACATCCGAGTTCAGCCACCTTTGCCAAGTCAGATATCCTCTAAAATGAAGAAGAAGAAGAAGATTACATGAGCGTTGGCACAGCAAGATTCCTTGAAAGATTGACTAATAACAGATGCAAATTGTGGCTGGTTCGCACCGTCACCCGACGGGACCACAACAGCTCTGGCGTGAAACAGTGGCCTCCGCACCGTTGTGTGCAAGCCATAATGGGTTAACGTGAGCAAGGAGAAAACATTCTGATAATGTCTCCTTTGTTTGGGTGACTTTGAGTCCTGGGAGGTTTTCTCCCCACTCGCAGCTGTGCTTCCAAACGGAGAGCGGATTGACGGAGGGTGGCGACACAAAACGCTCCCGCAAGGTCAGCTGCTTTAGAGTTCATCGGGGCCTGTCTGAAAGTCTGACGTTGGAGGCTTACTGAGCCTTGTGCATAGTTTTCCTTTGAAATTGGGAAGCAGGAGCAACCAAAGCAGAAGGCTGTTCACGGTGTGTCATGAATGGCCCTCATAAGGCAAAAGGCTTTTCAGCCATGGAGATGTCTCAGTTTTATGGTTGTGACGCAGGATGTAAAATGTACCATGTACCATGGAATGAATGGTTGTGATTTCAACTCATTCATGAAGTGTGTGTGGAGGGGCTTGTAAAACAGTCCTTTAGAACTTTACTCATTGTTACTTATATCTAAGTAACGATGTCATCAAACCCTAGTGAACGTGTCAATGATGGCATAAATAAGAAATGTCATGTATACTGGAAAAAGGGTACACTTTATACAGATGAATTGTGGGACTGAAGTAGGCTGAATAGGAGTGTAACAAAAAAAACAGTTTGAACCGGAAAAAGTTTTTTTGATGTCAAAGGTGCGAGTGCATCGAATCGTCTTTTATTGGAGAGATATATCTTAGAAGGAATTGGCACATTTGCAGTACTGAGCAATTCATTCAAAAAATGTACACTCTCTGAGACATACAATATCGAATCGAATCGCAATCTCACTGAGTCGGACCAAACCGAATCGTTCCACTTTCAAATCGAACCGTCCTTGAATCGTTTCGCACCTAACATATCGAAAACCGTATCGAATCGTCTTTTGTGGACAGATGCACACCACTAAGGGTGAACAATTACAATTTATTTTTCATGTATATTTTGTATGTGGAATTCACAATTAGATTGTTTTTTAAAACAATACTGACTTCCATGCAGGTATCATACGGTAGGTTCGATTCCCACTCGGTGACGATGTGAGTTGGTGCAGCTGTTGGTTTGTGTATGTGTCCGATGGATGACAGGTGACCAGGGTGTAGTCAGCCTTTCGCCCAATTTCAGCTGCGATACGCCAGGTCAATAAAACAGAAATGAAAAATAATTCTGTTCAACTGTATTACTTGAGTAGATTCAAGTCTCGAACGGAGTGTGCTGTTCTGTTGGCTAGGAGGTCCTTTTGGATACAACGAAGTAACCAAGATACCAGCTGGAGCCACTCACATCCGAGTCACGGATAACAGCAGGAATTATCTTGGTAAGCTCACGGACACACGCACAGGCCACCTGGTTTCGTGTTTGTATCTATTTCAGGTTGCTGCTGTGTCACTAGCTCCATGGCTACACTTGTAAATCCAACATGTCAAATAATTTCCTGGCCTTGCTATTACTTCCTCATCCCCCAGAGACAGTCGGGCTGAGCAGCCCTGTCCGCTTACTGCATGTGTGGTGTCTTTTCCAGGCAACATAACAACCACGACTTCTATTCTTCATCTTGTTTATGAGACTAAAATAAAAGTGCCCTAGTAATGGCACACACTGTGGTTTGAGATGGACACATAGTACAGTATGAAAGCTTTATCTGGCTACCGGGTCAAAGCAGGTGAATGCGCTTGTTTCCATTATATGTCATGGAAAATCCCTTTCAGCACTTAGTGGAGACAGCTGCCTTAAATGGTCATCTGGCTTACTTCTTTGGTGACTGCACCCCAAAATCCACCCACTTCCCCACTTCATGGGTTCGAGTGATAACGAAAGCTTCCCTGTGTCATACTGAACACGAAAGATTTGGCTCTAAAATTGCCCTCTTCTCTCTTCAAGCTCTCCAGAATGGTCGCTCCCAGTTTGTCATCAACGGTAACTGGAAGATCAGTGTCCCGGGCGAGTACAATATAGCGGGAACCAAAGTTCTATACCGGAGGTCAGCTGACACCTGGGAGAGCTTTGAGGTCCCCGGGCCAACCCAGGAAGACTTGCGGCTGATGGTGAGATGGAGGAGCCAAAAACGTTTGGGCATTTGCACCTTAAAATCACGCAATATCTAGGATGCAAAACCTTGACTTATCTAGTCTTTATGTTTCTTTGTGGTCATTGTGCGTACAGGTTCTTGCCACAGACAGAAATCCAGGCATTGAGTACGAGTACTGGTTACCGCCAGAGCAGTACGACCTCCACCATGGGAGGAGAAGTCCACTGCGTCAGACTCACCACAGTGCCAACTTCCTCCCGTGGGAGCAACCCACCGTTGAAACCACTACCACCACAACCACTACGACGCGGCCTCCCCCACTGAGCACCCGCCCCCACTGGTGTAAGCCACGTTTATTCTTTACTCATCACTGACTACATTCAAACGTTTTGGTTTCGCAACCATCAGAGTCGAATCAGCATCACCTTTTGAATATACAGTAGTATTTTGTCATCACATTTGACACATTGTCACTGTACCTCGATATTCTTTTGATATTATATAACATGCTACTACTGAGCTGGGGGCAGCAGGAGCTCATTGGTAAGGATTTGGAAACAGGAGGGTTAGGGTTCGAGTCTTCTGCGAACAAAAAAAATAATGATAAGTTGTTGGAATGATGTTTTCCTGACTGGGCCCGGAGTGAGTAATATGTATGTTCTGTTTATTTCCTGCTGGGCCGGGCTGCAAAATAATGCTGTTCGGGCCGCTACTCTCAACGCCCATTCAGTTTCTTACAGCCCGCATATGAATTCCTTCTGGATCTGTTTTGAAATCAACAAATATAATGACATTGAAGTTGCTCGAGACTCAGATAACGTTCAATCTGGCGGCTCGTCTGTTTTCTGAAGCTCGGCTATGATTGGTCGTTACCTGAACCCTGAGCAACTTCAATGTCATCCTCTGTTGACAGAAGTGACGAAATGGCCGCCCCCTGAGCTAGCTAAAAAAAGGTGGATTTCTCATATTCCACAAGCGTAATATTAATCAGATTGCCATGTTTAGACGCGTGGGCATGGATAGGACATATTCTGGGATAAAATTTATATTTGGGTTGACTTCCTCTTTTAGACTAACTTCCACATTATTCTACACGTGTATTTCTGTTTTCATTGGCTATTACATTATAAACGAAAAGCACTGGCTGCCTACCTTTGTTGCTGAGGGTGAGTGACCAAGTCACAATCATTTAACACAAACAACAGCACTGTAACTATATCACACCCTGTCTGTACAAAATTACACATTAAAGAGTCATAACGCAATCACAAGAGTTACTTTTATCGACAGCAAAACATGACGGGAAGCCTCATCCGATTACTCATGCTGTAGTAAAGTTAGCTTGAGGCCGCTAAGTAGCCAGCCGTAGCAAACATAGTAGCTGTGCTATTAGCTAGTGCTAGTACTTTACTAGGGATTACATATATAGCTATAAATTAAATTCATATTACCACATTTGGGTGAAATCTAATTAAGTCTGACACCCTTAACTCCCCTTGATAATAAATGTTCATCTTACCTCAAATATGCTTTTTCAAGTTTGACGGCTAGTTTTTGAAAAACATTAGCACGGGTCTCAAATCCAGATCCACAAAGTAAAAACCCTGCAACAGTTTGACTTTAGCCACAGTTACTTCTACTCAACCGTAAGGTAAACAAGCTCTCCGGAGTAGAAGCACCTGTGACTATGAATAGTTTTCAAAATAAGAGCGTTAACAGGAAGTGCAATGTGAGCTGCCTTAATCTTGTTGGCTGAACAGCGTTTGATAAATCTGCCTTGTCAAGTGTAAATTATCTTATGTTATGGGTACTTGCCTCTTGGTCCCTTTTTGCCCTTTTGCCCAATTTAACTAAGTTCTTAGACTGGCTCAGGTAAACACTGATCATGATCTTTAAAGCACATTCAATTGTAAATTGGATTTCTGATGAAATTCAGTATGAATGTCTTTGAAGGGAATGGTAAGATATTTTAAAATGTTTAAATTGTATATCATCATTCAAATGTTTTGAACTAAAGTGGGCCGATCTGAGCCCGGAAACTCCAGGACTGGAAAGGAGTCCCACGCCGGTCCCGTTTCTGACTATAGATGATGTGTCCTTGAGCAAGGGATCCAAACGACACCGGACTCGAACCCAGGGGCAAACATCATCACTTTGACATTTCGAGGCTTTTTGCATAACTTCCGCCAAGTTCGGTTATAAATTGAATTTCATGAAACAAACTATTTGTGTTCTCACGGTGTGATAGGAGTCCCATCTCTTCAGAGTCGTTGAGGTCCCAGGTCACTGACCTGCCTGGCCATCGTATGACTCTTAAGGGTCGCAAGAGTCAAGAGCCTCTTATACTTCACGGAGAAGCAAATGAGTCATTTGTCTGCTTCTGTTATCACTCTTACTTTCAGTACTTACTTCCCCAAGTGCCCTTTCAATTCCCACTGTCTTTGACCCTTTTTACACGACAGACCAATCTATTTGTCTTCTACTGGACTTAATTTAATTTCATAATTGTGTTTTCTAATGGAATAAGACAATACTTTAAATGGAGAATGAAACAGGAACTGTAAGTGTATTCTTCTATTAGTTTCATTTGGGTCAGTCACACCAACAACTACTGTAGCTTTTGTGACATATCAACCAGTATATATGAAACATTGAACAAATTGAGAGGTAAACCCTTGGATATGTAACAGTGTACAGTATGTCCGGTAATAGATGGAGGTAATAGATTGATTGTACATAATGTATGCAATTCACAGTATTGTCCATAAAATCTATCTCACACACACAGTGGAGAGTTGTTATATCAATTAATCATGAACGGTATGAAAGAAGATCTAAAAATAATCCATCCATATTAGTATTCAATTTCACTGAGTAGTTCAAGTGTATTCCAAGCACTTGTATTGCTCCACCACGCTAATTTCCTCCTGCATGATAGTAACTGGCTGAGTGGTGGTCCTGGTCCTCCGCATGTCCTCAACAAGCGTTTTGGTTTTGCTAGTGTTGAGGACTAGATGCACCAGTAATGAAACGCATATTAATTGCACCCTTAGCATCCTGGACAACAACGTGCACACGGCCACACATTCGTGACAATGAAAAGATGTGGGTGGCTGATGATGAGTGCGAGAGCTGAGAACCTGGGGGGAAAAAACAATTCGAATGCAAAATCCAAATCTGCAGGCTGTTTGCTACTGCTAAAGAATGCATCTGTTTTCTCTTTCCCAATAAGCCTGCTGTACACATGTGCAGGATCCCTTGTTAAATATGAAACCAAACCCCACAGCCTGAGGCGTCGGGCCTTCTGTCACAAAATATCCAACGATGCAAAACAGGGTGTCGGCAGACACAATGGCATCGTTAGGCTAATTTTAGTGGGAACCTAAAAATCTTGTTAAGCCTCCTACATGATTTAGTTGCATTTTCATTTATTGAATTATTTATTTTGCAAACAGCACCCAAAAAGTCCAATGTTAAATGGCTAGAAAGTTATTTGAAATAAATGATAACCTAACATATCATTATTCACTTAGTGTAAATCAGTTCCGAAAATGGATGGATGGATGATCATAAAATCTGTCGAAAATCAATGAAACCCAGCGGCCCAGGAATAATGACTCTAAAATACTTTTGTTTTTTTAGTACTATAAAGAGGCATCATAGGAATAATACACATACAAAGTCATGCCATTTGCCTCTATGCCCTGAGTGCCAACAGAATAATTGACCCATTTGCCAGCCTTCAAAACCGACGGCATTCTTTGAAGCGTCCACCCACCAAGTAGCCGGCAATTGCAGCTCTAAATTTGAGTTTGATGATATTATTAACCCCTCAAAGCAAAACTTTTCTCTGCAATTTTCTGTTAATTGAAAATGATGAGCTTGGCTTACTTTGTCTCAACACAGTGACATTTGTTTGCATACAATTTGGCATGCACTGTAACAACTTTTTTGGCATGGCTGTACACATGCTTGCCGTGTTTGTGTAATGTATTAAAAACAGACTGAAATAAGACTGCAAATCTAATGTTGACTTTAAACTTTTACACAGTGTTATCAGTCTATGTTAGCTGCTTGTGAAAGTCACATCTGGCCGATCCCCTGGGGGCTAAGCCCCCCCCTGTCCAAAAGACCTAGTGACGCCCTTTGGCAGGCAGGCCTCAAATTCCGTTTTTCTCTTACAAATGTTCAGTTGGTATCTGTTAATGCGCTCATTATGATCGACTTGGATATTGAAACCAAGCATAAAGCCACGTGCAAGATCGAGATTGGTTATTCCTGAAGGATGTCTTTTGTCCATTGGTTTTCATGTTTATATGTTTTTTTAGTGCTGTCAAGCGATTAAAATTTTTAATCGTAGTTAATCATATTTTAGTTATTGTAAAAAAAAATCCCTTTATTTTTCTGTCCCATTATTTTCTTGAATTGTAATACCCTTAACATGAATAAGAGGATTGATTTTCTTATGCAACTACTTTATTAAAGCGAATTCAACCCAAACATATTATTTTTTAAGAATGTGCTCCATGCAAGCCCACTAGTTGAAACAAGGCATTCTTAACTCACGCAAACAGCCCCTCAGCCTTTTTCAAACACACACATACACTTTCATACATACACTGAACACCAATTCATTGGCTAACCTTGTCTTTCTTTAGAGAGAAAATATGACAAACACACCGCTGCATTTTAAGGGCAAGCAAAGAAAGTCTATCTAATCCAAGCAGTCTATGTAACCATAGGATGTATCTGTATGTACAGTATTTATGTATATGCTGCAGCTACGTATGATCTAAGATAAATATTAGCTGGATATGTGCATTTGTGTGTTGAACTTGTTGGTTCAATGTTGCAAGTAGGCGTACTTAGCCAATTCTGACTTTGGGTCGTGAGCCGCATCGCGTCATTCTATGGCTAGACGTCAGCCGAATGAGTGACCCCATGAAGGGCGACTGCTGCCACCGCGGTGCCGCGCAGCTGTGGAGATCTGTGGGAATTGGCCCGCCCAGAGTCGCCGCCGCCGCCGCTGCCCACGCTTGCCGGCCAGGACGAAGCGAGCCGAGGAGCTGAGCGCGAGTGGGGGCAAGCTAACGTGCTATTGCTACGCATCTTTGGCAGCAGGAGGCTACGCGCCATGCGTGCACACATTTTTTTTAATCGGTCGTACTTTGTTTGTAGCTCTTCCGCTCGGCTGACTAGGAATCGAAACTTTGCACCGACATTCTAAAATCTGAACGATTCCGGGTGAACCGGAATGATGGAACCTGATTCCACTCGAATCCGGGGTTTCGGTGCCCAACCCTAAGGGGGACACAGCCGTGCATGTGTCTGCCAAGCAATTCATCCTCAGTGTCAATATTTTGAGGCAGATGTAACGCCTCCTCTACTCTAAAGCTTTTTTTTTTCAAGATAGATGTATAGATCATGGTGACCAGCAGCCTTCATCAATCCAGCCGCTGGTTGCTATGGAAACCTTAATCGCGCAATCAAAAAAATTGACGGTGTCAAAAGGGGGTTGAATTAACTTGGAAAATAACGCGCTAAATTGACAGCCCTAGTTTTTTTCCTTGGATTGACAAGAAATTACTTATCAGTAAGCTGGCTAAAATTTGAACGTAAATGGGTGAATTTTGTTTGAAATTCCTAAAAGTTCAAAATGTTGAATGGGGGACTCACTGAAATTGAAGGAGTCTGCATTAAACCGCTTCATGATGTCGCATGGTCTCTTCTTGTTTCTATCACAGGTGATCTAATGAATTTTTCAAGCCCTGTATGTACAGCAGTGCTGGGCATGTTACTAAAAATTTGCCATCACCTACAGCCGGGGTACCCTTCCGTTTATCTGCCTTTTTGCCTGGCCGGACCAAATAGTAATCGCCTATAGGCCGATTACATAGACGGTAAAAAATGGGCTTCCGACTATGCTTAGTCCGGCTATCTTTTTTTAAGTTTCCCATCTATTGTTTATTGCTTCCGAAATGGGCGTCCGTCATAGGCGGATAGGTGGACCGGTCCGTCACATAGGCGGTATGCCCAGCTCTGATATACAGTACAGTACAGTACAACTCTCGAAATGTTAACATCTCGTGGGGAAATTCAATCTTAATTAGAAGGGTAAGTGACATTTGTACCACCTGGCTTGGTCTGGTGGGTGTCTTTTGTGCCAAGCAGTTGTAAGGCCGCCGAAGCCACCACGGCACCCTTCCCGCCATCCCATTTTGCCTCGCCTGGAACGAGAGGAGAACCACAGAAACCTGCTGCCTCAGCCCTCGCCTGGAAGTAAGTTGATCCTGTCAACATCTGGGCCAATTGCACATCACACTTCGCCAACTCACGCCTAGCAAGCTTTCATACACAATAGGTACACAAAAGTATTTGTACACCTTACCATGACACTTCCAGGAAACAGTGGAGTGTGACTATGGGAATTTTAGTTCATTCATGTGGAGTTCACTGATGTCAGATGAGAGGGCTTAGCCCATAACCTCTGTTGTAGTTCATCTCAAAAGATGTTTGATTGGGTTAGTGGCAAGGATAACAAGTTCTTCAACACCAAGCTTGTCCGACACCATGTCTTCATGGACCTTTGCTCTGATGGATGAATTACTTGATTAGCCTCAAGTTGAAACACGGCATTCTGATTAATTTTGCGTTTGTGGAATATAAGTTAAGCAGCAAAATGCACTCATTTTTAGCCATCTCCGGGGGCAGCCATTTTGTCTTCTGTCGACTGAAAATGACATCTTAACTGCTCACAACGACCAACGACCTGTTTTCTGAATCCGAGCCGTGATTGGTCGTTGTGAGCAGTTGTGATGTCATTTTCAGTCGACAGAAGACAAAATGGCCGCCCCCAGAGATGGCTAAAAACGAGTAGATTAACTCTTATTCCACAAACGCAATATTTATCAGAATGCCCTGTTTCAAGTGGGCTTGCATAGAACATATTCTTGAAAAAAAAGTGTTTGCGTTGACTTCCCCTTTAACACTTTGTCCTCAAAGGTCTTGTGTTAATACTGTACATGTGAGTTGGTTTCTGTTCATTTTAACCTGCAGGGCATTGTGGGAAATGCCGCAGAGTTAAGGGTCGACGAGAGCGCCAGAGGCAGTATTGCCAGAAGGATTTTAGTAAGTCATAGCTTTTTACGTCCTTTGAGTTTGTTTTAAACAATGTCAATTTTAAATATTAAAAAGTACTTTTCCAACCAATCAGTTTTTCGGGCCAGAGTCTTGGGGAAGCTGTACAGAGGAGAGGAGACGCGTTACGACGTCCAGATCCTCCATACTTACCGAAACAGCTTCCGCCTGGAGCACCGTGAGTTCCTTTGGGTCCCGAATGTGTGTGATTGCCCCAACCTGGAGCAGGGCAAGCAGTATATACTGATGGTGCGCCGACACATTAACTACGAGCATACACTAAACCGCATCCTGCTGGAAGAGGACAGTTACGTGGTACCGTACAGACCCAGAGAGGACGAGCTGGTGCGACAACTGGAGAGGCTGTGCAACAAAAGACAACATCGATATCCTGCGGTGTGAACGGACTGACACATGGGATTGTGGCTCAGCTTTTGCTTTTCTGGATGTTGACAACAATCATCAATCCAAGGCCTGATGAATACCAGAGCGTTGTCACTGGAGCGAAATGGCCAGATGAAACTCTCCAAAACACGAAACCAAAGAGACACAAAGTTTATTTAAAAGCGTGCATGGTTTACTATTCCACAGAGCACTTTAGGTGGACGCTTGCCGCCACCTGTAAACACATACCAGAGAGCAGTGACTGAAATAGGCCCATGTCATTGCCGATTTTCTCATCTAGTTAACTTTGTACACAATATTATTTTTGACAACTTTTATGAAAAATCCACCTCTCATCATTTCACAATAGCGGTATCCTATTTAACGAATCTATAGGTTTTGAATGACCCCTTTGTCAGCCTTTAATAAGCATGCGCAAAGGATCTAGAACAAACTAACATCAACAACTTCATTTGGAAAATTCAAACTTCAACTTTATTGTTATATACAGTAGAGGTGCAACCATCAGTCGACATCTAATCGATTATCATATTAATCGATGATTATTTTCATAATCGATTAATCGCTTGGATCATTTCTGAATTTAAAATTCTCCAAATCAACAGCATTTCAGCTTCTCAACAGTAAATATTCTTTAACTTCTGTTGCCCTCCAGGATAGCAGACTGATTATCTTTGTGTTGAAAAAAAAACAAACATCTGCTTTTACGTAGGAAAACAATGAACATTTGTGCCTATTTTCTGACGACCAAACCAGTAACTTCATTTGTTTTCTGCACCTTTCATTTGAAATGATGTCCTGTTTTTGAAAAAAGGCTGGAGATTCAAATATGTTTTTAATCCAATTAATCGATTAAGTGACTAAATAATTGACAGATTAATCGATTATAAACATAATTCTTAGTTGCAGCCCTAATATACAGTATTTCATGCCCTTGTGGTCACTATGAACATCTACCAATATTAAAGTGAAATAAATATAATTACCTCAATAGTCTATGATGACTTGGACAAGTTTATTTATTTTTTTAAAACTGTCAAGAACAATTTATACACAGTGTACAAAGCCTTGCATTGGGGCCGCAATCATATTATATTTGATGTGCACGTCTCAAGTGCAGTGCAGCTAATACACCATCCAAAAAAGACTTCTCTTCTATTTATGTGGCACCAATTTGAAAGTAGAACCAATTTCATGCAAACGTGAATTACATTGAGCTGCAGCTATGATTACAACATGGAACTTCATCAATAAAATGATTAGGGTTTGTGGGGTGGATTTTTCTTTTAACCATCGCTCAATATTTTGTAACATGACTTCAGAATATTTACATTTACATATGTTTATTAGTGACAACCAAAACATCGCTTTGTGGAACAGTTGTGTGAGATCATCAGTGTCACCTGTTGTGTGGTAAATGAGCTCTCCTTTGTTATGCAAAGGCATTGGCTTTATTTGATTCAAGTCACTGATTCACTTGAGAAATCCAACATACAGTGTGGATCTCTATTTTTCAAAGTCATTATCTCATGAGTTCCAAAATGGCATATTGCTTCATAAATCTCATCTGTGTGCCAAAACAATCCATGCAGTATTTGGATGAAAGTTTATTTCAAATAACATAGAGCTCCACTGACATTGAGACAAAACCATTTTTATAACTGTGCAATGTCAGACTGTGGGTTGAATGTTTAAGACTGCATTTATTTAGGCCTCACTATTTCAAACAGCTTCTGTGTGGCGTGTTTCATTTAATGCTTTTATTGATTCAATGTTCTGCTCTCACACACAGTTTAAAGGATCATACAAAAATGAAACACTGTAGTCAATCTTTTTTGTCCCACCTAAACTCATGAAGTCCTCCCCAGAATGACTTTTTGACCATCGCATCATTTTGCTGATTACTCCTCATCAAAACTGTCAAGTACAAAGCAGCTATTTCCAGACCATGATTGCACATATTGAGCTTCTCCAGGAAGCAAACGGGTGAGTTGCCACACAGATGGCGGGACTATCATAAGAGAATGGAGCAAAAATGCTGAACTTCAGCATCAAAGTGTTTCGATTAAAGGAGCAAATTGAAATTTAAAAACAACAACAGCAATTGTGAGTGAGGCTACATTCAAATCTTACTAGCACCTTCACTGCCAGATTAACGGTGTTTTACGAACACTTCCTGAGTTCAGTAGTCCTGAAGAGAAGTTGAAATAATATGATAAAGTCTTAGTGATAGGTATTCATTTTAACCCACTAGCCTGGTAGAAGAATGCCAAGCTGTTGGGTAGGCTGAAGTTGTTAAGACTGTCCTGGACTGAACATCGAAAAATAACTTATGACCATGTCTAATAATGACTGCTATTCATCAGCGACACAAAGACGACAGAACACAAGCATGATTTGCAAGAAGACATTATATTAAAAAAAGAAGAAGAAAACAACATCAAATCTACAACGGTGGATACTTGCTATTGAAGTACGAATAGACGGAACCACTGCTGTTCATCAGCTGGAAGCAAGTCATCACAGGCAGGCTGGGACTCCCTTCAGAAGCAGTGTCACATGTGTGTGACACCAATCAACCTCAACAGGAAATGTCCATTCAGGGTAGGAAATACTTTGATTCGCGATACACTTCACCTTGTTATTTAACAGCAATTTTGCTCTCATAAGAATTCACTAACAAAATGCAGCACACTGCTGCATTCAAACTTGAGCATTTATGTATAGTACTGCATTACTGCGTCGCCCAAGGTAAACACAAGACAACTGAGCAGATTTCTTCCCCCAAAATCCACTGATGGAATAACAAAATTTCAATATTTTTACAATATAATTAGAGACTACTTCTTTCTGAAGGCAAGAGGCAGAAAGCGTCTATCCTTTCTGGATGTATTTTCATTGTGCACTGCTGGCTCGCAATGTGTAAAATCCTCAGGTTAGCAAACGCACAAATATGATGTAAACAAAAACACATTTGAATCTGTATGAGGACTGTTCCTCCATCCATTTTTTCTCATTTCAGTTACCCTGTTCTAAGTCGCAAGGAAGTTGGGAAGGGTGAACTGATCAGCAGTCACTCACACTACAAACAATCTTCTTCTTTGCATATTTATTCATATTTTCCCACATGCATTCCTTTTTAGCTGCCCTGTCATTCAGTAACACTTGAAATTATGCATAGAAGTTTAAAATCCTATTTGGAACACAAAACAAATTGTTCTTTGGCTTTTGGCCAGTTTGTAGATCTGATGTCACGTTGAACATTAATTATACTTGTTGTTTTGGACTAATTTGTTATAATAATGTGGATATTTGCTATTATAATCCAAAGCAGTATTTTTGTTTTGTGATAACGAGACAGTTTAGTGAGTGGATAATATTTACAGTATACCAGGGGGCGGAGCCATGAGTGGGCCTGGGTGTGCACAGGCCCACCCAATGATATTCATGAAAAAATATGTACTTTTACATTTTTAGTGAATTATGAAATTATTTGTGTTTTTTATTTTATTGAATATTAAGAATGGCATACTTGTGGTTGTCTAAGGAAGATCTGAACTTCATATTATTCAGTTTGTCATTTTATTTGAATATACGATGTGTCGGGACAGGAGGATTGTGCCAAGTGAGAGAAATATTCAGGCCCACCCTGATATTTCCAGGGCCACCCATTATCCACGTTCTGGCTCCGCCCCTGCAGTATACCTACAAAAAGTTCGAAAATGAGTAAGTTCTCTTAGTGTTTAGCATTTATATTAATTGACTGAACTTCTTAAACTTCTGACCAAAGCAGACAATTTGTGTTTGTTAACAAATGCCTCTTGCTAATACTAACAATCAATTCTACCACAAAACTGTAGGGGGGGTCATAGGGCATACATATCCCCTACTGTTGCTTTAGGAAGTCAAAAAATATTTACAACAATATATTCTATGCATCTCCTTTAGTCTAAACACAGCATTGTGATTAATATTGTGTTAGTGGAATACGAATTAAGCAGAACATCCACCTGTTCTTATCCATCACAGGGGGCAGCCATTTTGCCATTTGCAGTCAGCTGAAAATGACATCACAGTCGCTCAGGGCTCAGGTATCGAGCAATCATGGCTCACCTGTTTTCTGACTTTGGTCATGCGACGTTTTGCGAGCTGTAGCAAAATGGCTGTGCCCTGAGATGGATTAAAAAAAGCAGGTGAATGTTGCTGCTTAATTCATATTTCACTCAGGCAATATTAATCAGAATGCCGTATTTAGACTAGTGGGGCCACATAAAACACATCAATGATAAGACAATTTTTTGACTCGACTTCCCTTTAAAGAGCCTCTGTCGTCACTTAATTTGAAATATGAATATGACACACTGTGAACATGCAGATATTCACTGAAGCTTAATATATTAATTTGAGTGTTATCAACTGGGTTTCAATTATGGTGACACAAAGTAGAAAGTGAGGGTGCAGATGTTCTACTCTGGACACAAGAAGTGTAACATTATGATGTAGACAAATTTCATGACAGGTTCATACAACTCCATTTGAAAAAATATTGGATACCAGTTTAAATTAGTAGAAACATTGAATGGCCTTTTCACGAATATGTTGTAGAAACGTCTGATTAATAATTGTGTATTTTTATCTGTTTTTTTTTTTCTTGTTAGTATTTGAGTCAAAATGATCATTTCATTTCTACAAAATGAAAAATCATAATTGGAATGTGCGTCTCCAGCTTGATTGAATGGCCCCCAGGGGGCGTTTGTGCCATTGTGTGAGAAAACGCAGCCGTCTTATTTGCCATCCAATGGAAGCGGCTCTCCTCATTAATCATGTAAAGTTGACCACTGTGGAGTGGGCACTCACCATGTGTGACAACCCCACCAGGCCCCATAATTGTGCCGTAGTCAGGGTGGGCGCTTATAAAAATGTTTTTAAAATAATAATAGTAATAATTTGTTCAATGAATTGATCTCTACAAGGATTCAGAGGGTTTGATGCATGCTGTTGTCATATTTATGGATGAAATAGGATGACATTCAGCACAGGGATGTCTGCCTGCGCCTCGATCAAACCCACCAAAATCGCTTTACACCACCTGCGCCACAACTTAGACCTGCTTTTGGCTGGTCTTAATTCTATTTTTTTTTTTTGCCACCAAATTGTCAGGTGTGCCAGGGTGTTGTAATTGAAAACAAATTTGGTCCGCCAAAATGCCCAGCAAGATGCAATACGTTCTGCCAAATTTCCAAACACAGTAAACTTAAGTAGACTTGCCCCAGCCCAAAAATCAAGATGCCGTGCCACGATTTATGCTGTGCACACATGCCCCTGTCTATGAAAATAGGGCCCATCGTGTCAAAGCATTAACCGTTTGAGAACTGTTTAACATGTAAAGTGTATAAAATACTTTATCTAAAATATTATGTCCAGTTGTCTTAAAAAAAAGAATAAGTAAATAGCTGTACATACTGTATGTCATGAGCGTGGTACCATGTTATCACCGATCAGCCACGACCAGACCAAAAATGGCTAACTTCTGGCTTGAAGCAAAAATACAATAAAATTGTCTTTTTAAAAAGGACAAAAGAAGACAGGTAATGTCACAGTGGTCTTGTGTTGTGTTTTTACAATGATGTAGGAATTCTGTGTGCACCTATTCACTGTACAGTATTTGCCACCACCATACAGCGTGGCAGTGCGCCTCTTCGGTTCACTTTGGCAATTCATACAGTCAAGTCTTCATTAACTTTGTGACATTAGATGTTTCACAGAAGTCATGTTGGCCCACTGATTAGACCGCCTCACAGCAATGTGAGTCTTTGACCTGTGAACCGTATGACCTCCATCCGTGACACCTCGACGGGGCATTCCTGAAGAGGAACGGACTCACGTGACCTCCCATCCTCCATGCTGTATGTCAGACGCTGACGGTGACGTGACGGGACGACGGCGAGCGTCGTTTGATGCGGGATCGGCGGGGTCTGGAATCATTTTGGCAGCTGCACAGTGGAGCCAGCAGCAGCCAGAGGTAGAGGATAACACAGGCCCAGCACGATGACATCTTCACCCAGAAAGTAGACCAGCTCCCGTGGGTGAAGGTGGTCTCCAGCACCGCCGACTCATAGCTGGAGGAGGAAATGCAATTCAAATCTCAGCTACAGAACAAACAACTCAACTTTACCCTTGTTTATATATATATATATATATATATATATATATATATATATATATATATATATATATATATATATATGTATATATATATATATCCTCACAAGGGTCGCACTGGAGCCTATCCCAGCCGTCTTCGGGCAGTAGGCGGGGGACACCCTGAATTGGTTGCCAGCCAATCGCAGGGCACACAGAGACAAACTTCCGCACTCACAATCACACCTAGGGGCAATTTAGAGTGTCCAATTAACTTACCATGCATGTTTTTGGAATGTGGAAGCGATATTTACTTGAGCAAAATCTTGGAATTAATGTGGAAAAATATACAAATAAATTTAGACTGTTCAAATAGCTTTCTTTGATCTTTGAATACGATTCTTTTCCTGTAAAATACAACAGTTGAATGATAAACATACAAGACGTACAACTAATATGGTATTTGAATTTGGCTTTGCAAAGTGTGCGAATTATTTTAGATTTCTCCAATGAG
Source organism: Filicampus tigris (assembly GCF_054856515.1). Taxonomy (NCBI): domain Eukaryota; kingdom Metazoa; phylum Chordata; class Actinopteri; order Syngnathiformes; family Syngnathidae; genus Filicampus; species Filicampus tigris. The sequence continues at coordinate 27,978,988 of NC_141219.1, forward strand.
CCGTCAAACAAATGTTTAAAGTAAAACTACGTAAAAGTCCGTCTTTGCGGCAGTGACCCTCCTCTAAGTTTGGCTGCAGAGTGAGCAGAGGTCAGCTGCTACAGGAAGTAAATAAAACTGAGTTAACCTTTGTAATGTGTTAGAAAGTTGTGCACATCTTTAGTCTTTGAGGGTCAAATTTGACCCATGATTTAATTCAGCCTGAAAATTAATAAAAACACTAGTTATCATTCAATATTATGTTTGTATTCATATCCATGGAAACAAAATTTTATTTTTTGGCTCCACAGAAATTTTATCCAACAATGTACCACTTTTGTTCAATTACAAAAACTATTTAAATTCACTAACTATGTTTCCTATAGTAATAAAATGAGTAATTATACTATCCACATCTTAAACTAATGTTCAAGTAACTCTACCCCAAAAATTATTTTATTTATTAGTAATTTTTTTTAGTGCTTTATAAAATGTAATTTAATCTGCATAATGAATGGTTTAACTGTGACAGCCCTATCCAGCAATGTTGATCTTACTACTGATTACAGGCCGAGATAATTTTCACATGGCGTAACGCACCTCTGGTCATGGTTGCGGCCATGCTGGAGTTGTATACAGTTTTATACATTTGATGAAATAGTGAATTAGTGGGCGGTTTGGCTGCAACAATAAAATGGGAGGGACAAAGTGTCATTTCACCGTTTACCAGCACCCATTTGGAATCAAGGCGAGAGGACAGAACATGTGTCAAGAAAGAGACAGAGATTGTGGCTTCACGATTCAGCAGAGCTTTTATCATACCCGGTCCATATACAGTACAGCTGTATTTGTTGGGACACTCCTTTGAAGGTAAGCTTTAACATTTGCTCCTGAACTTGAACACTTAAATAACTGGAAATCTTCATGATAATAATTTATTACTACAGGCATTTTGGTGTAATGGAATAAACATTATTTTGATATTAATAACCATAATAATTTATCGAGCCTATACCATAACCACAACATCATTAGGGAGAATATTGACGTAAATCTTTGCATCTGTCGATATAAGAAGAGGCAAACATTAAAAGGGGAAAATATTTTTTGGGAAGAATATGTTCTATGCAGGCCCACTTGTTGAAACAAGGCATTCTGATTAATGGAATTGGAATGCAATGATTTGTGGAACATGAGTTAAGCAGCAAAACCCACTCGTTTTTAACCATCTCTGGGGCGGCCACTTTGTCACTTCCATCGACTGAAAATTACATCACAGATTCTCGGGGCTCGGGCGGCACGGTGGTCGACTGGTTAGCACGTCCGCCTCACAGTTCAGAGGTCGTGGGTTCGATCCCAGCTCCGGCCTCCCTGTGTGGAGTTTGCATGTTCTCCCCGTGCCTGCGTGGGTTTTCTCCGGGCACTCCGGTTTCCTCCCACATTCCAAAAACATGCATGGCAGGTTAAATGATCACTCTAAATTGCCCCTAGGTGTGATTGTGAGTGCGGATGTTTGTCTCTGTGTGCCCTGCGATTGGCTGGCAACCAGTTCGGGGTGTCCCCCGCCTACTGCCCGAAGACAGCTGGGATAGGCTCCAGCACGCCCCGCAACCCTTGTGAGGAGAAGCGGTACAGATAATGGATGGATGGATGGATTCTCGGGGCTCAGATAATGACCAATCATGGCTCAGCTTGAGAAAACAGTGATTGGTTGGTACCTCAGCCCTGGGAAACTGTGATGTCATTTTCAGTCGACAGAAGTGACAAAATGGCCGCTCCCAGAGATGGCTAAAAACAGGTGGCTTATTTCTTGTTCCACAAACACAATATTTATCAGAATTCCTTGTTTCAACTAGTGGACCTGCATAGAACATATTTTCTGACAAAAAAAAAAAGTTTGGTTTTACTTCGCTTTTAAAGCCCTTGTCAAATCAGCTGTTTGTTGCTTTTGAGGAGAATTTGAAATGTAAATCTGTGATGGTTCATTTGAGAAAGTCCTGTAAACATGCAATTTATAATTTATCGCAATTTTTCAAAGCCGGAAAAGGCCGAGCCGTATTCCAGCAATGCGGGAGATAGCGTGCAAAGAGCCCTTCAAGGTGGCCTTAATATGTAGGATCGACAGTTCCATAGTTTACGAAAGTTGATCAGCAAAGCTGTCATTGACTAACCTGAACCAGTTGGTGAGGGTCATCATGACATAAAGTGAGGCCAAGAAGAAGACGAAATGGAAGAAGAAGTAGCTGTAGGCCACTCTCTGTGTCTCGTTATGAATAACCTTCTGACAGCCTTTGTCGTCATCATCAATCCCAAATTCTTCCTCAACTGAAAGAGGATGAAAAGAAGCCCAAGGATACATGATGAATCAAGTCACAAAGCAGAACACAGCAAAATAGAAAAGTTTGGTCAATATTTTGTAGTGACAATTTTGACAATCTGTTAGCCATAAAATGCATGACTGCCTCCATCTTCTGCCATTAGCACAACATCACCTTCCCACAAAGCTACTTGACATGACTGTGTGGTAACGATGAGGAAAGTGGCCTATAGTGAAAACAAAAGCATGATTACTGCCCCGATACAAACCTTCCTCCTCCTCAGGGCAGCAGAAACAGCAGGTGGCTTTCTGGAACTCATAACGGTAAACTTTGATCATCCAGAATGGACCAAATACCTCTGCAAGGTAGGATGCTTCATTGCTAAGGAAAAATAGAACACATAACATTCATTTCTACCACATACCTCCCTAAAGAAATGCTTGAACTGGAAGTCAACCCAAACATATTTTTTCAAGAATATGTTCTATGCAAGCCCACTAGTTGAAACAAGGCATTCTGAAAAATATTGCGTTTGTGGAATAAGAATGAATCCACCCGTTTTTAGCCATCTCTGGGGGCGGCCATTTTGTCACTTCTGTCTACTAAAAATGACATCAAAGTTGCTCAGGCCTCATGTAACGACCAATCACGGCTGACCCATTTTCTGAAGCTGAGCCGTGATTGGTTGTTACCTTAGCCCTGAGCAGTTGTGATGTCATTTTCAGGTGACAGAAGTGACAAAATGGCCGCCCCCTGAGATGCCTAAAAAGGGGTGGATTCATTCTTATTCTACAAACACAATATTCATCAGAATGCCTTGTTTCAACTAGTGGGCTTGCATAGAACATATTCTTGAAAAAAATATGTTAGGCTTGATTTCCCCATTTAACATGTGATCCACTATACTTTTCGTGCAATGTTGTATGGCATCATGTTAATGGTGTGCGTGTGATTTGTGTCCTTACCATGCAAAAAGAACACAGCAGTACATGATTGCAGCTCCAATGATGGCCACAGCATTGCCCTCATTCTGGATCCCATCTTGCCCCACGCTGGGGTAACATACTGTCATGTTCATGTCCTGATACACAACTAACAGAGAGGAACAGACCGTATACACTTAGTGTGGTGTCTCATAAAGGCGGACTTGTCTTTTGGTCGCTTATAGAGTTTCTGCACTGTGAAATAACAGATTGAAATGTACCATCGGGAAATGTACTTTGCAGTTGTTCAAAACTCTCAAACGTTCGTGTATCACTTGACATGCATGTTAAAGACGCTTCTGTTGTCAGTCCAATATTGGGACATGAGTGCACAAAATTTGACCTCTACATCTCGCCCATCACATACTTTGACACTGAGTTGTCAGGACTGGGAGAGAGCGTCTTAACTTTCTGAGTTGTCTTTTCTGTTGCACCTCAGATGCAGTCATAGAAAAGTTTGTGTGTCTCTGTGGTGGGAGGGGCTGTATATGTCCATGTGTGGCTGTTTATTTGTGCGTCTTAGTTGTCCGTGCATGCGTTTCATGTATCCAAATGGCAATATAAATATGTTTGTGCATTGCGGTTACTTCTTTCCGTTGAAGGACCTTTAAAAAAAAAAGACCATATATAAGTGTGTGTATGTGCGTGTTCGTGTGTATAGTAATAGAGCACAATAAGCCTTCCGGGGACAGACAGGCGAACAAAGACCAGAGTCAGTAACACTAATGGACCACTTTGGTTAACGCATATATAACCACACAAGTACACACACACAACACTAACAGGCATGTGCAAGCACAAAAACGCGCACACACGCACACACACATGCACATATACTGTAGCTCTGGTAAAGTTCAGGAAAATGGAAAAAGTTTTGGGCCCTGAATGTGAAGCTAAATGTTTTTTTTCTCCACAATCTTGTGTTAAAACTGAGCTTTCTTCACCTGCATGAGACCAACTAATTGCAGATTTTATACAGCATGTAATGAGTTTTGTGCCTGTGTTATTATGTTGTCAATGGATTCAAGTGGAATGCGAAACAAATATCCGTCAGTCTAGTCTCGCCACAGGCTACCAGCCCAGCATGCATGTCAGAGCACATCTCATCTCAGATGATCTGTGTGTGTGTGTGTGTGTGCTTGTGTGTGAACACCTATGTGCATGCCACCTTGGAAAAGGGGCCTCTGACAAGAAGTTTCACTAAATGTATAATATTACTAGGAGAATTACTATGAAAGATTTGCCAAGTATAATGTAAAATGTTGGCTCGTGTTGACACTTCATAAACAAACGTACCTTAACAGCCCCCTCAATCTTAATTCTCAAACTTTCGGTCAACTCTCGGCTTCTAACTACCTGGGAACAGTTTGGCCACATCTTGTAGAATATCAGAAAAAGGGAACCTACTGTAGCTGCAAAGAGCAAATAACATTTTCTTCCATGTTTACAGTATCTGTAGGAACAGTATTCATATTGCCAATCTGGTATGTAAACTGTACCATTAGGACAGGAAGGCTCCCCAGCGTGTCATTAAAAGTGCACAACACATCCGTGGAGAAGCCTTCTCATCGCTACGCCACATACATGACAGCCATGCAGCACGTGCCACAAAAAGGGCAGAACACACACTTTTCAAACTTCTCCCATCTGGCAGACGCAACGGGAGCGTCACAGCCAGAACAACATGAGTAAAAAACAGACTCCTGAACAAATGACATCACAGTCCGTCACCCACACCGTGCAATGATCCTGCTGACTTTAATGTTTACACTGCGCAATACCTCTGCGACCGGCAGTACTCGAAAAGTCGAATACCTGCATCTTGGCGCATTATATGCTGTACGTATTTTTTCTTTTGCAGTAACTAGACCACTACTACTGCAGAACTGAAATACACGGTCCCTTTTTTTTTTTTTTTTTTTTTTTACTTGCCATCGTTTTTTTATTGTTCTTATATATACTGCCTAGTCCCCCACCCTTTTTCTCCACTGTTTTTCTTTCACTATTTAAAATTGCTCTTTTATAGTATATCTTTTATATTCTCTGACAGCACGCCTGAATACTGCAATAAACGACTTCACCCATCCATGGCTGTGGTGTCCTTGAGCAAGGCACTGGGACTATTAATTGCTCCCCAGTGTGTGCGTGTGCATGTGCGCGCGTGTGTGTGTGTATGCGTACGTGTGCAGTTGTTGTACTCATAACTCAATGTGATGGGTTGAAAGCAAGACAAATTTCGTGACTATGCATGTAGTGTGTGAAATTTTGATGAATGAAAATGGTTATTAGTCTCTTCTTCAGTTGAGTTGAGCTCACCTTTTTCTGGAGGGCGACTAGACAATGCAGAAAAAGTGAGATACATGACATAACAGCTGATGATGGAGGCCTGAAGGAGCCCCGATCGAGGTTGCTCTGTAAAGATATAGAGAGCATCCTGTCAAAATTCCCTACATTTCAAAGAACAATTAAAAGAAAAAAATTACAGTAAAAATAAAACGTGTGTGTCTTCACCTTACAAAAGTAAGAAAAAAATACAAATTTTATTGAGTAAATTGATACTTTTCATACAGTGAAAATGATTGAATGCTTCGATTACACTGGTCAACATTTTTTTAAATATCTTAATAATAATAAAAATAATTTAAAATAAGATTTGATATAAACAATACATTACAATTTTATTTTATTTTTTTAATTATATATACAAATGAAAATCTTAGGTTCAGCAACAGTTCAATTTTTTTTCCCCTGAAACATCATACCTATAAATTACAACGCATAGGGAAATACTGATATCCGAAAAACCTGATGTGATAGAAAAAAGTAAAGCCATTTGACCAGTGTTATTCAAGAATTAACACAATGGGGTAACTCCCAATGGGACACACGGGTGTGGGCACACACGCGCACACACACATTTTGTTTGATTTGTTCGATTGTTGTTAAACTTGAAAAATATAAAGGTAAAACAAGAATTCGACAGAAAACAAAGTATCACAAGTACAAATAAATTGTCTTTGAATTTAAATCAGACAAAATGCATAATCTTTTGCACCACTCAAATTAAACACCAAGTCAAAATCATTGTCGACTCTATTGAAATAGAAAGAGTAAATGAAATTCTATTTCTTGGCGTTGTTATTGATGCAAAATTATGCTAGAAATCTCAAATAGAAAATGTTAAAAGCAAAATATCTAAAACTATAGGTATCCTTTATAAAACCAAGGATCTCCTAAAAAAAGGAATCCTTATACACATTATACTGTTCATTATTAGACCATATCTGTCTACGTTCATCCGTATGTATATACAGTACATATGAAACAAATACTCAGCCTACAAGATACAAGAAAAGAGCCATACAAATTATCAACAGTTCAAATTGTACAGAACCAAGCAATCCATTATTTATCAAATTAAATACTCTCAAATTCTTTGACTTAGTTGAATCTAAAAGAGAACAAATGATGTACAAACTGCAAAGCATACAATAATCAACTTTGCCACGGTATTCAGAAGTTGTTCAAAATCAGAGAGGGTTGCTGTTACAACTTAAGGGGTACAAGTGACAAAAAATTAAAGATAAGAACTAATATAAAGAAAATGTGTGTCTCTGTTAAAGGTGCTAATTTATGGAATAATTATGCTAATGAATTGATAAGGTGTGAATCACTGGCAGTGTTTAAAAGGAAGTTTAAAAATATAGTGTTGCAAAATTATATAAATCAAGGATAAATATGAATAATATAGATATTTAATCAACATATCGCTGGCGTCGGGCCAAAACCTCCAAATTACCGCAGTCACTTTTCAGGAGAGCCCAAAAATGGCAAATTTGTTTGTTCAATCATTTGCATTGCATCGTGAAAGACATCAAACCATTTTCAACACTTTAGATTGGTCAGAAATGTGTGAAAATAGCACCCACGCAGCGACTGACCAATTGTATATATTTTAAAAAAAATATGAAATTCACCAGAATGTGACTTATTAGGTTTTGGCAGAATGTGACTTATGAGGTTATTAAAATAACCTACTAGATATGTGAACAAAGGGGTAGGACTAGATAAGTGTTGTACTTCTTCCTACTCCCTTTGAACATGTGAACCGAGTTGGTCAATGACATCTACTGATTTTCTTTTCTTTCCTTTCTTTCTTCCAATTTTTGTTTTTATTTCAAAATGTGTTTATCGCTTTAATCAATCAATCAATCAATCAATTTGTTCCAATGCATATTGTGGACATTTATGTACAGTATTGAGTCAAATCAGATTGCCATAATTCATTTCAGTTTGCATGAAAGTAACCTTATTTTTCTTATTTCTTTTTCACAATCAAATGTTTATTGTTCACGCATCCAAAGCAGCTGAAATGCAATTAAACGTTTAAAAGTGAAACAAATATTTGTTATATGGACCTTATGATTAGAATGGTTATTAAAAGGGAAATGCCTCAAAATGGCAAAAGTCAGTCTATTGAAGATGAATGTTTCTTTGGCAGCTGATGTTTAAATCCAACATGTTCAGGCCCAACAGGCCTGCTGTGTTTTTCAAGGGAGAAAAAGATAACATTAGCCTACTTCTAATTATTATTATCTGTAGCGGCAGTAGTTTCAGTGGGGGGACATGTTTGCGTAGCTGGAGTTGGCCAAAGTGTTATTTAGTAACCGTGAGCCGATGACAGACGTAGAAGTGTATTTGGTGGACTCACTCTGTTTTACGCATGGTGTGACAGCAATGAAGGACATGAGGCAGCAGAGTCCCAAGTTGATCCACAGCAGGGCCTTGTTGAATTGGCAGGCGATGGGGTGTGTGTAGTATTTGTACATGAAGGTAAAGGCCATCGTGGCGATGGTGTAAAAGAAAAGGGTGGCGCACATCACCGCCAAATACCAACGTTTATTTTCTGCTGCTCCAGTAAGCCTAAAAGCAGGACAGAGTACAGTTGAGGTAAAAGATGGCTTCAAATGCAGATCCCTGTGTTCACATCAATGAAGTAACAGGCCATGAATCAAGGAATTTTTTTGGGCTTGTATTGAATAAACTAGATGTCACTATTTTATCCCTAAAATCTTTTTCTTAGAACACTCCCTTCTAACAAAAATAGCGCACGTCTCTGTCATTGCTATGGTCACTCCAGATTGCCGGGTTACTTTAGAGCAAACATCATCTCTCACAGATTGGTGTACAGTTCCTTTTTAATGGCTTAGTTTGAATGGGAAAATTGTGGGTATTTGAGGATTTGCCTTGGGAAAAGTCCTGAATGAACAAATCCTCTTAGCTGTTGTATTGACAACGCCATGTCACTGCAGATTTGCCTCAGTGTGAAGGCCAGGAAAAACAGCAAGAGTGGGATACAATAAATCGCATCTGGGACAATGGATGCCCACTGAATGAAGACAAAAGAAACACGCCCCCCTAAATATAGCTTGGGAAATGATTGATTTCTTTGTTCTGTAAGCTTGTTTATTAAAAATGGTGCCACATTTGTGAGCAATGTGCATTTGTGAGATGAGCAACAGCTGAGTACGGTATGTGTGTTGCACTGCTGGAAAAATTGCCAGATTTTATCTGCCAATGTCAAAAAGATTATTTTGCTCTTGCCATTGACTCTTGTTTGATATTTTGACTTAGATTGGATGATTGAAGTTTGAATAAACAAGACATATTGGCCTTAACAATCGGGAACTTTGAACTATCTGAACTGTGTGTGTGTGTGAATGTGAGTGTTAATGCTTATTTGTCTTTGGCAAAAGTAGAACACATACAGTAGAGTAACAAACTGCTACACTGAAAAATAATGGTGTGTTGAATTTAATTAATTTTATTTTACCAACGGTTGCACAAAATTGAATCACCTGTATTTAGATCAATTTTAAAGTAGATGTAGAGTGTGCTTAGAACATATATCTGGATCCAGATTTATTTTGTGCAACCACTGGACGAAATAAAATTGAGGAAATTCAACACACCATGTTTTTCAGTGTACCCAGATAAATTATCGGATTTGAACTCTGCTACAAAGGATGCATATAATATTTGCAACGTTAATAAACATATCCTTGTATTCTGGAGTAGTATGTTTGTTCATTCACAGGCCACACTCACCAGTTTTTGTTCCAGGTGTGTGCAAAAGCTGTGATGAGGATAAGTTGAATGAGGATGAAGGCAAATCCTCCCACCACACCAACGTAATGCCAAGCTAGGTATCAGGGAAAAAGAGAAACTCAAAATCATCCATGTGACTTTTTTCACAAGGTCATGGTGGCTGATGCTACAGTACACATACGTATGTACTGTAGCTCGGGAGGGGTCGCCAACTGCGGTCCACAAGGGCCCCTATTCTGAATGTTTTTGATGTTTCCTCATCCAACACACCTGATTCAATTGATCAGGATTGTTATGAGGATTCTCCAGAGCAGCTGATCGTTTGAATCAGGTGTGTTGGTGGAGGGACACATCGAAAACATACATGATGGGGGCCCACCGAGGACCGGAGTTACCCCTGCTGTAGCTCAAAACATGACGCATCAATTCACAACTAAGGCTATCCTTTGCTGCCCTCTAGTGTTTTCACAAAGAATGACAGTACGTTTCTTCTCACCATGGAGGAATGATTCTGTTGGGATGAAGAAGGCAGCAGCACACATCCCAAGCAAGGTGATAAGTTTCAGGAACCAGAAACTGGGTGGTGAAATAAAGAAAAATTGATGAGTTACACAGAAAATTGATGACCTAAATGGTTAATCTATGATATGTGTCTTACACAAGGGGCTGGCGTTGTTTTTTTTCTCCTTTCTATTAAGCACTGAGCGGTGAACATTTGTGAGTGTTTGTTTGTAAAACTCAAGGTGGCTTGATTATACATTAAACGTAACAGATTATCAATAAATTACACCTTGTATGGTGTTTGGGTCTGTGGGGCCCGTTTTCAGATTTTATCAAAAGAAAATGACACAAGGCATATCTGAAACCATCTCCTCATAGCGATAACACACTGTAACGGGATCTCCTTTTTATTTTTTTTACATTTTTTTTTTCAAATGAGGAGCACATTCATTCATAAATGTGATCCAACAAAGGTATAAGGCAAATATTAACAATGTTTGCTGTTCATATGACTTGAAGTTGGGACCAGAATTTTATCAGAAAATTATTTGATTGGGTTGACCTGAAAACCGGCGGCACGGTGGTTGACTGGTTAGCACGTCCGCCTCACAGTTCAGAGGTCGTGGGTTCAATCCCTACTCGGCCTCCCTGTGTGGAGTTTGCATGTTCTCCCCGTGCCTGCGTCGGTTTTCTCTGGGTACTCCAGTTTCCTCCCACATTCCAAAAACATGCTTGGTAGGTTAATTGATCCCTCTAATTTGCCACTTATTGTGAGTGCGGATGTTTGTTTGTCTCTGTGTGCCCTGCGATTGGCTGGCAACCGATTCAGGGTGTCCCCCGCCTACTGCCCGAAGACAGCTGGGATAGGCTCCAGCATGCCCGCAACCCTTGTGATGATTAGCGGTATAGATAATGGATGGATGGATGTTCCGAAAACCCAAAACTCTAGCGAGTCCACCAGACTCATCAAGACTGGCTGAGTAACAAAAATACGAACACCACACAAGGGTTAAGCAGCCATGGCCTCATAGTGAGTCTGCATTTATACTAATGTAATGATGTAGAAATAAAATACTACAGTTTACTAATGATTTATAAACAAATTATGACCACATTATAAACTTTATTATAAACAAGGACACTTTATAAGGACACTCTAATATTCGGAAACTAACCCCGAAATACATTATGTGTGTGTGCTGGTCATTGATCTTTTGAAGCCAGTTAATTTTTGTGGAGCAGAATTTTTAGTATCTTCTTTTGTTTCTTTAGCACAGGAAATTTGCAACCGAATCAACTGCTTTGTTTTACATAAAACATTTATTAGATATGATATGTACAGTATATAGGGAGTTGATAAAGCAACCAAATTCTATGAATGGATTATTTGATATTTATACAGCATTTCTAGTATCACATAATTACAAATTGAACCTAAATTCTAATCGTGAAAGGTTTGCATATAAAAACACTACAGCCTTTACCTGTAACCTCCACATGACATTTTTTTCTGATGAAAGGTCACCATCAGGGCACTAGACCACTTTGTGCTCAATAACCTTTGCCAAAGAACCTGAAATCTTTCATCATGGCCCAGATAAGACTACTCTGAGCAGATTAACACCAGAGACGGTCAGCAACCCAGCATGTCAAAACCTAATCCAAAGCACGTCACAGCCCTAATCGACAGGCGGGTGCAGAAAGTGTGACAACAAAGAGTTTAAAATAGACCAGCTGGAGGTCAGGTAAAGCTGTGGGGACAAACACTTTCCCATTATAGAGTGTAGTAAAGCATACCTGCGTTCATGGCCAACGAGGCTACGTCATGAGAGTGGATTCAAAGGAAAGGCACAGAAAACAAGACCAAATTCTAACATAAACTCAAATTCATGACGGTTTGACAGCAGCAAGACTGTAAACCGCCTCAATTCCAAACTGTCAAGATTACCTGAACGATCAATGATTTTTACTTCATTTTCTCTTTACTCGTAAGATGTTACCTATATCTATTTACAGTATTATATTCAAAGTATTTCGTTTTGTTTTGTGAGGAAAAATTGGCACATTTAAGCCCTCTGCAACGGTTTTACAGCGGTGATGAAAATAAAGCCGACCAACACGTTTCGAAGGACATTCACGTCTGCGACTTTTTCAGTTTCTCTCTATCACTGTTGCAATTTGCTGATGACACTTTGTGACACTGCGGCCAGTTCCTTCTGTGTCAAGCCTTGCAACGGCAAAGTTCGACCAAACCAGGAAATGGTTTGGTTGATTGAAGGATCAAGCACCTGCTGTGAATTTTGCTGTTTAATTCCTTGATAGACAAAGCCAGTGCATAAAGTACTCAAAGAATTAACACTTTGTCATGGCCAGTCAAAAGTTTTGAAAAGGTCCAATTAAATTAACAGTTTGTCTATATACAGTCCTTCTATTGCTTTTTGTCACTGGTCGCCCCCAGAGACGGCTAAAAATGGGTAGATTAACTTATTCCACAAACACAACGTTTATCAGAATGCCTTGTCTCAACTGGTGGGCTTGCATAGAACATATTTTTGAAATAAATATGTATGGGTTGACTTCCACTTTAAGGAGTCATATTTGAAGAACAAACAATGAAATGAACAGCAGCACTGACCCATTGTGTACGAGTGCTCTGAAGTCTTGACTTGACTTGACGTCAACAAGGAAGATGGCCATCATTAAGTAGAAACAGGACGTGCCGAAGCAGACTCTGTAGACTGCTGAGTAGCCTACAAGCATCTCACAATGACCTCCACCATGTGCCTGATCACACACCATGTTGAAGAAAGGCACCTGAAAAAAAAAACACAAACGGTATAAGCACATTGCCACAGTCTTTCATGTGGTGGAGGCTGATTCAAATAGAAGCCACCCTGAATAAAACACAAAAACCTTACATAGTTGTTTGTCAAAGGCTTAACTGCAATTAGCATTCTGTTCCATCTTCTGTTTCTTGCCCTCCTTTCTATTGAGGCTGACGTCAGTGTGAAAACAAAACAAGTAGCAATTCCCCAAAAGACTTTCTTTTAAGAGCTAGTCCAATAACATGTAATTTCGAATGGCATTATACCTCATTTACAAGACTTGAAAAGTAATTCTTTAAAGTGTCAGACTTAATATGGCCATACTGTTGCAATGCTATGCACTGTTACTCCGTCTGGCTTGCTGCTTTATGTAATCTGTGGCCACCATTGAGGTTATCCTCATGGGAATTTTTTCTTATTTTGGTACCCCTGCTCAATTTTGTGAGAACAAGAGCTGTACATAGGGCTTGAACATCATCTTTGGCTGACAAAGAGGAATTCAAATGTATGTAACTAAGAAGCAGGGGCGGAGCCCGTGCACACCCAGGCCTACCCAGACTGAGAGACTGCCCACCCAGTGAGATTCATCAAAAAATATATAATTTTACATTTTTAGTAAATTATGAAATTATTTGTGTGTGTTTTTTTTTAATTGAATATTAAGAATGGCATAATTGTGGTTGTCTAAGGAAGATCTGAACTTCATATTATTCAGTTTGTCATTTTATTTGAATATACGATGTGTCGGGACAGGAGGATTGTGTGAAGTGAGAGAAATATTCTGTCCCACCCTGATTTTTCCAGGCCCACCCATGGCCACGTTCTGGCTCCGCCCCTGCTAAGAAGGTCATCAAAATATTAGAAACGGAGCAATTCTATGCAATTGTAAATTACAACAATTAAAAAGAAACATTGTTGATGATGATAATAATAATAACCCAGCTGCGGTACCTCAGTGTGAACATTATTGTCAATGTTTTGTAAGAAGCATCAGAATATTTATTACAGGTTTTGTATTAGAGCTCTTTCAATTGAGCATGTTTACCAAATACATTGTATATATAAAAAGTGCAAAGCTGCACTTCCTTGCTGCCTGCAAATCCTTTACTGTTGATAAGAAATGCGTATCATTTACAAACTTGTCAAACAATCAATCATAGTGACGGCGATGATAGTTGACCGAGGGAGTCATTGGTGTGTGAGCCATAACGCCACTTTTGAATAATACACAAAGGTCAAATCCAGTACTCACATTTTCCCTGACGAGTTCAGAGACGGTGCGTGACAGCATGAGGCAGGAGACAGCGCAGCTCATGATGTGGAAGATGGTGTACATGACCCGAGTGCTGGTGGACGATTTGACTGGAGGACAGAAGGCACAGCAGAGCGAGCAGGGAGCAGGCCCACAGCAGCAGCATATCTGGGGAAGAGAGAACACACACAAATACTCAGTCAATGTACAGTAACCTGAAAGACCTTCATCTAGAAGAGAGGTGGGTCATTAATTTTGCAAAGGGGCCACATGAGAAACTGGAACACTTGCCGAGTTCTTCAATAAATTTCTATGTGTGTCGATATGGTATGTTTTTTTATAATTGGGAATTACACATTTTAAGCAAAACTATAAGCGGTCTTTAAAATTAAATCTTTACACTTGAGAAATTGATAACAGTGATTTTGTGCACCAACTGCCGACTCATGTTAGCCGTTGCTAGTCAGGACTCCCAAATGTTTTGATAAGTGGTAAGTATTATTGAATATTATTGTATAGAATAACAGTATAGTATGGAATATTATTGACAGTGATGTATAATGATACAGTGATGACTTATAACATACTCAATACGTACAGTATATGAAACTGTAGTTTTAGATTCAGTGTTATCAGGCCAAATTGTCCTTCTACTCTTCCATCCACCGTGCAAGAAATAAGTCTGTTGCTAACATTAGTACCAGTGTGGTCTCTTTTGGGGGGAAATTTGTTGCCAGAGGGGTTGGAAAAGTTGCTAAATATAGTGAAAACAACGCTAACTTGCCAACATTGTAGACACAGGTTGTAGCTTTTGCTTGCTACCTTGCTTGTACTAAAATCTGCACGAGGGGCGGAGCCAGAACGTGGCTGATGTGTGGGCCCGGAAAAATCAGAATGGGCCTGAATATTTCTCTCACTGAGCACAATCCTCCCATCTTGACACGTCTATTCAAATAAAATGATCAACTGAATACCGGTAATATGAATTTCAGATCTTCCTTAGACAAGCACAATTGTGCCATTCTTAATATTCAATCAAATAAAAAACAAAAATTCAAAAATAATGCAATAATTTACAAAAAATTTTAAAGTATATTTTTTTTTCATGAATCTCATTGGGTGGGCAGTCTGTCAATCTGGGTGGGCCTGTGCCCACCCAGGCCCACCCATGGCTCCGCCACACTTATGCAATCAAAACAACTTTCAAAATCAAAGCATCACATTTTTTACATTTTACTTCGACTTCATGGTCACTGTGAGGGCCGGTCAGAGACTGACGGCTGGCCGGACGTGGCCCTCAGGCCATAGTTTACCAAGGTCTGATCTAGAGTAACTAACAGGGACGGAAATCAAAAGCCTATTGTTTTTGAAGAGATGGTTCCCAGTAATTACGGTAGATTCCTAGGAATCGTTTGTTTGTTGCCTGATGAATAATCTTATAGGCAGAGCTGGACATTTTACTAAAAAAATTGCAGTCCATTTATTGCCTTACGGTACCTTTCCGCCATCCGTTTAGCCGCCATTTTGTCCGGCCAGACCAAATAGTAATCGCCTATGCCTTTTTTTCTACACACAGTCTTATTTTACATCACAGATGTAAGATTCTCAGATCATTCACATATCAACAAATCAAAAAAACAGACAGGGAGAGACAAACAAACAGGAAAAGAAATGTATTCTACGAAAATATTGTAACGCTCTCATAAATACAAAGTCTTGAGCGCTTTCCTATTTGTGGAGTGTACAATCATTTTAATATATTGTCTGACTTTGTTTTCAAGCATGAAAAAAATGTGGTCTTCTGTGGCTCCGGTTGAGGTGGTGGTGCAGTCACCTGACTTCGGTCTGGGTTCACTTTCCACTCGAAGATATTTTAGGCACAAACACAATCATTCACAACCATAGGCACAAACACAATCATTCACACTCACATTTGTAGTCTATCGAGTGGGAAATGAACCCATGTCGAAATTGGGAGACTGCACCACCACAGAAGAACACATTTTTTCATGTTTGAAAATGAAGTCAGACAATACTGTATTTTCTGGACTATAATCCGCACCTTTATATAAACCGAATCCACTCTAATTTAAAAAAACATAATTATATAATACAAGCAAAATAATGAAGAGTACAAGCACTTCCTGTACTACAAAGACCAGCATTCCTTGCTTGTTGTGGCTGCGCAGTGTCTCGATCGTGTCTGCGCGCCGGCAGTATATTTTCCTTTTTCGCCCTCCTCTCCTTCTTCTCCATCCACCTCTCAGCAGTAATGCTAAGTACAGCAACTAAAGTTTTTCTTTTAGTGTATTTTTGTTTTTTATACCAAGCATTTTGATGTAAATTTTGACTTTGAAGCAACACTGTCATATGTCAATTTTTGTTGATTATGGCGGCGCCATGTGGACAAAAGCAGTAGTGTTTTGACAAAAGTCAACCACATCTCCCATGCGCGCTAGCGCATAGTGTCGTGAAATCTTGAGCTCTCGCTGGCCTGCAAGTTGGACTGAATTACATTTCTATTTCCAGTGGCTTTGTGAAAGATGAATAGCGATGAGGTAATGAATCTAATTTTGTTTAAACAATACTCTTGTTTTTTTGTTTGTTTTGTGACTTCTGCCATGACACCAGTAATAGCGTGTAAACATTCGAATCGTCTTCTGTCCTGATAGCGAAAGGAGGAACTGAGTATGCCGTAAAGCAATTCAGGACATTTGTATTTTTTTGTGTGCCATGGTTGCTCCCATCCTCCTCAAAGTTGCTTAGTGCCAGTAAAAACGATACAGACCCCCAGAGCCTGACAAAAGTCCCATTCAACTACTTGTAAGTCAATGTTTCATCAAAAGATTTGTGAACATTTTTTATTAAGGTCGAATTCTTGCCCAGTGCTGCTTTAACGGTGAAATCGGAAAATGTTAGTGCAAATTCACTTTCAGTGACACAGACTTTAACAATGTAGGAACGCCAGTTGTTGCACCTTATAAGAGAAAACATTTGAATCCCGCTTCATGCTTAATGTAGCAGGATAGGAGGATCACATAAAAAAGAAGCTAGCTACACGTTGCCAGCTATATTTGACAAAATAAGTGAAAACAAAGAATCGCACAATAAAAAAACACTGCTGCTTATAGCGTCTGTGACTCCGCGTAGGTTACACATTTGACGTAACTTTGCCATGCGGACCTCGTGGATACGTCAAGCACATTTTTGGTCATCTTCATAGAAGGTTCTGGGCCATGCTTTGCCCGGTGCCTAACAAATCACCTGTTTGCTGTAAGTTACCCTGCCAGGGAACTAAAGCCCCTGACAACTAAGATCCTTGGATTATTAGGTCACACACACCCCTCCAACATGATAAAGTGACAACTCAGGGAGGGGACAAGTTAATTTATGTTTAAATACCAATCTGCTAATATGAGCCTGTTACCAAGAAAATACAAGATGTAAGACACTTGCTTCTATGCATTCTTTCTTTTCCTCTGTATCTCATCTGTGTAGAGTCTTGGAATGCAATGATTCAGCCTTGTCCATTCATTACACAAATGTGGTTTCCTGTATATCCTGGCCATTGGGAACATTGAACATCAATATCAGAGGATATAAATCCTGAAAGGGCAGAACAATGGTTTCCACTTGTCTTGTGGACTTTGTATGTTCTCCATGTCATTGTGTGTTTTCTCTCCTAGTACTGTAATTCCCCCAACAATCCAAAAGTGTCTATGTTAAGTTCACAGAAGACTCCAAATTGGCCTCAATATGAATGCGATTGTGTAGCCCAGACTACAGTGTATGATCAATAAAGGCATGTTAGTGCAGTGTGTCCAGATACACACAAGTCACGTGTCAGTCATAATCTAATGGATAAAGCAGAGAAGATTATGTATTACCTTATCACGGAAAGGAGGGATGGACAAAAATAGAGTTCTGATTGCGTACTGGTGTAAAATGATTGGATCATGGTAGATATGTGGGTAGGTAGGTCATCATTCCATGATTTTAGATGTCCAGCTGGTGCATCCTTTGTATTTCGCCAAGCAAAAGTCAACAATTGATTCGGAAGTATTTCTATTTTGATTTGTTTCAAAGTTGTGTACCGGGAGTCTAGAAGCTTAACATGATTAACTGGAGAAGAAGATGGCACAAGTGACAACGTGATTTTTCCGGAGAGGGAGCCATTTACTTTTTCTCTTAGCTGTAATATTTTATCCGTGAAAAAATGCTATAGGCTACAATATATAGTCCGTCCCCACGTGGTATGTTATTTTCATGCATTATTATTATTATATATTATTATCATTATTATTATTAATACCGTGTATGTTTGTTTAAGCATCTGATAAAGAAGATATGCACATTTAAAATATAAAGTTTTGACATCTTAATGCCTAGATAGAATAATTTGACGTTTCCCAAATAGGACCGACGCTTACCTACTGCGGCATCGGGCCGACTGTCGGCACGTCACGCTGGAAAAATACACTCCGACAGACAGCGATGCTGACCATTAAAGTAACTTCAGAGCATGCGTGAGATGTAATACCCCTCCATACAATCGGCGGCGGTAGTCACTATTCTTCATGGTTAGAAAAAGCCAACCGGAAAGCTATTGGCTGGGGGCGGATTATAAAAACGTAAACAATGCATTAAGATATATTTTTCGCTCACGATGAACTCCCATGCGAAGCAAACCCTCATGCTCTTAACAAAGTATTGTGAAATACTTGTATTGTCAACCCTCGCCTTTGTACTTGTCAGAAGATGAAGGCAGCAAAGGCGTGCTCACTGTTTATCTGCATTTGTTACTTCCTGTTATTGCCCGTGCGCTAATTCGTTAGCTAACAGCCAATCAGAGAGCCCAAATGTCACGACTCACAACGCCAATTCAACATGCCGAAATGCCCACCAGATGCTTCTTGACGGGGTCCGATGTTACGGCGCTGTTCGCAACATCGATCAGACGACGCAATCCGACGCCTCGACGTTGACCGACGTCCGACGTCATTTTGGTGTATCTACGCCTTTAGGTATAGTGCCCGATTAAACACTGTTTTAATATGATGAAGAACTCCATCCTTGCCCACTCAACAAAAAAATAGGTCATTTGTTATGTTATTTGCAGGATTGTCTTCTGGCCTAGTTAAATGATTCATTAGCCGAGGACTAGTGCCTTCATCAAGTAATGGAATGAACATCTGACTGCACCTAAAACCAGACATCGCTGATGGACATTAGTACAATATTGGAAGTATTATCATTTTTTTTAGTCAAACTTTTTCTTCAGCCAACCACCCATCATTTTCAATGCTGCCTTTTTCACAGGTAAGCTGCTAGCTCTCCCAGTAGGATAAAATGTGAGGTTCCCATCCTGGACTGTTCATCTGAAATTCACCTAAAGGCCCCTCAAACGTTATTGCTGTGAGGTTATTGTTTTATAATAGTTCTTCATATGACTTCAAATGCTTCAAATGTCCATAAAATTGCAGAATGACATCGTTAACCTGGTCATCTGTTTACTTGACCCTAAGGGCCCTATTTCCGTGCAAGTGTAGCGCAAAGCGCAGTCCAACTGTAAGCATGGGTGGAGTTTTCTTTCTTTTGGTACTTTCCTAGAGTTTAGGCGGGTCGAATTGGGCATAAGTGGGCGTTTGCGCCATTCTGCAATGTTGTGGAATGGAATGTAGCCGACTCCCAGCCAATTATAGTGACTGCCCTCATTTGCATTAAAATCAGGGCGATCGAATCATTGGATACTGTGTAGGCCTGTTCTAAATTGCCCATAGGTGGGAATGGTTATTTGTCTGTTTGTGCCACGTGATTGACTGGCTGGGGTAGGCTGCAGGTAACCCATGAACCTGGTAAGCAGGAGAAATGGATGGATAGATAGTTTCTCACAAATGTCTTTCAGTCTGCTATCTGGTTAACAGATATCTCAATGTAAACACGTTATTGGTCAAAACATTATGCTGCAACTTGCAAGTTAGTACCTCTGTTAGAAAAATAAATGACTTTGCACATAAGACATATTCAATGTTAATTATAACCTCATTTAATCTTTTGTTTTATTGCATGACTAGAATGTTCCTCTCGCTCTCTCTCTGATATTGTATTATCACTTTGCTGTGAGACAAAATAAGATGTCTCTGGCTGGGTGCGCCCCAGTTGCATGAAGTAGATGACAAGGAGAAATAGGCAGACGCTTCTTAGAAGCAGCCATCATGTTGTACTTCGACTGTCTCCTTGGATGCATGTTTTTATTTAGCTGCATCTCAAAGTGATTGTTCTGTCTCTTGTCTACTAAAGAAGTGGTTCTCAACCTTTTTTCATTGATGTACCCCGTGTGACATTTTTTTTTCAGCCATGTACCCCTAACTAGCGCAAAGCGGTTTTGAATGAAAAAGCAAAAAGACTTAAAACAGCATGCTATGCCATCAACTTTGGAACTCCGTTTGGAGTCATATATCTAGAACTAATTGGAAATGAAAAGATGTAACTTAAAAAATAGAACTAACTTAATTATCAAGATGTGTGCACATAAGAATAATTATTGAGAGGAGTGTCCTCCTTTGCGATCACAGTAAGAATATGTTCTCCAAAAGAAACCTTAAACTTAATTTTGAAAAATATTGTCTGAAAATATGTGTTTCATAATTAAAAAGAAGACTCTGACAGCATTACCAAGTGTCAACACTGAACATTTCATTGTTGCACTGAACTGAGTCTTTTTGCATTTAGTGAGACACTTGGGCTTGGGCTTTCCAGAGGATCTTTGTCATTCTTGGTGGCAAGTAGGCAGGTACTGTGATCAAGCTTTTTTTTTTTTTTTTTTTTTTTGCATTACAGCTACTTTTTAAACATATTTTTAAATCTCAAGTACCCCCTGAAGTGCCTTCAAGTACCCCCAGGAGTAGTACACCCATTTGAGAACCACTGTACTAAAGGGTTTTTCTCTTGATAGCCTCAATCAGGGGTTAAAAAGTTAAATAAAGCATCTCCTGAATCTTGAAAAGACACCATTTGTTGAAAACCAGTGAAATGCCTCCATCTGTGTTTAATAGATGACATTAAACAATTGTAACTAATATTGTCATGAACCAGACTGCCTTTAGTGCTTTACATCAATATAAACATACAGTAGCACTAGTACAGTGACATACTGTGTTAGTAAGGGTATTGGTTTCATATTTTGAGGAAAACATTCATGTTCTTCTTGGACAAGACCATATAAAACAGTTCAAAAACTGCATCACATTCTGACCTTCATGAAACTTTAAAAAAATAAATACATTTTTTTTTTTAAACTCCAGCAACATTCACTGCCAACATTGCTTCTCGCCAGCTCTCACCTGATAGGCCACCATGTTGAGGAAGTAATTGTAGACACTGCGACGGTTCATTCCCTGGTTGGCGGACATTGTGCCTCCAGATTGCTTTTGGTCACCCACTACGACTCTGCATTTGGCCATGAATTTCCAACCGAAAATGATTTTCCTCAGATTTTCCACAGTTCGCACTGTCACATCCTTAAAGAAGCCAGAAGTTACAACAGGCCTGAAGCCCTTAAGGGGAAAACATAATAATTAAAAAAAAAGAAAAAAAGAAAGAAAGAAAGATAAAAGAACGAGCAGCTCAGTCCTTCAGCAGGTTGTGCCTGCGCTCTCCTTATGATGGATTAGCAATAACTCTAGTTAGGCTGCATTCTCTGCAAGTGAAAACCTCAGCATGAGTGCCACTTCAGATCACGTCAGCTCCCTCGGGACAGCCTCACTGGGGAAGAAGTCCCCTTTTTTTCCCCACATCCTGCGTGCTTTGGCTCTGAGGCTCTGTTGGGTGCTGCCAGAAAAGAGAGAGAGGTGGTGGCGAATGCCCAGTGCCCTCCCCCATCCTCACCCGACGCTACCCGGTCAGATTAGACCAAATCTGCGAGGGGAGGTGGGTGAGAAGAGGAGGCTGACAGGGACCATGTGTCAATCCCATCTGTCCCTCGCTTCCCTTCCCCCATGTCCACCTCCCTTCCCTGTGACGGCCAAACACTACAAGGGAATCGTAAATAGTTTGGTCAAAATGAAATGACCCTATCACATTTGGAGATGGTAATGACTCTCAGCCTCCAATCAGTGTGGGTTCACCACACAAGACTGAATGTCACTCGATGAAGAGGACGCACCCAGAATCCCACGAGTTACTGGGTGCCTTAACACCCACAAACATTGTAGTACACTCTGCCATCATGAAATGAACAATGAAGGCAGGCATTAGTCAAAATGTTTGCAAAATAGGCCAATGACTATATGGAATCCTGTTGGCTAATGACTGGTTGATTATACTGGTCAACACAGTTTTACAATTTTTTTTAAATCAGAGATGTAAGTAAACTCTTAGATTCTTAGATTATTATTTTTTGCACTGATTTCGAATCTGCCCTTGTTTTTATCTCTAGCGCATCAGGTTTCCATAGTAACAATGTAGTATAGTCATATATTTAGCAATATTTATGAATTAAGGGATACATTCAGCAACAGGTGGATTTTGTCTGAAAAGGGTAGCTATAAATTACAACGCATGGTAAAATCCATCTTGCACAAGCTTTTATAGGTCAAACTTAAAAAGAAAAAAAAAAAGAAAATATTTCACAACCTGATGTGCTAGAAGAATAAGTAAAGATACAAGTATGTTTTAAATCATACATTTAGGTACACATATCGCCTCCATCTCTGATTAGAGTGTGTTATTGTATTTGCTTTTGAGAGCAATATGATTGAAGCCAGATTTTTACATTGAATTTTTTTTTACGATTTAGCTTTAGCGTGATTGACCATTGTGACTGCATTGCCAATTTCATACTGTGTTATTGTCTGCAGCGCACTACCTTGCATGACTCTGAACTTGTGTACTGTAGTGCTGTGTACAAGCAGACCACATTTCATGGAATATATGTGTATTGTATTTACGCCAGGGTCGTTACTAAAGGGGGGGCATTGTGGGCAGTGCCCATCGACGGACACACTCTGCCCACCCAAAGAAAACTGGATGTAGTTCTGATGAATGTGATATAAAAAATCCATTTGTTAGCCATTAATTTGTTTAGCTCAAATCACAACAACAGCCATCTCAATTAAGGATAAAACAAAGCATGTTTTACGCTGGATTTCGACCTATTTAAGCATTGTAGCATTTTTTTGTCCCCCCAGGTAAGACCACCCACACCTGGCATCCTGGTAACACCACAGTTTTTCGCTGAGTTCATTTATAGAGGCCAATTTTGTCTTATCCCATTTAATGCAAATCCTACTTTAGTCTTTGTACTGTATGGTTTTTTTTAGGGGGGGGCACAAACCATGCGGACAGTATTTAAAAGTCTTCAATAAAGCATCTCTGTGGATCACACTTTTTTTTTTAAGTGTGAAAAGAAGTCAACTTGTGTCAAGTTGATTTCTGTGCTGAAGATGAGATGTGAATTGAAACATTGTGTCTGCTAGCCGTTGAAAAGCGCTGAGTGCAAGAAGAGAGAGTCAGATTAGATTTGGGTTAGTGTGCAGGGCAGAGCGTCTGGATAATCCTGTCGTTGTTCAGTCCTTTCAGAGAGGATAACCTTCACCGTTGCAAACAGTACTCTTTTGCTATGCTACGTTATTATGCTACATTACTCTCGTTGAAGGCTCAAAGAAGCAGAGACTGTTCTGTCGAACAGCTGTGAGCTGCATCAATAACCTGTACAAAATGGACACCCATTGAAATGCATTGTTTATTTTTTTTTTGTTTTTTTTTTTACAAACACCCAAAATTCTTAAAAAAAACTATATGCTTTCCATGAAAAATGGGGGGGGTATGTTAATATGTGAATCCACAGGTGCCGAACATCGGGTATTCGTGGGTCCACACTGCACTGTTATAAGGCCACTGACATACTTTCACAAACAAGTACATGCTAAATAAAGAATAAAAAAATAATAATAATCTTGTATAGGGGGCAAAAGGGCACTTTGGGCATCAAGTGAAACCCTGCATGTCCCTGGCCACAGGTAAGCAGCAACCTACCTGGACATGCATTCAACAAACCATCCCAAGCAATTAAATGATTTTTTATAGAAAACTGTACACACATCTAGCTGAAATCAGCCTGTTTTTAGGGGGCGGCCCTTTTTCATGCCGGTGGCCTCCGCAACCCCCCCCAAAAAAATGCTGCTGGGCCATCGATGTGTCCGACTTTTGTTACCATGACGAGTTTGGCAAACTATAGACGCTTTGCGTGCTACCTTTTGTCATCTTGCCAGCACGTGTATGATTACCAGCAGGCTGGATCTCTCCGGTGAATGCATTGCTTGTTGGCTCATGGCAACAGGTGTGCGCTGTGGCTGGCTGCTTGCTTCTACTTGCCAAAGCAGAGCTCAGAGAGTCCATAATGACCAGAGCAGGGCATCGTCCCTCCGTCCCCGAGTATTCGTCTTGTACATTTAATCGATCCACGTGGTCCCGGCCTGTCCCTCGTCGGCGACAACCAATCGGTGTCGAGAATGTAATCTTTACGTCACACGCAGACGCCGCGCGAGCAGACACGCCGCCAAAAAGAAAAAACAAACAAACAAAAACAACTGACACACGCAGGCCCGCAGCGTGGTGATCGGTGAAATCAAAACCATATGGGGCACATGTCATTGCATCTGTGGGACCACAAGGTACACAACTCTTTTTTTTCTTATTTTTTTCCTTACTCGACCACGTGTCAGGCGTGTGGCACCTGCGTGTGACGTAATATCGGTTAAATCCGTTCTCGATGCCGTTCTTGATGGGATTTGATACTTGTTCATAATCAAAAAGGAAGTCTTATTGTACGTATATAAATATATGTCTATGACACTTTCAGTGTCACAAAGGACAACAACAGGATTTCTAAAACAACTGAAAAACTCAAGCCCGATATGGCTGTTGAATAACCAATCACTTTTAGCGTGGTATTAAGCATGTCAAGAAAGGGTACAGAATCAGTGCCAACATTCATTTTCTAGGAACTGCGGAACAAAAGAGAGGCTACACTCAGCTAAGAAGATTAGACTAGCAAACACAGAAGACGAAAACTCCTACATCCTTCCACGAAACTGGCTGCTGGCAAGGACACCTGACACCTCCATTAGCACATCAAGAACAACCATTAATTCATTTTTTAGCATTAACCTTATTGTTATAGATTTATCAGTTCACTCAACAAGTATATTTAAAGAAACAAAAGAAATATTAGTCTTGCAGAACTGCTTTCAGAGGCAATTAATTCAGAGATATTTAACATTTAGTGCGGTTGTTTGTTTGTCTCTGTGTGCCCTACGATTGGCTGGCAACCAGTTCAGGGTGTACCCTGCCCACACAGCTGTTTCAAAATCGAAGGCTGACCACAGCCTTGGAGGTGCTGCTATGGAGAATTCTAAATTGACCTACTGGGCAGGGACCCACTTCACCGAAGTCATCTTTCTACAGGACTTCATTTGATTGACTTTCACATTATTTTAACCAATATTGTATAGCATCATAATATGTGTTCAATGTTGCACACTCGGCATCCATTGCAGCCTGATGATCATCCTGGAAGGTGGATTCCCCCATCTATGGTCCCTTCTCAAGGTTTCTGATTTTCCCCGGATGTTTTTTTTTTTTTTTTTAGTTTTTCCTTGCCCTTCTGGGACTAAAATCAGGGGATGTCATTAATATTTGTCAAATATGGGCATGTGAAGCCCTTTGAGACTTTATTGTGATCAAAGGATATATAAATAAATTTGACTTGACTTGACCCCAGCTGCAGATGGAAGTCGATGAGCGGTCCGCAGAATTTTAGTAAAATGCCCAGCTCTGCATAGCACGTACCTTCCAACAAGACTACTGAAGCCACACTCCTGAATGCACTGCTATGTATATATATATATATATATATATATATTTTATCTTCACCTGAAGCAAATACTTCTACGCCTTTTTTTTAAAGCTATGAAACAGTGTCGCAACAGTAATCATAAAAATCTTCTAAGAATTTTAATCAATTTATTTGAAACAAATGATCGGAGCTGTGCGCTATCACCATGGTCCCCATACAAATACTTCACCTAATATCTAACATGATAGGTCATTCCACCATGAGCGGTTGTAAACTATTTTGTCAAACACACATTGCTCAGAAAGATCCAATCGCCCGCTCATGGCCAAGCATTCCTGGGGGCCCCTTTCACTGTCAGATAATTACTTCTGCCTTGTGGGAGAGGGGGAAGTGCCAGTGAGGACAAACACAAGCAAATTAGAGGCAGCAAATCATTGTTCATTCTATGGTTTCCGTAGATTTGGGCAATAACTATTGGCTCAAATCCCATCTTCGACCAGAGAAACAATCCATTCATCAACCATCTGCCATCAGAGTACAATTGCTACTTTACTGTATACAGCGCCTTACTGTATAGTACTGGTCACGTTGGCACTGTTTTTGCTCATTGTAACTGTTTCATTGGAGCTGAGAGCAGTAAACAGGTGGGCTGACACAGAAACACAATGTATCCATTTACTGTATAAGACTGAAATACGGAATGTAAAGGAATTAAACTCATGAAAGATTGATTATTCATCAAAGATAGGGCAATGGTTAATCTTTCTGATGTTCTACCTGTTGAATGGGGTTGGTTGTATTTGACATAAGCTTGTACAAATGCTGCTAATGACACACGACTGGACTGCAATCACACCCCATTTTAGTTTAGTTTACGTTTTGTGTACTGGGTGCATCACTCAATAGTGTCTACGTTGTAACACAGGGTAAAATTGTGATGTATTCAATCCAGCAATCCACTGTATACATACAGTTATGTATACAAGTATCTGTGGTGTTTTTGATTTAGGTTTTTACACGCTTAAAACTACTGGATCAAAAGTAACTCAAATTGGGTGAAATAGATAACCCAGCGCTTGGTCCAAAAGCCAATATACAAGTACATTGGGTCAAGATTTTGATCCAACAAGGTGGAAAAACTACACATACTAATGAGTCAAAGCTACAAATTTGTTACCACCAGGAATACAAAAAGTAATAAAAACTTTCTAAGACGACAAAAACGTTATACTGTATAGCCATAGCCAGTCACTCGCATGATATTCTTTGGCAAAGTTTTTACACCAGCTGTCCTTCCAAACACAGGCCACATTTTCCTTAGTTAGGTCATCCATGTCTGTTCTACGTCAACAGTGTTCCCCAGTGAGCCATTCAGTAATCATGACTGTTGAATTAAATTGACTTCAACTTGAGTATGCAACAGAAGTGGCAAAAATACCGGCCAGCTTCAGCTCTTCAACTGCCGTAAATCCAGTCTTCAACCGAAACTTTGGTAAAAGTTACCCAATCTGCTCCAAATCCACAGCCACCCGACAAGTGGGTTAGGAAAACAAGATGGAATTTTTTTTGTGTAAGATTGCAAAAATGGCATTTAAGCAATGATCACCTGGTCTTCACAGTGCAAAACACCACTTAAATATTACACAGATATTGTTCAGTCCCACCGAGTTTTACGTTTCCATCCACATCTTATAGGAAGAGTCAGACCATAAAACAAGTCTTACCTGTGCTCGTATGAAGTGACCTGGCATTGCGTCTCTGACACCTGACGTGAGACGACTCTTAATAATCCACATCTTGAGTCACTCATAAAGAAGAATAAAGGGGTTGGTGTGATCCAGGCATCGTTTTACTGGCCACATTGCCATCCTTCCAGTCGTAAACCAATACATACATTGCCTCAAGGATGAAGTACTGGATCCCAAGGGTACCGATGGGATTTTTAGACTTCCTTGGAAGCCGTTTTATTCTTTCTTAATCTGATTATGCTGGGTGCACTGAAAAGTGTACACCCACAAAAGAGCAGGAAATGTCTGGAGAAAGCTTACGTGTCACAGTGGTTGAAGGTTTATTTCTAGTCACAGTCAAGTACCGTAAACCTCTTATAATAGACAGAAAAAGAAACAACAACCATGAAGTGAACGGGTAATCCGGACTATTGAAAGTCTGCGTAATCTAATTGTTGTTTTACATTCAGCAATTTTTAGTCAATTTCAAGTTTGCATTAATCACAAGAAAATCTGCTAATATTTCACTTTACATTAAAAAACATCTTACCTACAGATCTAAACCAGCACAAAAAAGGAATCCCAGAAGGAAGGGGTGATGTGGACAAACAGACAGACAGACAGACAGACAGAATGAGAGACAAGCTCCTGAGGGCAGGAGTGACATTAGCAATCAATCTACTGTTTTTAGAAGACTTCATGGACAAAAGTACAGAGAATTACACCATAAGATGTAAACAAGTGGCAATCAGAGCCAGCAATGTCTTCTCTGCTGGCCAAAACAATCTGACTTACATTTATGATCTAAATTCTACCTACCCTTCAGAATTAGTTGTGCTAGATAATATAACTTAATTATAACTAGAACTATATTAGCAGTTATACAGTTTCCAATCACATTGCAATTTTGTCCTCACAAGCACAAAATTCACATTTTTCCATCTTCTGATTAGTTGGTCAGAGCGAGCCCAGTTCGAATTGTAAACATGTCTGCATGTAACTATCTGCACATTGCACACAATAATTCACTTAAAGCGGAAGTCAACACAAACATATTTTTTTCAAGAATATGTTCCCAGCAGGCCCATTAGTTGAAACACGGCATTGTGATTAATATTGCGTTTTTGCAATATGAGTTGAGCAGGAAAATCCACCCCTTTTTAGCCATCTCAAGAGGCGGCCATTTTGTCCCTTCTGTTGACTGAAAATGACATCACAGATGCTCAGGGCTCACATAACGACCAATCATCGCTCAAGCTTCAGAAAACAAGTGAGCTGTGATTGGTCGTTACCTGAACCCTGGGCAACTGTAATGTCATTTTCAGTCAACAGAAGCGACAAAATGGCCGGCCCCAGTGATTGACAAAAACGGGTGGATTAACTCTTATTCTACAAACGCAATATTAATCAGAATGCCGTATTTCAACTAGTGGGCCTGCATAGAACATATTCTTGAAAAAAATAAGTTTTGGTTGAGTTCCACTTTAAGGCATCTCTGGTGAGTAGGATGTATTTCATTTAAATGGATGTTTTTGTTTTTATCTGAATATGGATCCTAAATAGCTTCAGATGGGGTAATGTAACACCAGAGCTGCAGCTTTCCTTTTTGCATAACATTGATGATTTCTAAAATTTGGGGATGAGAGTGGTGGTATTAAGATATGGCTTTGGGAGGGATCAAAGTTATGGTGGAGCTCAGGATGAGTAGAGAGGAGCGTCAGTGCGGAGCGTGGATGTGTATTTGGATCTGAGAAGCAGCGCTTGGAATTTAAGCAGCTCTATATGGAACAGGAGAATTGAACCATTCTGTATTCGTCAATGGACGCTACAGCTGCTTGTTTACTTTAAAACTTAGCTTGTAGCAGTCGTTCATGACGTCTCTGATCCACTGGTGAAAGGAAACTTTGATTATCTCATTTTTCATCTATAACAATCTCAAACAAGGACTATGTCAGATTGTTACGATTGTATTATTATCAATGTTTCATGTTATGTGTTCTGTTGTATTGTTATTTTATGTTAAATGTTCTGTTAATCTTTGTTACAGCTACAGGTGTTGTGAAAGTGCTATATAAATAAGATTTATTGAATACAGGTAATGAAAAGTAATCTGTTAATGAAACAATATTTAAAATGAGTATTTAAAAACAGTGACTAACTGAAACTAGATTTTACGTCTATAAAACCAACTAAAATGAACTATAATTATTTCAAAGATGTCCTTCATTTTCATCTTTGTCAATTAATTTCATACATGTGGTTTCGGGGTTCATTTCAAATATATTTATTTCAGTTTTATTGTACCACTGTCCAGAAAAAAAAGAAGGTAAAACAGTCTTTTAGGGACTGTAGTTTACTTTATTACAAATACTTTGTGACTTTTTTTATCTTGTACTCCACAAATGTGTCATTTATTAAAAAAAATAAACCAATAACAACAACAACAACAACAACAACAACAACTAATACTAAAACCAGCTGAGAACCCAGATGAGAAGGCAGTGGCAGTTTTGACAAGTGTGTGTGTGTGTGTGTGCAGTCAGTTAGAAGCGTGAGTGCCATAGAAAACTGTTTGCTGTTGAAATGGGATGGAATGAAGCCCCTATGGCAAGCCATTTGAGCATGCAACTAGTAGGACATAACTAGTGTGGCTGAATGTCCAACTATAGTGCTGACAAAGACCAAACTAGTGTTATACACTAATGTGTGATATCAAGGATTTGGAATAAATGCTCAAATGGCTTGCCATAAACCCCAGTTGAATAAGCAAGCAATACAACATCCCTTTGACCACTGCGGTTAAAGTCACTGGACCGAGCGGTGCGTAACGATTACGGTTCGGACGGTGACAATGACGACACACGTAATAACCAAATACAGTAGTACACCGACGTTTTTTGCCACCAAATTCAAGATTTACCCAAACATGCACTAAAACGTGGAAATAATGATTAGGACCTAAAAACCGCATTAGTAGACATTACTGCAAATGTTTAAAAAGTTCATCTGGGGAAAAAAAAGTTGATTTGGGGGGGTTAAGTACCCCTCTAAATGTGCATCGCCATCCAATAGGAGAGAAGAATCTAGGAGCATTACTAACACTACAGAAGAGAGGTGGGCATTCCTTCAGCGTGACGGACCGGTCAGTCGGGGCCCCATCGACTGTTAGAATAAGAAGTGCTTTGACCTGGGAAGAAATAGACAGAGCTGGGCATTTTACTACTTTATCCACCATTTTGTCCGGCCGGACCAAATTGTAATCGCCCAAACTATTTGAGTGAAGGCTTTTAGCTTCCTTCGCCTTCACAATTTCTCCAGAAATTGCATTCTCTAGTTTTAAATGGGTTTTCGTTAGTGTTGCCGACTACCAAATTCGACAAACTATAAATACAGAAATGAGCAATTATTAAATTGTCGGAAATAATAGCTAATGTGAGGTACAGAGGATTTATTTGGGAACAAAAGTTTGGGCGAATTTGATGGATTTGACAGAAATGTAGTGTGGAGTGAAAAATAACCGGCAGGTGGCGATAATGCAACGAAATGGATGCCAACCGCCACTAAAGACCGAACGAAGAAGAAAAAGAACACATCCTTGCAAACATGGCTACCGAGGGAGATGTGGATTTGGACCTGGAAGCCGACGAAAACTGCACTGGGAAGCCAGCAGAAAAGCCTCGTAAACATGACAGTGGTGCCGCCGATTTGGAGAGGGTCACTGATTATGCGGAGGAGAAAGAAATATCCAGTTCCGATTTACAGACGGTAGGAGAACTTGCTGCTGTTGACGGCTGTTAACAAACATGCGGTCACTGCCGACTGCATTGTCACAGGACTGTGACCAAGATGCACATTTCACGTTGATATTGTTCTTGTGACAAAACCACTGCTAACGCTGTGGGGTTGACCAATGCGTCACATAGATCGACATGTTAACATTGTACCAGCCTTTCGATACACCATTGAGCATGTATAGAAAGCGTGTCTGGATTTCTTAAAGCGGAAGTCCACCCAAAGATATTTTTTCCAAGAATATGTTCCCAGCAGACCCACTAGTTGAAACACGGCATTCTGATTAATTTTAAGCAGCAAAATGCACTCCTTCTTAGCCATCTGTGGGGGCGGCCATTTTGTCTTCTGTCGACTGAAAATGACATCACAACTGCTCACAACCACCAATCACGGCTCAGATTCAGAACACAGGTCAGCCGCGATTGGTCGTTGTGAGCAGTTGAGATGTCATTTTCAGTCGACAGAAGACAAAATGGCCACCCCCAGAGATGGCTAAAAATGAGTGCATTTTGCTGCTTAACTTATATTCCACAAACGCAAAATTAATCAGAATGCCGTGTTTCAACTAGTGGGCCTGCTAGGAACATATTCTTGGAAAAAATATCTTTGGGTTGACTTCCGCTTAGACTATAATGTAAGATTATAGGTTGTACTGGATTCTAAAACGCGCTGTGTTTGTGGTGTTATAGACACATTTACATATCGCTCACGCCATATGCGAAGTGGTCACGCCATTTCAGAACCGTGTTGCTTGTCAGCGGAAAAATGTTGTCTCTCTTTTGTTAGTGCGTATTTAAGATCATATTTGTATTATTATTTTTTTTTTTCCAGGCCATGTCAGTAATCGGAGACAGAAGGTCACGAGAACAGAAAGCCAAGCAAGAGAGGTAATGTCTGAAATATGAAACAATTTCAAACTTCCTTCGTATCATTTTAGGAAAAAAACAACAACAATCTTGGTGTATAAATTCTTTTCAAGCATAACGCCCATCTTACACATTGCACAAGCACATGCACTTAGATGTTGACGCTTTGGATCGGGTGTCTATTGCATCACTCATTGTGTTGTGTCCACTTGGTAATCAGTTTGTGCCTATAGAAATGTTGAGGTTTATTTAACTGAGTAGATGTGAAGCTTGCAGTAAAAACATAAGGTGATTTTGTCTTCTTGTGTTCTTTCAGAGAAAAAGAGTTGGCCAAAGTCACTATCAAGAAGGAGGACGTGGAGTTAATTGTAAGTTTAAGTATTCCCGGATATCTATTCGCGTTTCAGTTTAGTATGTATTGTAATGTATCTATCTCATCCAAGGCACATGAAAATGTCATGAATTAGAACATATAACCTGGATCAATACCATGAGCCCAAGTGATGCCAGCCGTTTTGGTTTTAGAGTTTGGTGACATGTTGCCTGTACAAGTAGAGGATGAAAAGTTATTCCAAACTACTCTAGGAATATTGAGTGTACACCTGCAATGACACAAACGAGGGGTCTTACGCTGTAAAGATTGTCTGGTTGTCAACTTCTAAATGTAAACCCCAATGGGTGTAATAATAAAAGTTTCATAAAGCAGTCGGTTAGTACGTAACATCCCAAATTTAAAGGGCAAACAAATAAAAATCTGATTTGCAAGCACTTTAAAACAATTTTGCGCGTGAGGTTGTGACATTTCCTTGACATTAAAGCAGCGTGTTTGGCGATGTTTGTGTTGTGACACAGATGTCAGAGATGGAGATTTCGAGGTTCGCAGCAGAGCGCAGTCTGAGGGAGCACATGGGCAACGTGGTGGAAGCTCTTGTGGCTCTAACCAGCTGAAGTACGCAGGACTC
Organism: Filicampus tigris; assembly: GCF_054856515.1. Lineage (NCBI taxonomy): Eukaryota > Metazoa > Chordata > Actinopteri > Syngnathiformes > Syngnathidae > Filicampus > Filicampus tigris. The sequence goes on from NC_141219.1 coordinate 28,012,158, forward strand.
TTTCATCGCTTTCGCATCGCACCAATTTCATTAGGATTGAACTCTTCAAATTAAATATGAGGTGGTGTCATCTTTTGGGGGAAAGTTTTCACAATAAAAGATTTTGAAGACCTATTGTCTTTGTGTGCTTGTTTGGATGTATGCTGTACCCTTGTTTGTTTAAAATTGTGAAAATACAAGATTTATTCATACAAAGAAAGAAAAAAAAAAATCTTTCACAAGCGTGGAAGAGCAACGGAAACAAATCTGTTAACTCCGTGTGAATATGTACAAAATGACCGATTCTCAAAGAGCGATTGAGTGATGAAGAACATGTTTTGTTGTTGATGCCCCGACGGGATTGACGGTCGTGTATTTCATTCGGAACAATAAACGTGGTTATTGGTCAAAATCCAGGGAAACCGACGGTCAGATGCATCTTAAATAATGTCAATGTTCAGTCTTTTAAGATGGATTGAAACAATCCAAACAGAATGTGTTTTCTTTTACAAAGTAAAGTCCAGGCAAGGGCCGAGTGCACTCGTGCGCACGCGGTTTATGTCTTCTTCCTCTTCACCGTGGGTCTGTCAAACACGTCTCTTACTCCCGCTGCCTTCTGCTTGAAGAACTTGTTGTTCTGAGCGCTTTCTTGAGCCCACGCAGAGTCAAACGACGTGGTGTCCTGATCCACCAGGTGAGTATACTTGGTACGTCCGGACCGCCCAAAGTTTTTAACCTACATGGGATTCAAAATGAAAAATGTGTCAAAGATAGTAAACATTTGACTACACATGTTCCAAGATTGTTACATCAAAACAATACGGTTGTCAACTCTTTACTGGCAGCCAAGTCCCAATTTGCTGTTTGACACAGGTCAAAAGTGGCAAGACCGAGCCGCTCAGTGCTACACGTCAAAAAATGATCTCGTGCTAAGCATGTTGCACATCTAATATGATTAAACACCTCCGTTTACATAAGGTAGAATTGTTCGAGTGTTGGGTCTTTGACTCTTTGCGTCGACTTACCGGTGTTCTGAAATTCCTTCCTCTCCGTCGAGACGTCTTACCAATGCTTAGTGTGCTCACAACGCCAATAATGAGGTGGGGTCGCCAGCTGCGAGTCCGACGCTCAGCCAAGTGATACGGACCGCAATGCACTCACAATCGGGTAAATATACAATTTATGAAATGAAATATGCTTAATGCACACATCGAGCACATGTTTTTCATTTTAATTTGCACACTCGGCTTCCCCATTAATGAGTAGCATGCGATAAGCTGTATTATTGTATTGTATATTCTCGAGGGTCTCCAAAATAAAGCTCTCTTTCAAGCTCATAGGTTTGATATTATTATATTTGTCAAAAATATCCATTGAGAAAATCAAAGGAAAAATTCATAAACAGTCGAAACGTTAATGAAACAAATATTTATTCCACCCCCCCGCCGCCCCTAAAAAAAAATCGGAATCGAGAATCGTTCAGAACCGGAATCGAATCAGAATCGTTTGGAACCGAATCGAGGAACAGGAATCAGAATTCAAAATTCAAACGATGCCCAACTTTATGTATCGTATCGACTTTTCAACTCGATGAAGGAAATGGATGCTGCCACTGACCTGCATGACTTTGGGCAGGATGGTTTTGTTGAAGTGATCCTCCAGCGTGGGTGCACTGAAGTCCCGCTTGTACACTTCATCCTCCTCATCCTGCAACACAATTCACATTTACTTCAAGCAGGGTTGCCCTTTGCAAGCCTGTGTCCTTCCTTGGGCTGGGTGATTATGGTATGAATAATAAGCGTGATTATTTTGATTGATATTGAAATGTGTGAAATTCAAGCCTCTTGCATTTTCATTGTGCTACATCCGCACCTTTGATGCATTGCAACTTTGCACACATTCAAACCGTGAATAAGCATCGCCCTCATCTTTTTATCATATTTATTTTATCTTACTTTGTTGTCCTATTTTTATCTTCACAAGTCTTGGGACTTAGGCTAACCTTGGATCTCGGGTATTGTATTTCATGCCATATGTCAAGATGTGTGATGCTATGACAATAAAAATTGATAGAACGCTTAAAATAAATTGGCAACGACGTAAAACGATATACCAAAATAATAGCAATAAAAAACAAGAAATACAACAAGACACTGGCTGTTACTGTTTTGTGCGTGGTGGCCTCTTGGAGGCAGTGTGGTGCCATGCAAGCATGGAGTACTCACAATGCAATAAGAAGAGTAGAAGAAGAAACTTGCAATTGAGCTCTATTAATAGAACTTGATTCTTTTTTTTTTAAGAATAGAATAATAAGAATAAGTGCCTTTGAGTATTGTTAAATTACCTGCCATTTTTGTCCCAATGTCATGCGTTAGCCGGGTTTACATAATCGTGTATTCCGATTCGAAAGGATCCGAATGACCAAATGGAACGAAAATGCTCCATATAAACACCTCAATCGGAATAAAAAGTCACAAATCACAGTGGTGGTATATTCCTTTTGCCCATCAGAATGAGCGTCATATAAACAGTTCAATCGGAATAGCCAGGGTGCGCATGCTCTGTCTTGACGTAAACACGCGTAATGACGTCGTTGCATACGCGCTTTAAAATGGCAGCATCTTACCGTAGCGCGAGAGAACTTGTTTTAAAGTACTCCTAACTTGTTTTTATCAATATGATCCTTTAATAAAAGTGTTAAAAGAATTTGCAAATACTGTGCTAAATAGATGAACGACCTCCATCTTGGTAAATCACGTCACGTTTACATCGATCTCCGTGCGTCACGCGGCTGCAACGCGGCTGATGTGATTAACAGGGTGGAGCAAGTAAGTGGCGGATTGGAATAGATCACGTCACGTGTAAACGGGTGACCGGAGGTCTTCATTCGGAATGATTTCAATCCGAATGACAAAACAATCTCCATGTAAACCCGGCTACTGATGTGGCCTGCGTGATGTCCAAAAATCAACTCTACGCCACATACCAGATTGCAGAGACGATAAACACCATGTCCCACAATGCACCAACGTAGCAACTCACCAAGAAAAAGGCTCCTCTGTGGTAGTACTTCTGAAGGAACTTGTATTTGCCTTTGGATGCTTTGTTGGTGATGACTTTGCCATTGTTGCGGAGCTCAGTCCTGCGCTCCTCATCCTTCATAGTGCGGAATCTCTCAATTTCTGCCTTTTCCTTCTCCATCCTGTTACCACAAACAATTTATATGACCAAATTGGACAAAGCCTTATGATTGTTATTCAATCAGTGTTTCACATTGAAACAAATTGTACATTTGTTGCAATATTCTTCACTAAAGTGTAGGGATGTAACGATTGATCAAAAATCGATTTTATATCGATATAAATGCTTGAAATATGCATCCATGTAAAAAAAATAAATAAAAGAATCGATTCACAACGCCATGTTAACCGTTGCCGCTCTCTAATGTCTCTGCTGTAACCAAACGGCATACGCATATCGGGTAAATTACTTGACACTAGAACTGCCAAGATTGGATTACTAACACCACAATTTAACCAATCAAAATCGTCGACAGTTAATTTTAATAGTGAACGTGTCGTTTAGTTATATATGTAATTATTTGCCGCTGTTTTTCTCTCGAAAAGGCCACGTGTCCCACGGCCTGCATGCTTTCTTGGCAACACATGCGCAGTCATGATAATCCGGGTCATCTGTGACGTAGGGCTGTGCAATTAATCGAAATTCATTTACAATTACGATTATTACACTCCAGGATCTCAGAATTGGCATAATCGTAAAACACGATTATTAATATGAATTCATATCCAACGCACTTTGTTTACACAAGGAAATTATACTCAAATTTATTTGCACCTTTTTATATTTTATAATAATCAATTTTATCATTTTGTTTGGTCCAAAAGTATCTATTTTTCTATGTTTAAAGATTTTCTTGTTTTGCACCAAAAAATCCAATCCAAATGGTCGTTTGAATAATCGTGATTTCAAACATTACCAATATAGTCATAATTAATATTTTTTTCATAATCGAGCAGCCCTACTGTGATGTAAACGGAAGCATTGTGGGTAGTGGTGTCATGGCTATGTTCATTACAAATATTTTTTTAGTAATTATATGTAATTTCATAGTATTAGTGCAACTCAGCACAGGTTTGGGCATTCTTTGATTTTTGGACGATTCGGTTCCGATTCTTTGATTCGATTCCGGTTCCTTACGATTCTCGATTCCGATTTCTAACCCCCCCAAAAAAGGAGTTATTTTTTATTTTGATTATTCAAAAGGCTGCTTTTAACCACTATATTTTAATATAAATATATATTTTAGTATATTTATTTTAATACCTTTTTTGTATTATCATTTGGTATTATTTTACACAAGATCTTTACTTTTGAGAAGTTCAAGACAATACAATAATGCAGCTGTCACTGAATGCTACTGAACACCAATTGATTGGCTAACCTTGTCTGCTTTAGAAATAAAATATATATGACAAACACAGCGCTGCATTTTAAACGCAAGGAAGGAAAGTCTAGTTAATCCAAGCAGTCTATGTAACCATAGGATGTATCTATGAAGGTACAGTATTTATGTATATGCTGCAGCTACGTATGATCTAAGCTAAATATTGGCTGGATATGTGCATTTGTGTGTTGAACTTGTTGGCTCAATGTTGGCATTAGACATACTTAGCCGATTCTGACTTTTGGGTCATAAACTGCATCATGTCAGTTCTATGGCTAGGTGTCGGTCGAATGAGCCAGCCGGGGCGGCCCCGGCGATTGGCCCGGGCAGGATCGCCGACCCCGCGAAGGGCGACTGCTGCCATCGCTGTCCCAGAGTCGCCACCGCTGCGCCACACGCTTGCCGGCCCTTACGAAGCGAGCGGGCCGACCGACCGAGAGGATCACGGCAACTCGAGTGGGGGCGAGCTTCCGTGATATTGCGACGCAGCTTCGGCGGCAGGAGCCCGGGGCGAGCTTCCGTGCGCGCACAAACTTTTTTTCTTTTTTTTTTATATCTGTCGTACTTTGTTCGTAGCTCTTCCGCGCGGCTAATTAGGAATCGAAACTTAAGCATCGACATTCTAAAATCTGAACGGTTCCGGGAAAACCGCAACGATGGACCCGGTTCCAATCGATGCCCGATTCTCGGTGCCCAACCGTATCAGCACTACTGTTGCTGATTAGTCGATTAGCAAAATAATAGTTTGTGGCAACCCTACTTGACACGCTTGCGCCAAACATCATCGCGTATTGCATTTGCGAATGGTTGCAGCACCACACTAGCGCAGAGACAAGCAAGGAAGCAATTAAAAAAAAAAAAATCGAATCGAATTGAAAATCGGGAACTGAAAATCGAATCAAATCGGGGCTTGAGTGAATCGTTACATCCCTACTAACGATCTAAATTGTTTCCTACATGTTTATAAATCAAATGTCATCTTCTACTCACGCTTCTCGAGCTTCTCTGTCCTTCTTAATTCGTTTCAGTTCACGAACTTTCCAGGCTTCATACTCCTCCTCCTCGTTCTCGCCGTCTGTGTCGAGGGCATCCAGAGCGGCCAGGGTGCGCCGATTCTCCTCAAACTCCTTCTTGGCCTCTTCTTCTACTATCTTCAGTGTGTAGCGTCGCCGCTCCTCCTGCTGCCTCTTGGCTTCAGCCTCCAGCTCTCTTTGCTTTTGCTGTTCTGCTTCCCGCTCTGCCACCGTCACTCTGTCTTTTCTGGGATGCAAACACATTCAGGGTCCACCAAATTAATATTTGGGGAGCTTATAAACCTGATAGAATTGGTGGAATGACATTCGACCACAACAATACATTAAATAACAATCACACATTTCTGGCTTGAAAGTCAGCTGGGATTGCCTTAAATTGACAAAAAAAAGAATGTGGCGCAAAGTTGACTCGATAGAAGCAGCTCTTACTTGCGGATGAAAACTGGTTTGAGTCTGGGCTCGGCTTCGTCCTCACTATCTGTATATTCTTCATACTCAGACTCTGACTCCGATTCTTCCCCAGATTTGCCTTCCTCCTCCACCTCCAGGATCTCCATCTCTTCAGTCTTGCGTTCCAAAGCCCGTTGCCGCATCATCGCTCGACGCCTCTCAATTTCCTGCGCAAAGAAACATTTGCGCAACAGAAATATAAGTCACTTCACCAACAGTGAATATTAGTACGCAAAACACCTGTAGGCTATAAATGGCAAACAATCAAGGGGAAAACAACATACTCTAACATTGCACTTAAAAGCGGAAATCAACCCCAACATATTTTTTTCAAGAATATGTTCCCATCAGGCCCACTAGTTGAAACACGGCATTCTGATTAATATTGCTTTTGTGGAATATGAGTTAAGCAGAAAAATCCACCTCTTTTTCTCAGGGGGCGGCCATTTTGTCACTTCTATCGACTGAGAATGACATCACAAATACTCGGGGCTCAGGTAACGACCAATCAGAAACAGGTGAGACGTGATTGGTCGCTTCCTGAGCCCTGAGCAACTGTGATGTCATTTCCAGTCGATAGAAGTGACAAAATGGCCGCCCCCATAGATGGCTAAAAAGAGGTGGATTAAATAACTCTTATTCCACAAATGCAACCTTTATCAGAGTGCCTTGCTTCAACTGGTGGGCTTGCATGGAACATATTTTTGAAAAAAATATGTTTGGTTTGACTTGCCCCTTACTTAATACTGACCAACGCTAACACGGTAATTAAAAGTCGTAATACATGCATTTAAAAAAAATACTTCTAGGCCATAAATATAAAACAATTCAGAGAAAAAACAGTAAATACGAGTGGCAACTCATCGTGCCTTCCACTTGATAATGTAATCTGACATTGCAGGGCAGAGTAGTTCAGTGTCAACAGTTTTTAACCTCAAAGCCTCATATGGTGATAGTGATATCATCATGAAACGACGACCTCCGCAATGAAAATAAAAATGTAGTGTAATCACGCTTTAAAATTGTATAAAATTCAATTTTACTGTGAACCTCATCATCAACTTCTTCCTCTTCCTCCTCTTCATCCTCACTGCTCTCCTCACGTTGTGGATGCCACGTGCCCTCATCAGAGTCTTCGCTGCTCTCAGCAACAACTTCCGGCTCTACAATCTGCCGATGTCTGGCCAGCCTGAGCAAAGACGGAAACGACAAGGTCAAATTTTCATGCGCAAGCCGTCAGTCTGAGGAGTTCTGAATGTCAAGAGCCGGGAGACAGGTGATACCTATCCTCAACATCCTCAGGGACACGGTTAAGCAAACGCTTTAGACGTGGGTCGGACACATCCTCTTCCTCCTGCTCCATCTCAGGCTCCATTTCCTTTCCCTTTTTAACAAACTGGAAATCCTCCTCTTCCTCATCTGATGACTCCATTGGTGCATAGTCCGGACGTTTGCCTGACACATATCTCTTCACCTTGACTTTCTCCATTGAGAGCTCACCTGGGAAACAACACACAAATGGATTACAAACTGTACAAAGTCAAAGCTTTACCAAAAATTGTCAAATGAGAAATGGTGAGATGCAAAACTAAAATAGAATTCCACCGGTCAATAGCTAATTTTTGTCAAAGGTGGCTTTATCTGTTCCTCAACGTATCAATGTCTTGACTTTTGAATGGATGCGATATGCGATATGCATGTTGACGATAGCGATATCAATATTATTGCGCTATGTAACATGCAAAAGAAATGACATTTTTATCATCTAATGAAAGAAGTACATTTTTTCCTGCAGCAAAATAAGCAAGCTCAAGGGTGTTCTAAGCTAATTAATTGTAATCCTCCTAGATAATGTCCAACTATTTGGGTGGCGATGCACATTTAAGCTTGCACCTGACTGCTCAAATTCAGATAAAAGCATACAATTCCATAAGAAAATTATTGCATGTCTTTGCAATACGCACATTGCATGGGCCAATATCGAGATATCAATATTTTCTTCGATATATTGTGCAGCCCTAATATTTTCTCTATTTTGATTTTTATGTTTGATCGATAAAAGCTTGCACGATACGGATTTCATCATGCATTGTAATTTATAGCTATGATGTTTGAGAATAAATTCCACCTGTTGCTGAATTTAATCCTTAATTCCTAAATATTAACTGTATTACATACAATTGTATTGCTATTATGTTATTATTACTACTATGAACACCTGATGTGCGAGAGAAAAAACAGGGTAGATTCAGAATGAGCTAAAAAAAAAAAATCATCTCGAAAACTTTACATGCATCTCTGATTTAAAAAACAACAACTAAATATTTGTTAACTAATTATTCTTAAACTTATTTATGACATGCTGGCTCTGAGTCAGTGTCCAAGGTCTGCATCGGTTGCGTGACGGTGTAATAGGTTGTAAACCATTAAAGTCGACATACATTTTTACTAAATCGACAAGAATAAAGGAATTCGTTTTCAGGTTGAACAAGACGGATGCTTTGCCTTGGCAGTAGCGTTAGCATTAGCAATAGCTTGCTATGCTAGTACGCGTTTAGCTAACCATTTACGTCTTACCTTTCTCATTCCGGACCGGCACGGCTCCAGCCGTGGACTGTATAGGTGGAAGCTTCATGTTGGCTGAATCGTGGTTAGACATGGCTGCCTGATGGACAAACCAAACAGATAAATGTAGTATTTCGCTGGAGGGTGGAAAGAACGTGCTAATGCTTCAAATATTGAACATCCGAGCTAACATGGTCCGGTAGTGCTCAAAGTGGGCGGAGCTAGGGTCTTCTTCTTCTTCGTCTGCTGCTTCTTCTTCGTCTGCTTTTTAGTCTTTGTTTGCCGTTCTTCTTCGTGTTTTTAATTTCTTCTGGGCTTAGCTAAAACTTACATTTATTGACTACAAATGTATACAATTCTTTCGTACTCTGTTAATTTTACGTGGTCAAATTCTTCCAATTAAATTCAAATGGCGGAACATGTAATACTATACAATACAATACAATTTTATTTATATAGCGCATTTCACAACAGCTGTAACAAAGCACTTTACATTCAACGCTTTCGTAGACTGCATTTTAGCACAACCTTTCAGGTTAAGATGCGGCACGAAATCTGGTTTCTAAGTGTGTAATAATGTCAAGTAAAACTGAACGCCCACAAGCTGCTTGATAAATAAATATACAAACCCAAATATTAGAAACACACTTTGTCAAAATGCAGTAATTGTCAATGCTTCTCTGAAAGTGATGATTTAAAAGGCTTGGCAGCAGTACATGCACTTTGTGCTTTGCTTTTACATTCAAAGTATACTACCGAAACAATCATTTAATTATAATACTTTATTAATGTCCAAGGTGATATTTTACCAGACTTTGTGAGACAAAAAGGAGGGTGTAAAATTGTCACACCCCTGAGCAATGTGGGTTTTGGTACTGGTCCTTGATCAATGACACTTCCACAGTGATTGAGAAGCAAACTTGCCCATCTCCTGTCCTTTCAGACTGTCACAATTATTTTGACTATGCATGCTTTTCACCTTCCCCACTATAGTCAGTATCATTTACTTGAGTTGATAATACAGTTAGTGGCACGGTGGATAAATGATACAGTTTATATTAGTTGCTCAAGTAAGCGAAGACTTTCAGAAATACAAAAAACAAAAAAGAGGTATCTATAGGAAATAAATCTATTAATTTCAATATTTACAAATGAAAACTATGAATCACACTGGATCTCTGTCATATCACTGCCATGTTAGAGTTGCACTTCTCGCTGTCTGAACAACTCCTCGAGCTTCTCCTCCAGAGCTGAGTTGGTACCTTTTAGACCTTTTACAACATCAGAGGCCCACACAAAATACTGCTGGATCCGCTCAGCCGTCCAACCTGAAAAACACATAAATAAGAGGGTCAGGTTGTATCTAATAATACATGAATCTTTGTTTTGTGTGGTAATCTTCTGGTATTTTTTAGTTAGAATGCAAAATTAAGCTACAGCACAACATTTTGGTTTCAATAAGGCAAGTAAAGTAATAACTATACATACCATTCAGACATTCATACATTACATTCAGAGTAAAGATATTGGAAAAGTGTAAAAACAAACATTATTGTACTTTTATGTATGTACATACGTACATATGTACGTATGTAATGTATGTATGTACTGTATGTACTGTATGTATGTATGGATTTTGGGGTGTGTTGCTACCAGTATACAGCAAAACAATCTGGTGACATGCTAGTGAGAGAAAACCACTGAAGGAATTAATTCCCTAAATTGAAAATAGAAATGGCCATAAAAAGTAGACGGACAAGAACGTGATTACCAACAGGTGTGCAACGGTTCAAATCCCTGAGGTTGTACAGTTTGTCTGCCAGTTTGACCAATTTGGCCTGGTGGCTACAATGAGGTGCATGTTCCACTTGTAGACGCTTCCTCTCCTGTTTGGGCAGACTCTTATCGTCTGTCACCTCCTGAACAATGTGTGCAACGATCTGTCCAAACTTTGTTTCCAGCTCTTCAGGCATTGTGTCTGTATCCTCCAAAGTGTCATGAAGAAGAGCAGCCTTCCAGAAAAGAAGGCCACAAAAACACATACAAAATAAATTTGTTAGTGGTTGCAACAGTAGAGATTTACATTAATACATCAACTTAAAGTATACATACTTGTAATACCACAATGTCAGTGATGCCAGCTTCATGGCTGAGAATCCTTGCTACTCCTTAACAGTAAAAACACAGAGCAGAGTATCAAAGAGAGAAATGGTGGGAAAATGTTTAAAAAAAAAATCTGTGCAATTCCTTCACTTTAATTATTTAATGACATACTATGTAATGAAGGTAAGCTAAAATGGACTTGTTCTCATGTCAGTGTATTATTCTTAGTATTTGTTTTGTTATTCCAATAGGTACATTTTATTTGTAATAGACTTTTAATTTGAATATCTTAAAGTGCAACAGGTGATCACATGACAACAAAATATAAAAACAGATACATGTACCGGTAAAAGAAAAGCAGTTGAGCGTACACCGGCTTAGACTGATCATAATCAGAGTAAAAAAGAGCATTGGGCAAGTTACCGAATGTGATTCCATTTGCTGAATACTGTATACAGTATATAGTATTTTGGATGATGTATTTGATGAGTCAGTATTTTCGAAAGCTCCATCTTCAATTACATTAGTCGCACTGGAAATAAAATTAAAAAGAAAAGACAAACGAAAAAAATGTTTCCCTCAACGTACAGTTAGCCTTTTAGCTTTAATTGGGCACCAAATGTTTGTTTGTTTGTTTGTTTGTTTGTTTGTTTAATTCACCCTGCTATTTGAGATTTGACATGCTGTTACATATTGTGGTATTTACTGAAGTTATGCAACTTGTTTTAAAACATGCAAGTAATTGTTTCAGCAATATTAGATCCACTTTTTGTGGTGGTCACAGCATTCCTGATTGCGTGGCAAAGCGCTCAACAAACTTACCAATCGGGTGGTTAATATACGGAGTTTGTTCTGGGTCTTTACGACGCTGATTTCGATGCTTTTCAGCGGCAAAATTGACCGTCTCTACCAACAACGAAGTGTCTAAATTCATGACACACCGTTTACGCAATGCCTTTTATCGACTCCTTGATGTTTCAGTTACCACTACTGTGAAGCGCAACTGTTCGTTTTCTTCGGTGTCCGATGGGAAACACCCACTAGTGGGATACGTTCCTGCAGGTTTTTACTGTACTTGTTTTTCGCTCGATTACGCACCGTTCCATTTAAATGCAAAATTGAAAATGAATGAATTTGTCGCAATAATTCAAATTGAGTACTACAGCCCTAGTATTTTATTTCTAAAATCCTTACATCCATCCATGTAAGGACCATCCAGGACCACGAGAGACTGGTCGTCGTTCACCTGCGCCCCCTGGTGAGCTCCTCAATTGACCCACTCCAGTTCGCATACCAGCCTGGCATCAGTGTGGATGATGCCATCATCTACCTCCTCCACACTTCACTCTCCCACCTGGAAAAGGTGGGGAGCACTGTGAGGATCATTTTCTTTGATTTCTCAAGTGCTTTCAACCATCCAGCCCACGCTATTGGGAGACAAGCTGGAGCGGGCGGGAGTAACAAAATTACAACATTTAAGCACATCAGCAGAAAACTTTAAAAACATTTAAAAGTAAAGAAATAAAAGTGGGTTTCTAAAATATATAAAAGAATTTAAAAAATGATTAAAATTAAGGACCTTAATCAAAGGTATGAGAAAAAAGCAAAGTTTTTAACCTGGATTTAAAAGCATTTACACTCGGGGCTGACTTCACTTCTGTTGGCAGCTTATTCCATTTGCGTGCAGCGTTACAGCTAAATGCAGCTTCACCATGTTTACCTTGAACTCTCAGTTCCACTAATTGACCCAACTCTGCAGATCTCAGAGCCCTACAGGGCTTATATTAAATCAGCATTTCATTCATGTATTCAGGACCTAAACCATTCTCTGATTTATAGACCAGTAGCAACATTTTAAAATCTATTCTACACTTAATTGGGAGCCAGTGTAAAGCCCTTAGGACTGGAGTAATATGTTCCGATCTTTTTGTTCTGGTACGAACCCAAGATGCAGCGTTCTGAATGAGCTACAGCTGTTTGATGCTCTTTTGAGGGAGACTAGTAAGAAAACCGTTACAATAATCAAGTCTACTGGAGATGAAAGCATGGATAGGTTTCTCCTGGTCTGCTTGCAGCATTCAACCCTTCAGTCTGGATATATTTTTCAGCTGATAAAAGACTGATTTAGTGATTGATTGAATATGATTGCTGAAAGTCAGGTCTGAGTCTATCAGTACCCCAAGATTTCGGACTTGGTCTTTGGTTTCTAAAGACAGTGACTCCTGGTGTTTTCTAACAGCAATCCTCTTTTCTCTATTGCCGAAAACAATTACCTCTATTTTGTTTTAGTTTAGCTGAAGGAAATTTTGATTCATCCAGTTGTTAATTTGCTCTAGACAGTGACACAATACACTGATTGAACTGGTGTCATTTGGGGACATTGATGTATATAGTTATGTGTCATCTGCATAACTGTGACAGGCAACATTGGTGTTCTGAAGCATTTGACCCAAAGGTAACATATACAGACTGAACAGAAGGGGCCCAAGGACTGACCCTTGATGTCAAGGCCCTCCGATCTGATTCAAAACTTTCAATGGTCACAAAGTAACTTCTTTCCTCTAAGTAAGACCTAAACCATTTTAGGACCGTTCCATTTAATCCCACCCAAGTTTCCAACCTGTTCAACAGTATGTTATGATCAATTGTATCAAATGCTGCATTGAGATCCAATAAGTCTAGCACCGACACCTTCCCTCGGTCAGTGTTCAATCTTATGTCATTTAGTAGTTTAATAAGAGCTGTTTCTGGGGTGTGATGAGGTCGGAATCCTGATTGGAGTTGATCAAAAAGTCAGTTTCAGTTAAAGAATTTGCTGAGTTGATTAAAAACCACTTTTTCAACAATCTTTGATAAGAAGGGAAGGTTTGAGATGGGTCTATAATTTACTAACAGGGAGTCATCCAGCGTTCTCTTTTTTAGAAGGGGCTTGATGGCAGCAACTTTCAGGGGTTTAAGAAACTTGCCTGACTGAAGTGAGCAGTTGATTATTCGCTGCAATACAGTTAGAACAGAATTCACAATAGTTTTGAAAAAGTCAGACGGTAATGGGTCAAGGCAACTAGTTGATGGTTTCAGCTGCTGAACCAAATCTGTGTAGTAGAATGAGAAATGTTACGTTAAATGATCTAGATTCTAGCCGTAGGGACAGGAGTCATTGCAGACTGTTTGGTATTGGCCAGGAACAGATTACGTGCTGATTTACAATTGTGCTGTTGACATTTATTAGTAAAACAAAGCTCTGTGTGACAATCAGAAAGGGTGTGATGATTGGCACAAGTATTGTCCAATAGATGGCGGCATACACATCTTTTGCCAACAGCAAGCAACAGGAAAGAAGAAAAGGCCCCGCCTCTGACGTCTGTCAATATTTAAAAAAATGATCAAAATTGTCATTCCAAACGCTTTCAGATTGTGTTTTTTTCATTATATAATCACAATTTTAGTAGCTGAATACAACCGCGTTAGTATTATAATACCATGATCTTATTGTCGACAGTTTGTGTACGATCAGAAGTTTGTTTTTAACATTAAGCTGATTTAGCTAGCAAGAGGGGGAAAAAGCCACTGCTCCGAGGTTAGTCTACTCTGCTTCCTCATTATTATCAAAAGATGCGCTTTACATATGGAGTGTTTTTAATGTTAACTATATGTCTATAATCAATGGATACGGGTTCGACAGCATGGCTTACAGTGCCAGGAAAGATTCCCCGGAGCTTCCTGACTTCTCTCTGCTCAAGAGACTGGCCAGAGACCAGCTCGTCTACCTGCTGGAGCAGGTAAGAACACCTAGCATGTAATACAGTACAACAATGTTAGCTGTTAGCCAAATTAATAAATTATTAATGATAATAATGAATTAATTAATACAGCAATGTAACTGCTGCTACCATTTCAAGAAGCAACCCACACTCACGAATCATCCGAAATGATTAGTCTCGTCATAAAAAAGTCAACAATTCGGAGCGTGTTTTATTTTGGGATTTCCCTTGTAGTAAACACATTTAGTGAACTATAATGTCACTTGAAGGTTTTTCGTCCAAGAAAACTGGATTGTGTGTTAAAGTTATCAAACAAATAGTACAGGTTGCACCCGTGTACAGTACTGCCATAGTAATCTGTAAAACAGGGCTCTATAAATGTTTTCACAGTGATCCTAACACACTTTGCTTTCCAAATACCACCATAATGACTGCATCAAAATACAATGTCAAAATTGTTCATCAGAAACAATGCAGAGGTTTTATTCCGTTATGCCTGAAAAAAAGTTCAGGTTTCTTTTGTGAGTGCTCATATAGACTGAACTGTATTGTAAATGTTTCCAACTATTTATTATAGAACAAGTCCATGTGCAATGATTGAAATATCCATTTCATCATGAAGTCCCCATTTATGCCCATGTTTATTCATGTAGCTTCCAGGAAAGAAGGACCTCTTTATTGACGCAGACTTGATGAGCCCGCTGGACCGTATTGCCAATGTTGCCATCCTGAAGGTGACCCTTATCCATTGCTTCAATTACATCCCCTCAACAATGAATCACAATGAATATTTTAGAACATTATTATCTTTCTGTTCTTTTAACAGCAACATGATGTTGACAAACTATACAAAGTAGAATATAAACCCATAATTAGCATGTCCGACCAGTGAGTACCCATCCTACACGCACATAGAAACATACTCATGCACACTTCAGCATGTAGATGTCTGACAATGTGACTTTTCTGTCTTGAGGCTTTGTTTTCTGATCCGGCCAAGAATAAAAACGGTGAAGTGGATATGTGGTAAGTTTGCCCCCAAATCAAATGTTTATTCAATGTTTCAAGGGGAAGTCAAAAGTTTTTCTTTACAATAAAAATTTCTATGCAGCCCCACTAATCTAAACACAGCATTCTGATTACGTAATATTTAGTTTGTGGAATATTAGTTAAACAGTAAAATCCAACTGTTTTTGTCCATCTCAGGGGGCGGCCATCAGAGCTGGGCATTTTACTCAAATTAAATTCAAATTAAAAATCCATGCTTGCCTGATTGCTTGTCCCCCGTCAGTCGCTGTCTGCCTCCTGAGAATTGACACAAGTTTAGTGTCACTAAATGTCCGAAATATAACCAGTCAGGGTTCGTGTGCGCATTCATGCTCTTGTCCGCTTCAGCCTGTGTAAGCGATCGCCACGGTATTTTGGATTTTGTGGAGGTGATCATGATGAGCTCACATTTTATGTCAATAAATCCAAACTGTTGTGCAGAACACTTTTATACTTTCACAGGTTGTAGTGGACAAGAGTAGTAATGTGCATTTGCATTTTGCTGGCGATCGGTCACCGTTTTAGACAACAGAACTGACAAAGCGAGCAATATTACCACGCTTGCCTCCCTCCTGTGACGTAGACCGCTGAGACCGAAAAAATAACAAGCTGAGCTCCAAAAAGGGGCGTGCCAATTTGTCGGAAATCTAATCACAAAAAAAGGCCTTAAATCACTACAGAATCTTTTAGGATTTTAGTACTGATGTCATTTTTACATGCTAACCTATTATATAAGTGCCAATGTTAATCTCATCCAAGTGTCCCTTTAACATTGCATCATCAAAGACAGCAAGACATTTTCAACACTTTAGATTGGTCAATAATTTGTAAAAATATCACCCACATGTGTGCACTGACCAATAGTATAGGTTTTTGAAAAAAAACTTCTTTTTTTTTACCACATTGCAACCTATGAGGTTTCAACCTGACGCCATTGATATTTTACAGTTTCAATAGACATTAGATGCCAATTAAGAACCTATAAAACTAAAAATGTCTCAACTAATTTTTGCTAATTTCTATGCCTTCTCTCTGCAGATGTGGCCAAAGCAGACAAAGGAGCAGGGAAATTTAGAAGATACAAAATTATATTTACTCCACAGAAGGTACCTGATATTCTGGTGTTTAAACAAAAACAAACATTGATTTATTCACACTGAAATTATTGGTAGTGATTTGTCGTTCATGGTCTGTCTTCTAGTTTTTTGCATGTGAAACGGTACTGGAGGAGGAGGGAGTCTTTGGAGGTATTAGCTCTTGAATTCGTGGCTGACCACCTGTGTAAAAAAAGGGGCAGTTACTTATTTTATTTTTTACAGATGTGACAATGGATGAATGGGCCTTCTATCTACTTCCTTTGGATGATGACATCATCAGTTTGGAACTCCCAGAGTTTTTTCGGGACAACTATCTGGTACATAATACGCAATATGTCCGTGTTAAATATCCATCATTTTGATTAGAAATTATTTTTTTAACGATGTAAATGACAAAATTAAAAGCAAAAACGGAATGTTAGAAAGCTAACTATCCTACTTCTGAAACCATTCATCATGAAAACCTGGTGAATCTATTGCCTTGGTCCTGGATTTTTCTTTCACAAGCTCACTCGATCGCGTACAGATACTGCGTTCTACAGCATTCTCCTTCACAAAAACAAACCATGCTGGTGTAGGTAATGTCAACCAATGGTACATTTTTAAATTGCATTTTTTAAAATCACATAACACATTTATTTGTTTAGTATTATGTTAACAGTATTTCTTATCATTACTCACTCTTCCCTCAATGATTACACCATTATGCGTAAGTGGTATGCTCAACTAAAATCATACGGTGTGTACTGATGCAGCACAAGTCTCATTGTATCGTCTTTAATTGTTCGTTGCGAGATTGCAGGTGCAACTCCCACTTGTATGTGATGTTCACCCAGGCTGGAGACTTGCGTTGGGTGAGGACAGCTGGCAGCGCTCTCCATCTCCTTCACTCCATTTATGGACCTTTTTCAAAGGTTTATGGTATTGGAAGGTGTTCAAAGGTACAGTAGGTCCTTGGGTTGAATGTCATTTGTTATGTTATGTTTTGAACAAGATGGGTAGCTGACAGACATTCATTTTTGTTCTTTGTCTTGCACCAGATGGCGTGCGAGTCTTGGAGAGAGCAAGCGGAAGAGGCAGACCATAAGGCTCGGAACACTGAAATAGGAAAAGTTTTCTTAATCGATAGGGGTGAGTAGATGAGAGTCGATTTCTCACTTTGTGTCATGCTTGCTTTGCTCACTAATTCTATCAAATTACAGATGTGGACTTTGTCACCCCGTTGTGCTCCCAAGTGGTTTATGAAGGACTTGTGGATGATGTATTCAGAATCAAATGTGGTGGGTAACAACCTAGTCGGTGTTCATGGAGGCACTACATCTAAGCCTCACTAAATAAAACTGACAATATCATTTGTTAAATTATTTATGAGATTGCTTCACATACTTGGTGCAATACCTTGTAATGCGAATCCTGACTCCATCATTGCCATTGCAATGCATCAGAGTTGTATTTTTCACATGTAAATTGCAGCACATATATTTCAGATTTGTCAGACCGTAGATGTTTTCTTTGTGTATAATGTAATCACAGACCCTTTTTTCCCCCACAGGATGTGTGGAATTTGGGCCTGATGTTTCCTCCTCAGACAAAAGCATCAAAGTCATGCTGAACTCTCAAGATAAAGTAAGGCTGACTTTAGAGGGGAAGCAGATCTTAAACCAAGCATGTGTTTTAAATTGCTTGTCTCTAGGTCTTCGATGAAATCAGAAATGAACATTTCTCCAATGTCTTCAGCTTTCTCAGTCAGAAAGCCAGGAATCTCCAGATTGCATATGATGTAAGTCAATAAAATGACATTCTTCGTTGGACGCAGTGTGACAGAAAGTTTTCTTTTTAAATTCCATAGAAGCGTCGAGGGATGGACATAAAGCAGATGAAAACGTTTGTGTCAGAAGAACTGAAAGGGTTGAAACAAGAGCATCGGCTCCTGAGCCTGCGTGAGTGAAGCAAAGTAATCCACATCAGCTTGATTGGACTTGCTTGGTTTTGAACAAACTGCGTGACAGTCACGAATCTCTCATAGACATCAGCGCAAGTGAATCAATGATGAAGAAGAAAACGAAACAGGATTTCCAGGAGCTGTTAAAGACAGAACACTGTAGGTTACTTTGAATACATTTTTTTTTGCGTCAGGACGTGCATCCTTCTAATTTGTGCGTTATTTGGCTAATCAATCATTACATCACATTAACAGAAATGTTTTTGTCTCCCCCCCGCCCCCAAGCTTTACTTGAAGGTTTTGAAATCCGCCAATGTATTTCTTTCATTGAGGAACACATCAACAGGCAGGTGGGTTTCCTTAAAGCAGTCAGTGTTGCGACACAGTCTTATGCATGTCGTTAAAAACTGAACCAGATGTGATTCTTATCTTTAGGTCTCCATGACAGAAAGTCTTCGACTGCTTTGTCTTCTCTCTCTAACGGAAAATGGTAGGTTCTTTTGGCATGTATGTTCAAAGTACTTGAAAAAAAAAAAATCTTCTGCTTCATTGTACTGTAATGTGTGTATCCTGCAGGACTCCTGCCAAAAGATTACCGGTCTTTAAAAACACAGTATCTACAGGTGAGATTTCACATCTGCTGCTGTAATTGTCTTTTCGTTTTTGTCCTAACATACCAAAAATCCCATAGCTTTGTTTCATGTTTTTGAGTAGTTAAATTCAAAAATTGAAACTCCTATGTACGTATGATGTACAGCTTCATTAAACAAATGGGAAAATATTTTTGGGAAGGCAAATACCTACCTAAATAAAATATGTTATATAACATAATTTTGTTTCTTATTTAATATTTAGATGTCTCTGAAATGGTGACTTATTGGTCATTGTTAGCTGTAAGCTATAGTCATTAAAGATAACAATAAAATCATGAAATATTTTGCTCTGTATGTAGTAAAATGAGTTTTGCTTTTTCAGTTAAATTATTTAAAAAAAAAAAAAAACGTTTTCCATGATGTTGTCTTATTTATTTATTTTTTTTAATGATGCACCTGTATAATGTATGTATGAAAGACAATAGCTGGTATTTTTGTGATTCATTGTTGTACCCATAGGAATATAATACTAAATTTTATTCAGTTTTAGTTCCCATTTGAGCCCTTACTTGACTCAAATGTATCTCAAACCCTACCAAATAATTCTGTCAGTACAGCTTAATGGTAGCTTCAGAGCTGGGCACTTTACCCTTTTTTGACAGTCTGTCCTCCGTCCGCGACCTGGGTACCCTTCCGGCCTCGTCCCTCCGTCTTTATTCATAGAAATGATCGCCCCACCCCCATCCCCCATCCCCCGACCCCGTCCGTCCTCGTCCTTTTAAAGCGCTTATGTCCTTGTATTCCGTCGCTCCAGCCCACACCCTGCCGCCCAAAAAAAAAAAACTCTGTGCACTCATAAACATTATTTAAAGATCATTAGCTGGCTAATTTCCTGTGCACATCTACTTACCGGCTGGGAATATCTTGAGTGGATTGAATTGTTTACAGTTGTTTAACCAAATACTGATAGCATGAGACTGCAACACAAGTCCTTCCGTGATGAAGATGAGATGATAATGCTGACTGGCGCAAACCAGTGGACATCAAGAGAATATTTAAGATTGAGTAATAACGCAGTACTATTGCGCTTTATTGCAAAACTTTTGCGTTTTAACTTAAGATGTTTTCATGTTTTATAAAATAGTCATTGCAAAATAACGCAAGGTGTTTTAAGAGGAAACAAAGACTTCCACTTCCGGGTCATTTAAATGTATATGCTTGTAGAGACTTTTACGGTCTAAAGATGTCCCACACACGGACATACTTTGCAAGCAAAGGGATGCGGTACTAAATGTGAACACTTAGTTGACAAAACTATTCTGGATTACACACACAAGATAGGCTGGCCGTGTTTCTGTCAGTGAGGTGAAAGGCTGATTCCTGTGGCATTATCCATAGTAGTACATGTGTTGAACCACAAGAGGGCGGAATATGCATGTGCAATGTGACTACTGGTAAGTACATGAAAAGCGTTGTGCAGGCAATTAGTGAAGGCGGCTCTGTAGAAGAGAAGATGCAGTGACTGAATATTTATTTGCATTAGTTTTAGCACAAAGCTACGTAATCCTGCAGCAGCGGACAGTCAAGCGACATGCTGACGTCACTTTCCGGTGTGCTGGCTCTGACGCTGCACACGCTACTCGGTCTCATCACTTGTCGTACTAGTCTGACTCGCGCTGTATCTCCTGTTGAAAAATCTCCAGCACAATTGGGTAACTAGTGTTCGGAGTCAATTTTTGTCGTTTGCCCATTTCGCCGAGTAGGTTGATATGAACTTTGGCCGCCTAGTGACTACGTCACATGCATGAGGGCCGATGGGTGGGCCGGACTAAAATCCACATCTGCCCTTGCTTAGTCCGCCCCTTTTTAAAAACGTGTCACCCCCCGTCCTCCGCCCCAAAAATGGGCATCCGTCTGGGACGGTGTGATGGACTGTTCAGCCCCTGGGACGAACTGCCCAGCTCTGGGTAACTTTAAACTTTTGCAGTAGTAAAGTTAATTAAAACAGCATTCAAAAATCATAATTGTATCCCATCAAGGTCCATTAGTTGGCTTTATAGACATCATAAACATTATAGACATAGATAATCAGCATTTATATATGTACATGTTTATTAAGGGCATTTTATCAGATATTTGGAAGGTATGTAGTAAGATGTGTTAAAACGTTGAAATTCAAATCCTGTATGTGTTTTCGTAACAGCTGCTCAAAGTTGAAGCACCGAATACTGATTTTATTTTACTAAAAATAAAAAATGTTCTGTTTGGCCTTGTACAATCACAAATTACCCATTGCAAAAAAGAAAATTTTTAGATTTTTCGAAATAAATCAGTATATGGTAGCTAAACTTTGAGCAGTTGTTTCGAAAAAAAACATAAATTTTAATACATCTTACTGTGCACCTTTACAAACACATTAGTGAACAAATTGATTGGTAATGATTTACTTTGCAGATTTTCACATATTTCCCTTACTAAGATCCAAAAAAAACGCTCTACCTTTGCAACATGGAAAAAAATGTTCTCCGCCATGAATTTCCCACAGTCTTGTGAGTTTAGTTTAGTGGTGTGTAGTTATCCCTTCTCTGCTTGACCTTCATTAGAGTTATGGAGTGGAGCACCTGCTCACATTTGCCAACCTCAAGCAGTCGGGGCTGCTTGTGGAGCAACAGCAGGGTGAAACACTGACTGTTATGGAGAGCAAAGTAGGTAAACTGGTCAACGATAAGACAGCAGGTACAGTAAAGGCAAGTTTTCTGTTGCAAGATTTAGTATGATGTGACCTGATGTGACTTATTTGATTTTGCTTTTTTTTCTCCACCTTTTCAAGGGAAGCTAACAGATGCCTTTTCATCCTTGGCAAGGAAAAGCAACTTCAGGGCCCTAAGCAGAAAACTCAATCTGGTATAACGTCATCAAGTGTTACTTGATGTTCATCATATTAGATTATATCACTCTGCTTTGTGTTAATTACCCTGCTATGTTATTTTGCAAAAAGGTGCCAATGTCAGATGACGAATATGACCTGCGCGTCCCAAGGGACATGGCTTACATTTTCAGTGGTGCCTATATCCCACTGAGCTGCAAGCTCATAGAGCAGGTAAATAAGCAGGATTTCTCATTATTTTGATTCAACTGGATCAAAGATGATTAAGCCCATTTTGTGCGCAATTCACAGGTATTAGAGCGAGATGGTTGGACTGGGCTTGAAGAAGTTACCAGGTTGCTAAATGGAAATGAGTTTGCCGTCACAGGTATGATGTTGAACGGATTTACTACAGTTGCATCGGTCATCAATTCTTTGCTTTCTTTAGTTTCATGTTATTTACATTGAAGTGAATATTTTGCCAAAAAGTACTATAAATATGACTAGGACATATTTTTAGCTGACATTATATATGTTAATAATATATGTACCTAATATCCATTTGAATTATAATATTGTCAATATCATACCTAAAACATTTTTTTAAAAAACACTCATCGCATGATTTTGAGTGTAGGGTACCATGCAAAAACAATCAATCTGCAGTTCGGGACATTTACTTTATAAACATCTGTAATTGTCAAAGGGACAATGTATAGAATGTTTGGATTTTTCAATGATCATTCATCAAACAAAATAGTATTCATTTCAACAATATGCAAAGAAATATGCTCTATCACATCAACATAATTATTTATATATAACCGTAGATGAAGTAATCTCTAATTTTATTACATAGGGCGCGCCTCCCCTACAAGATGCTGCCATGTTTCGCTGCCACCTTTGTGCTACCGATACTCAAAGGAGACAAATTTAGCGAACGTAGTTCCTGAGCATCATGACTACTGCATGTGTAACAAATGCAATGCACTTAATTCAGTATTGAGGGACTACTAGAAGGGCGGCACGGTGGTCGACTGGTTAGCACGTCCGCCTCACAGTTCAGAGGTCGTGGGTTCGATCCCGGCTCCGGCCTCCCTGTGTGGAGTTTGCATGTTCTCCCCGTGCCTGCGTGGGTTTTCTCCAGGCACTCCGGTTTCCTCCCACATTCCAAAAACATGCATGGTAAGTTGATTGGATACTCTAAATTGCCCCTAGGTGTGATTGTGAGTGCGGTTGTTTGTCTCTGTGTGCCCTGCGATTGGCTGGCAACCAGTTCAGGGTGTCCCCCGCCTACTGCCCAAAGACAGCTGGGATAGGCTCCAGCACGCCCCGCGACCCTTGTGAGGAGAAGCGGTACAGATAATGGATGGATGGATGGGACTACTAGAAGTCGTTTGTGATGACATTTTTCTTGCACCTCTGCTGAAGAAACTGTTGGTAGGCTTGCGACTTGTAGTCTCTCTGAGGCACCGTAGTCATGTGCTTCACAATGCACGCGCTTCCATCTTAGGTTGTTGCATTCTGTTAATTGACCACTAGATGGCACTAAATTTTACATATTGTCTTTTTAAATTCCTCCACAATGCTGATACTGTATTTTGTTCCTTTGCGTATATAGTCATATGAATGTACAGAGATGGGCACTTTACCCTTTTGCCAGTCCGTCCGCCGTCTGCAACCTGGGTACCCTTACGTCCTCATCCCTTCATCTTTATTCATAAAAATTGTCCTCATCCTTTAAAGCGCTTCCAGCCTTGCATTCCGTCAGTCTGCCGGAGAATGCCGGGGGTCATCACGAGAATATTTAAGATTGCAAAATAAGGCAATGTTATTTTAGGAGGAAAACAAGCGTCTTCCGCTTCCGGGTCAAAGCTTTCAAGTGTTTTTTTTTTTCCCCCCGTTGTCAGTGAAATGGGCATCCACTAGAGGGCAAACTATGCCTGTGAGAACAATACTGTAGGGAGAGAACACATGAAAGAGAGCACTCCAAATGTTGTGCAGGCTTAGCAAGAAGGTCTTGCTTTTTAAAAGAACACAACACAACACGTCAGCCGGGACTTGACCCGGTTAAGGACGATTAAAGGGACGGATGAAAACCTAACTCCGTCCTTTTTAAAAGTGTTCTCGTCCGACTGTCCACAAAATGGGCATCCGTCCGAACCGTTCCGTCCCAGGGATGGAATGCCCACCTCTGTGAATGTATACAGTATGTTGTGATTCTGCTTCTGTGATGCCTTAATGTCCCTGACAGTTTTAATGAATGTATGTATCGATCAGTTGGAGGCCCTGTTTTGCCAGAGTAAATGCACCATGGTTTTGAATGGACATGTTCTAATAGTTGTCCCTCTTGTGCCAGGCAAAAATGGAGCAAAGAATGAGGCACAACGCATTGTTGTTGTCATGTTCCTTGGGGGATGCACCTACTCTGAGATTTCAGCTTTACGTTTTCTTGGTAGAGAAAGAGGTAAACAATTGAAATGTGTATCAACATGTCACATACGTGTACTTTTAAATATCACCCTAATGTTTGCTACCATAGTTGAGTTAAACAGCTCACATGAATTTATTATTCCACTATTATGTGTTATCTTTTGACTGAATTTAGAATAGTTTTCAAAGATTTGATTGCATTTTGTAGGCTTTGAAAGAAGATTATTGATCATTGAAAATGGAATCTTGAAACTTGTTCCCATATAATGTGCTTCATATGGAAATAGCTCAGAATGCCTCATAGCAATTTTGTTTAAATGAGTTAATGCTATGAGGCACAATATTTACAAGCACAATTTAATACAGATCCTTTTTTTGTATACAGGATATAAATTCATTGTGGTAACGACTGCGATTACAAGCAGTTCAAGACTGTTGGAAGCCTTGTTGGGCAACCATGTATGATGATGCCTGTCATCTCACCCTGATGAACCTCAACATTCCTGTCACTTGACAGTCAACTCTGATTGTTGTTGACTTGCCAGAAATTGTCCAACAGGAACTGAATAAAGATGTGCAATGTCAATAAATGTTTTTTTGTTTTTTGCTATTTTTAAACAATGGTGGTTTTGTCATTTTTGCACATTTGTGTCTGGACAGTGAGCACTTAAACCCTTGTGTTGTGTTGTGTTGTGTTCTGGTCAAATTTGACCATTGTAAAAGTTATTAAGAGGGGCGCACTGTAACATTTAAAATTTTTCACCTCATACATGGAGAGGATCTGCTCCCCCAAAAATTGACCATGGTGGGGACAATCATAAGACACAAGGCTGAGAAAAACACATCTGATAGACTGGTATGGGGACATCTGTCTTGGAATATTGTGAACATGTCAAGTGCACTTTAAGGATGATTTCCTTTGTATGCAATTAAAATATGCATGGTTATTATTGACTGGGAACACAACCGCTGTTACTCTTTGTGACTACAGTACATAAAAATTAAATGGTGTCCAAACAAATTCTTCAGAACTTTGACACAAAGTACCCTGCTGAAATAAAAAGTATACCAAGTGTCATCTGATTAAGTATTTTACGAAAAATAATCAATAACTTTGTTTTTATTTATTTTAAAGAACTTGCTTTCTAGTACATAAGATCAGATCAATGAAGCACGCAGGCCAATAAAAGCATCTGGATGTTCACAAGTGCTAATATTCACCATAACTTATTACCTCAATTAAAAATCGAACAAAAGTAGCAATTAGTATACACAGAGTGGATACGGAAAGTATTCAGACCCCTTGAAATGTTTAACTTTTTGTGTGATTGCACCCATTTGCCAAAATCAAAAAAGTTCATATTAATTCTCATTGATGTGCACTCAGCACCCCGTCTTGACAGAAAAAAATAACTGAAATGTAGAAATGTTTGCATATTTATGAAAAAAGAAAAAGTGAAATATCATATGGTCATCAGTATTCAGACCCTTGGAAAAAAACAATTAATTTAATGATGCTCCCACCATTGTAGGGACTGTATTGGGCAGTTGATGAGCAGTGCCTGGTTTTCTTCACACATACCGCTTAGAGTTAACACCAAAAAGTTCAACCTTGATCTCATCGGACCAGAGACTCTTATTTCTCATAGTCTGGGAGTCCTTCGTGTTTGTTTGTTTTTTTTTGGCAAACTCTATGCAGGCTTTCATGTGTCTTGCACTGAGAAGAGGCTTCCGTCGGGCCACTCTGACATAAAGTCCCGACTGGTGGAGGGCTGAAGTAATAGTTGACATTGTGGAACTTTCTCCCATCTCCCTACTGCATCTCTCTGGAGGTCAGCCACTATGGCTGAGCCACGGTGATCTTTGGGTTCTTCATTACCTATCTCACCAAGGCTCTTCTCCCTTCCACAATTACTCAGTTTGGCTGGACGGCCAAGTCTAGGAAGAGTTGTTGTGATCGTCCCAAACGTCTTACATCATATAAATTTGATTTCTTCTTAATTTGGGAATGTAGTTATATTGTATGTTGTTTGATTCAATAAAGTTTGTTGAAAAAAGAAACATTCGCCATCCTAAAAAATGTGTGTGCTTGTTTTTAATTTAGTTGAAGTGGAAAAGTGTTTGGTGGGCGGTGCTATGGTTAAAAGTGCTCACGAATGTCATCGTTCCGATGGCTGACTACGTCGACCTCAAACGCGCCCCATCGCTGAACGAGCCAATCGGAGAGCAGAACTGTGCACGGTGCGTGTTTTGAACTACGGAGTCAAACGGACAACTGAGAGCGAGTGCTTGAGTAGGCGATCGCCGATCAGTAGTTTCTCTCTCTGAAACGTTTTAATTTGTTATCTTCGATCGGTGGCGGTCGCAACGCTGTTAAACGATGAGAAGAAGGTATGATATTCAATTTCAAAATATGTTTGTATTGACATCAAACAAGCCGTAACAACGTTCGGCGAATGAAACACGTTCAGCGGTTTTTGGTCCAAGACACCGAACACTGAGCATTTGTTGAAATCCTCTTTCACTGGTTTAGAACAATTCGACTAATTGTTGGTAACGATGGCGTCTTAAATGTTGTAATTTTTGCAGTGAGGTACTAGCAGCAGAGTCTGTGTCATGCCTCAACAAAGCCCTGTCCCACCTGAAGGACATTTGGGAGGAGATCGGCATACCAGAAGGCCAAAGGCTACAGAGAACTAATGTTGTTAAGAAGCACATCGAGGTGAGGCAAATCTTATCGAAAATACACTCGTATACGTTGGGTTTCATTTAAGGTTACATTGTATACTGTTGTGAACACTCGCCTAAAACTCGAGGCGCACCTGCAAACGGATGAGTAAATTAGTATCTCTGCCTTTACATAATGTTCCATTTAAATGATGATTTCAGAGATATTTGTTTATTTATGTATTGTATATGTATTAATTTAGCTGGAATTGAAAACTTTGAACTGCACTAGTGAATGTTTATTCTTTTAAAAATGCATTCTGAACATTTTAATAGTTGACAGTGGTACATTAGCAGAGAAGAACTGACTGTTTCCGAGTGCATAATTTGTGAAATTTTATTTTGTATCTTTTTTGCCAGACAGCATGAATGATTAAATCAAATGTTTTCTCCAGGGCTTACTTGATATGATGATCAAAGAAGAGGAATCACTGAGGAGCAGAGTTATAAACAGCATCCAGAACTGCAAAATTGAAATGGAGAAGCTCTGTCTCGAACTTCAGATTCCTGTGTTTCAGGTAACTGTCAGTGCTGATGTGTTTCTATTAACATTGAACATGGCAACTATTTCTTACTGATACTGATACTGTTTTACAGACCGTAAACTGTGCATACCAATCCCATTATATATTGCTGTAATATTTGAATTCTGGCAATTTGTTGAACAGTGCAAACCCTAAGTTTGAACACAATCCATTCCAAGATGCTGGACCTCTGATTTAGAATTTTATAAGAACTAATAAGACGTTACTGATGGTTAACCTACCTGACTTCAGTACAGGCAGGGTGGGTACAGCTCAGTGACAGTTACAGTGCATATATATGATTTTTTTTTATTTATTTATTTTTTTTTATGGTAAATCACTTGTATAGCGCTTTTCTACCTTCGGTACTCAAATTAAAGCACTTCACAACAATGTGAAGCACTTTGAGTTGCATGGTAATGTATGAAAAGCGCCGTACAAATAAAGTTTGATTGATATTCATAAGGTGGGACCTGGGAGTCGTCTTGATGACCTTGAACAATATAAACGGGAGGGGAAATTAATGGAAATGATCTCACCCTGGGTCCAACTGCTAACATCGTAAAGACTTTAAAGGAATTGTTTTATGTCTTTTTTTTGGAAAGAAGTATTTAACCACTTAACAAATGTAAAACCAATACATTGCGTGATTGCACACTCGGTTGGTTACATTTCAGGTTCTATAGTTGTAATCACGTTGTACCTTTTTTAACCCTTGCATTGTGGAATCACACAAAAAATAACATTTCAAACAGTGAATATTTTGATTCATCTGTGTTGATTCAGGATGAGGTTGGTCTTAGCATGCTTCAGCAGGAGAAGAATCTCCGTATGCTGGTCAATGGCCTGATAAAGGAGAAGACTCACCGTATGCAACAGCTGAAGGCGCTGCTGGAGCAGGACCACGAGCTGTGTGACATCCTGTGCTCCATTCCATTCGATATCTCCCCGGATTCTGTTCCCTCGAAGGATCAACTGGAGAGCTTTCGCCAACATATTGCTCACCAGAATGCAGAGAAGGTAGGTGCACTTTAAACTTGGCCATACTCTCCGTTTCAATCACCATTAAAAGGGATGTCAACCCCAAACTTTCCTTTGCAATATGTTCTATGTGCCCCCCGCTTGTCTAAACATGGCATTCTGGTTACAATTGTTTGTGGAATATAAGTTAATAAGCAAAATCCACCTGTTTGTGTCCGTCTTGGCCATTTTGTTGCTTGCTGTCGACTGAAAATGACAAAGTTGCTTCGGGCTCAAGTAACGACCAATCATGGCTCAGCTTCAGGAAACGGGTGGTTTGTGATTGGCTGTTACCTGAGCCCCAAGCTACTGTGATTGTGTCATTTTCAGTTAACAGCATGTGACAAAATGGGATGGATAAAAACAGGTGGATTGCTGCCCAATTCATATTCCATACCCACAATATTAGAGTATCAAGTTCAGACTAGTGGGGCTGCATAGAACATATTATTGTAAAGAACATTTTTGGGTTGACTTCCCGTTGAAGACTAGGTTTTAATATGCTGTGGAATTTTTAGCCATTAGGCGGGGCAGCAAAACAGTCTGAAAAAAAGTCGTCGTTTGGGATTCTTTATATTTGAAGCTTTTGAAGACACGTCGTGCAGAACAGTCTTGTCTGTAAGAGAGCGCACTGTGAGAGAAGTGCGAAGGAAAATGGATATGGGAAGACTCTTATGCAGACAGGGATACGAGGTGACTAGACGGGAACAGGGCAAAATTGAAACACAGGTACCGTACTTCTGTGTTGAACAAATTTATCAGTCAAGATCAACTTGTTCGGGCTTCGCAGAAAATCCTCCCGTAGTAAAGTTCTTTGCTCAAAAGCAGACCTTGGTCAAAGGGACGCTAAAAAAGGACTAAATATGTACAGTATAGTGAGAGAGGATAACAGTCATGTAATGGAGCAGTCTTGATGGGACGGATGAAGTGTCCAAAACTACCAGAATGCAAATGAATTAAATTAATACACGCAATCAAATGGCATTTCTTCTGTGGTTGCCCCTCCTCTCTATTGACAGACAAATCGCTATGCTGAGTTCATGGGCCTCAAGAAGCAAATCATCTTGTACATGAATGATCTGGATCACATCCCAGAGACCAGCTTTGAGAAGGATGTTGTCTGCGAAGACGAGGACTCTTTTTGCCTCTCTCATGATAATATTACCTCACTCAAACTCCTCCTTTGTCAGGTGAGATGGGTTTTCATTTACAAGTACACTGAAATTGTGCGTACTGGAAACTGAGCCCTAAAATGAAATGCACATCTAATTAACCCATTAAGGCCTAAAGCGCATGGCTCAACAGCTCCCCAAAACCTGAGGTTGTCCTTGGTATCACCCTTGAAAACCTGGTTTTCCCAGAAATTCAGCACCTACAAAATAATTAATATCTCAGCGCATGTAGCAGACAGAAGCATAATTCCAAAAGAATTTGAGAGCTTAGACATGTGGCTTTCATACAGGCCGCGAGTTTATCTTTACTATTTCAATTGAAGAGGTAATAACAAAGAGAAAGCATTACTTTTAACTAAAAAAAATGGAGTGCTAATTACCACCCTCTTTTCTGTTACAAAGACATCGACATTGTCATTGTGTACAAACATGTATGTATATATACATAATGTTCTACTGGTTCAAAGTCCACAATCGCGTCGTCTCTATCATTGCCGTTACTCATTTCAGAGCTCCCGCGATCGTCTGCGCGTCAGCCATTATAACCGAAAGAATTCTGGAACATCCTCTGCGGGCTTACAACACCGTCACGTGCATATCCTGATGCATTTCATTGGTTAAGAGACCGAGAATTAAGTAATAAATACAAAATGATGCAACAGCGCCCCCGGCTCTAGTGGTAGAAACGCTGTTATGCCCTCCTGTCCTTAATAGGACAAAAGAGCATCCCAAATCCAATTCTTTCATCAAATTTAGAACACCTGACATGATTAGTCATTATCAGTTGTCAGTTCGGTGAGGTAATACCGAACTGAGATGAGATTCAGTCGTCATAGGCCCATATAATGTCAAAATACGCATGGTTACTGTTTTACTGTATTGCTTTGTTACCTTGGGCACTGCACTACCACACAGAAAACATTTGAAGTCTGTTCTGATCAATGGGAGTACAGTATATCAATATTCAGGGGCTTCTCGGCATAATTTCTCAGTGAACATTTCACCCATGGGACTATTAATTGATGCCGTACAGGCAGCGCACTGTTGCATTTAGTTTGCAACTTGCGCAATGTTTTGCAAATGAGCTCCCTGAATGTAGTCCAACCTGTTAATGTTAAGCCGCTTTCACCCCGTCTTCATCACAAACTGGTGCAGAGAATTCGCTAAGCCCTTCCAGACAGAAATCACCTAAGCAAGACATTGCCCTGTCCAGAGTGCGTGTTCACGCTGTTGCAACTTCATGCAGTCCGATATTTAAGTGCTTGGTGGCAGCAGTGCTGCAGTATTCCGCCTGTAATACTGGCGCAGAAAGCGCCAAGTTTGCGGGTTGTCCACAACCTCCTATCCTTACACACAGGACAGCCAGCTGGGGAAAAGTCAGTGGACAAGTCTTCTTTTAGATAGTCATCATTTCAAAGCAGATTAGTTTTTACTAGCTACCCAAAACAACCTCTGTGATAGCTGATGTAACTGCTGGCTTGCAGCTGGAGCAACACAAGGCAGAGAACGAGGCGGCCTGTGAGGCTCTTCGAGAGAAGATCCAGCAGCTGTGGGACAGGTTGCAGGTGTCCCGGGAGGAGAGAGAGGCCTTCAATGAACACATGGTCATGTCCAAGAAGCGCAACCTGAAGGCGGTGAGATGACTTGACTTGACATGTACTACCCATTTATACTCTTGTCTTTCGACTACGACTTAGTACTAGCGTTAGTTTTGGCGTTTTTATCCATGCTTTTCCATTTTCAGTTGCAAGCAGGGATAAAACATCTGGAGGAACTAAAACTGCAGAACATTCGCAATGTCACAGATGCCATCCGCTCTGAGATTGCTGTGCTCTGGGAGAAGTGCTTCTTGAGCACTGAGCAAAGGCAGGCGTTTTGCCCATATTTTAGTGGTGAGTTTATATTTCCCCAGTCAAAATAATATTAGTATTTTGGAGCATGTGTTTTTTTTGTGTGTGTGTTATTTTTTGTTGTTGTCTTTGCTAAGTGTTTTTTTGATACTTTAGAGGATTTCACTGAGGAGCTACTCAGTGTGCATGATTTTGAGATTCAGCGTTTGAAGCAGCATTATGAGGATCACAAAGAGCTTTTTGATGGTGTTCACCAGTGGGAAGAAAACTGGAGACACTTCCTGGAGTTAGATGTGAGTACACTTGAATGTTGAATAACACGCTGGGAGTAAAAAAAATAAATAAACAAAAAACAATGCAGCAACCATTTCCAAACAGCATTGTCCTACAGTCCAGCTAAAACTCATTCACTGAGCGTCACCTTACCGCAGATAAATCATATCCTGTAGTTCATTTGAGTTTAAAAATCTTTTTATTTCACTCAAGTTATAAAAACATCGTAGTTGATTAGTTGCGTTGGTATTTACATAAAAATGTGGGTTTTTTTCATTTCAGAAAAAAGCATCAGATCCATCGAGATTTACAAATAGAGGAGGGAATCTTCTCAAAGAGGAGAAACTGAGGGCTGAGCTGCATAAAACCCTGCCAAAGGTAAGAAATACCACTGCTAAAATGTTGAACACCTAATAATTAACCATATTTCTTTTAAGTTGGAAAAGAAACTAAAAACCCAGATTGATGCATGGGAAAGTGAGCAGGGCAGTGAGTTTATGGTCAATGGCCAGAAGTTTCTTCAGTACGTGACTGAACAGTGGAAGGTGCATCAAGCAGAGAAAGAGAGAGAAAAACTAGAAAGGGTAAGGATGTTAGCTTTATGCCCAACTGATTTGCTTATACATGACTTGACGTTCCTCTTCAAATGCTGAACAGCAACTGAAGAAGAGCAAGCAGACTGAGGAGGATATGCTGTATGGGACAGCAGTACAAACCCCCAAGCGCAGATTGCTGGGCAACCATACGCCAAATAAATCACGAAGGATGGTAAACCCACCGTGTGGTTTCCTTATGTGCTTCCATGGTGGTATTAACTAAGTGGTCATTTTGCCCTTTAATGCGCTAATAGTATTTTGGCCTCTCTTTCTCAGAATGCTACCTCCAGTATTTCTATGGCCACATCCAACAG
The DNA here is from genome assembly GCF_054856515.1 of Filicampus tigris. Lineage (NCBI taxonomy): Eukaryota > Metazoa > Chordata > Actinopteri > Syngnathiformes > Syngnathidae > Filicampus > Filicampus tigris. Next base: position 28,044,969 of record NC_141219.1, read on the forward strand.
CACGATGCGCTCTGCGGCCTCTGCCTACAGTGGAGTTGTCTGTCGTTCGCCGGTGCCACGCTCACCGATAACACGGCCAACGTCATCTGCCAACAAGGTTGGTGGAAAGAATGTGGATGGAATGTAATTGCGGGTAGTGGAAAACTAAAAGATGACAACAACAACAAATAAACACATTTAGATACTCAAAGTTGGTAACATTCGAACAATGTGGCTTGTTCGGGAATCACGTCTAGTATATTTTTATTTGAACTCACAATAGTTTGTGCATTCATCTGGTGGTAATTTATTCAAATTATTTGTTCCTAGGCCTGCCACGATAATTACTATACCAACTTACCGCTCAATGAGGAAAAAATGGACGGAATGTTTTTTTCGGAGTCTATAAATGGTCATTTGCATGTGTGTTTGTTTACATACGTCATCAACATTCACTCTCGCTGCTTCGTTGCCTTCTGTCAGTCAGCCAGCCCCATTGCCGCTGTGGTGGAATGGTGTCCTGTAATTCCTTCCTACCCGTCGAGGTGTCCTACCGATGCTTAGTGTGCTTGCACACGCATACTCACATCGCCGATAGTGAGGTGGGCTAGGGTTGAGTTTAGCGTTAGGATGAGGGGTAATCTAGGTGTCTAATCAGCCTCTGGCAGGATGTTTCACAGGGGTAGGACAATTTTGCAGAACAACGGCTTCCGAAACCCGTTAAATGTGTCCAATCTATTCTTCATAGGCACACGCAACTCTTTTTCTCATTTGTTAATGAGCTGCAGCAGTGTATGGTATGGCTAATAATAGCCATGATGTAGCATTTAATGCTAGCGGGTGCAACCATGCGCATTGGCTCAAAGCCAACCTTTGTGATGCTCTTTGTAGTCTTTTGCTTGTGGATGCACAAATGGTTCTGCGGACATTCGTTACACCCATCAGGAACTTAGAGATTGGTGACCAGCACCAGGTATCCATTTAAGAATAAGAATAAGAATAAGAATGCCTTTATTGATCCCACCTAACAAGTCTGTATCTGTTCAATGCTGGTGCGTCGAGGTTGCTTACAGCTCGCTTGTCACTATAAGTTTATACAAACATGTCAGTCTGTGTGCATTATATCATGTTTATTTATTTGGGCTTTTATTTAGGAGAGTATTGATTAAGTAGGAAAACAAGTTTTGTTGTGCCATGGTACCTATTTTTCATTACAAATTTCAAACTGGTCACCAGTAAAATCAAACATGTCTCAACATGATGACAGTTGCTAAAAAAATCTGGGACCAGTGCCGTCTTTAAGAAATTTATTCTGTGTGTATGTACAGAGCTGGGCATTCCACCTATATGACGGACTGGTCCGCAAATCCGCCTATGACCAACGCCCATTTTGTAGGCGATAGACAGGAAACAATAGTCGGACTAAGCTTAGTCGGAAGCCCTTAGAATACAGTGTTGTGAAAAAGTATTTGGCCTCTTATCAAATTTTTTTTTTTTTTTTGGGGCACCTTTTCCCCATTTTAATGTTTAAGGCAGGAGTGGGGAACTCCAGTTCCTCGAGAGCCATATCCTGCCCTTTTTGGATCTCTCCGTACTACAACACACCTGACTCAAATGATCAATATAGTTTCAGACTCCTACCGAGCATGCTGATGATCTGATCATTTGAATCAGGTGCGTTGTGGTAGGGAGAGATTCAAAACAAGCAGGATATGCCTCTCAAGCAACCGGAGTTCCCTACTCCTGTTTTAAGATATCATCAAACAAAAGAAAACGCTCGATTTCAGTTGTTGCTGCTGAGGGTGGGCTTACTTTGGGTTGTCATGTTTAGGGGGAAAGTATCTCTTCACGGCAAGGTAGTTTTGAGTAGTTTGTTACAACCACTCCTCAAGATGGCCAGGAGGAAGGGTCTAACATAGGTGTGAGAGTTGGAAGGGGTAAATGAAAAATTTCCCTACCAAAAGTCTGGCCATATGCAAACAAAATGGAGTGATCACCCCCGAATCCCGACTGCCCTAGTGCACACATGAAATGAATAACATGGACCGATTAATGAATTATAGAGGTTATGGCAAAAACGAATGGATAGTGGCAACAGTCAAATGCTTTTTCACAATACATAGACACATGAAGAGTTTTAAGCATGGATGAGGTACACATGCTCTCCTGACTGGAACTATAGGTGACATTGTGCTGCTGTGTCAAGGGAAAGAGTGCAATAATTGGCTGCTATTGCATTTGAGGGTTGATGGTCTCCCCTGACACAAGTATTTTTGCAAAGTAATGCTGCTGCTTGGTTAAGCTACTTGCAGACTGCTGAGCAGACGTTAGCAAGGTGAACTGTTCTCGATGAAGAGACTTCGGAAGCGTGACGGGTGCATTTTAGTTAGAAAAACAGAGAGGCTTCTGTTTCAACTAAACTCTTTTTGCACACACAAGTAGGGATGGTACTGAGCCGTGGTACTAAACTGGCTCCGAGGCTGAATTTTTAAAAGGCAGTGGTAATTTTGCCATGATCGGCAACTCTCCTGATCGCGTTAATTTCCCTTAAATGGCTCTGATTGGTCATCGCCGGCGCGAGGAATCCTCGACCTATCGTGAATCTGCCATTTTACTGCGATTACAGCAGGTTGGCCGTGAATAGGTTATTTTAAAATATGTATACTTCATGTAGGCTGCTGTGATGCAGTTCGACTGGCTTCCACATTAACTGGCTCCCAATTCCAGCTGCGGCCGTTAGGGCAATGTCAGTTCAGTAACTTTGTGTTTCCTAATCATAACCTTACTTTAACTTTATTTACGGTAATTTTACTCTTGAACTTTTCTTAATTCTAACGCCAACCTTTTTTTTTTTTTTTTTTTTTTTTTTTTTTTTTTTAGGATTAATTTTACCTCTGGTGTGTGGTGTGACAGTGTTTCAGTTGAAGATGGATGAGAATCTACATTTTAGTCCGACAAGTGTCCTCAGATGTGCTTTGTTTTAAAGAACAAAAAAAATACAAAGAAAGGGGTTGAAGCAATTTAGCAGTATTCTGACTATTATGTTCGGATAGTGTTTCCTATAAGTCTCTCCCATTGCTTCTGTTCCAGGGTCCCGCACAAAGGATTGGAGGTGGTAAACCTCCCCATCCAAAAGTGAACAACAAAGAGAATGAGACTCAGATGAAGGGAACCCCTATGAGTGGTTTGTTGCTGACCCCTGCTAGTCCGCAGTGTAACACCAGCCTTAACTCTGTTGCCAGCACATATTCAGAGTTTGTGGTAATGGACCATTTTGTCTTAATGTTTTTTCTTCCTTTTCCTTTTGCTTTCCCTCTTGCAATGATTATTTTATGTAATGTGTACAAAACTTGATTTGCCTTTTAGAGGGGCCTCGTGAATACTGAAAGTGTTCAATCAAGGTGTGTTAATTTCTTAATCCTTGAGTGACTCAGATTAATCCCTTTGAGTTAATTGCATGTCTGTCAATTAAAGCATGCTGTTTTGGTGTAAAAATTCCATTTGGCATGCTGTAGTGATACCATGCCTTAAAAATGACATACAGTTCTTACAGTATACTATACCTCAATGGTATGTTTTTGTTAAAATACAGTGTCAAGTGTGTAGCTTTTCAATTGAGAAAAATCTTGGTCAATTCATTACCTCCAATTAACCCATTAAGGCCGGGAGCGCATAACCGTGTTTCTACCACTAGTGCAGGGAGCCCTGTTGCATCTTTCGACCTTCAGAGACAGGAGAGTGTGTACGTCTTTTTTCTTTATTAATTTTTTTTATTTATTTTTATTTTTTTCAAATTCTCGGTCTCTTAGCAGATGAAATGCAGTCAGAATATATGCGTGAAAATGTCGTGAGTCCTCAAAGCATGTCCGGAATTTTTTCAAACAGTAATGACGGTTGCAGACGTTTGCGGGACCTCTGAAATAATTGTCGGTAGTGATATAGGCCCAATCCCAATACCCACAAGGTCCTCATTGAAGTGTACTGTACACATAATGAGATCATCACCAGAGGGTGCTGGAATGCACAAATGAAAAACAACTTAGGGTCTTAAACAGATTTGCTGCTGTTAATATCGTGACATGACGACGACGATATATCGTGGCAATTTTGATATTGCGATATCACGATATTGCCGATGTTATGACATCCCTAGTTACAAGTGTACAAAAATTGCAGAATTGGGCTAGCGCAGGTGACATCATCAACAATGGAAGTACGGGTTATTGTTTTGGCAATCTTGATGTTAAAGTTATATTAAAACTTCAGTAAAGAAATAGTAAAGTAAACATTTGGGGTTGGTCTCCCAGTCGATGGGGAGCTATGGCTCCATTGTTTGGACTATTTGTGCCTCCTGCATGATCTGCGGCGCATGGGCAGTTGGTCGCTAAGTACAGCAGCTACACTAGGACAAAATGCGTAGGTGACTTTAAAAACATCGATTGAAATTAATAACATATACAAATGATAAACAATGTAATAATTCGATATTTACACTTGAGCAGAATTTTTTCAGCACAAGAATTCCACCGAATGTCATCAGTTTCCTGCTATTTGCCATCAAATCCGCAATGAATTGTGGGTAATACGCTTCAGCTGAGGGGCCGTGGATGCGGGCTCATCTGAAGTGTGGAATAAGGGCGCAAAAAGGCGACAGAGCATTTCTGAGAATTGGGACACCTACACACTCGCAATCTTGACGGGAATGCGCAAATTGAGGGGCACAAGGGTCGGTATTGAAATTGGGTCATAGAAAACGCGCTTGTGGACTTTGAACAAGTGGAACCAGTCGAACAGGATGTATGGTTGACCCCCACCACCCCCCACACGACAACGTCACGTGTATATTCTGCTGCATTTCTTTGGTTAAGAGACTGAGAATTTGATTTAAAAAAAAATTTTAAATGATGTACCGGTATACGCTCTCCTGGCTTTAAAGGTAGAAAGACACAACAGCGCTCCCGGTGTGTAAGCACCTAAAGACGTCTCATGTTTTGACATAGTTCCACACAAGTGTAAAATAATGTCATCCACTGTAAAAACATGAAAACAATCAACATGATTATTTCATAGCAAGTGAGGATGTCACACAAAGTTGGGAGTTTTTACTTCTTGGACCATGAGTCCACTTTCTTAACTTGTCCTCCAGTGTTTGTTCTTGTGACTACCCGGTACTGTTCTTTTCTTGGCACCCCTTGTTGAGTTGTCCTTCTGATGTGTAATAATTGTGATGTCACTCACGCCCAGAATTAAGCCTTTTGATGCTCAATAGCTGTGTAACGCTGAGGCCTTGTCTGTTATACATTATAGTGGTTTGGAAGAATTGCTGTCATACAACCTCAGAGGCATTTGCCTTTTGAATTTATCAGTCAGTCAGCAAAAGGATCAAGCTTTATTTTCATATACAGTAGAGTAAGTGGATAGTTTAAGATTGCGCTATACTGCACATTTCTTGCATTATGTTGTTTGTGGTAGGAAACAGGGCTTGTTAATGACTTGTTTCTTTCTTGGTCCTAAATATTATCCTGCTTTTCCTTTTCAACAGCGAGACTTGTCCAAGGCTTCTAACCCCCAGATCCAGCAGCACATCCTGAACTCTACCATCACCAAACTTTGACCTCTCACCTCTGGACATGACTGCCTCCACTATACATATTTATATATTTCACTTTATTGAAATCCACAATTGTTTAGTTATTAGATCAACTTCACAATTGCAAAACGTTTTTTTTCCTTTTCCTTCCTCTTTTTGTATGTATGTTTCTGAATAGATGGCACGATATCTTTTGGTGCTATCTGCATTTAAATGTAAATGAAGTTAATTATACAGTATTTTAAATCGGTGGTTAATGAGGAGCTTTGCTGCTTCCACCAGTGCTATTAAACAGATGTTTACTTAGTCTGTCACTGTCCACAGAGAAACATAAGTTCTAGTAACGCTAACCTGTCTTTTAAATGTTGAAGAGGGGAAAAAAAAAAAATCTATGCTCATTTTTTTTTCAAGCAAATCTTTAGTTAAGTTTCTGAAGTTTGCAATCGAAAGATTACACAGTAAATGTAATATAAATATTTGCACTTTTTGTAATATATGTTCCAGTTCATTGTGTAGTTTTACACACTTCCATTTGAAATTTTGCTGTTTGCAATGTGTGTACATATGTTGTCATTTCTTTACCTACCTTTTTCTGCAAATGTTTTTTTAAGTTTAATAGGCTATTAAGATGTTAATGTGCCCTGTATGAGAGCTTTTAAATGTAAAAGAAAGGATGGTTATAATGATCTCTAAAATCCTCATCAAAATGTAAAAGATCTATCTCACTTCTCATTACATTAACAAACAGCATTTTGTGTAAGGCTTGTATTTAATCAGTCACTAAGCAAATGTTTTAAGCAAAATATAACACTTCCTCATGTGTGACTTTTTTTTTTCTTTCTTTCTACCACTGTAAAGACTTGGAAACATAGGTTTGTTTTTACTTTGCTATGCTATCTTTGATCAGGAACCACAAGGTGATACTTGAGTGAAGGGGTCGAGTTCTGTTCATTTTAATTACTTTACAATTACTGTAGTTTCTGATGTACAGGGTGATTCAAAAAGAGTAAGCCAAAGTCATTACGCCTTTATTCAGTTTTAAAGCATTGTAATGCACTGAATCGGTGGTCATTTGATAGGGGAGTTATTCAAATTTGATTGTCAAATTCAAAGTGGCGACTCCTTAGAAGTCTTAGAAGGCGTTTTGTGTGCTTGAATTTGTGAAAACAACTGCCATTGTCACGGTGCAGCTTGCTTTTAGAAATGAATTTGGCATTGTTCTGCCTCATCGAGAGATGTTTAAGATTTCTCCCTCTTCCAACACATCTGATTCGAATGATCAGGTCAGCAACCTCAGCGAAGCCTTACAATGATCTTGATCATTGGAATCTGTTGTGTTGGAAGAGGAGAGACATCCAAAACAGTCTGGATAGGGGGCACCCCTGTTTTAAAGAGTGGATGCCTGTGTACAGCAGTGGTCCCCATCCTTTTTTCTGCCACGTACCGGTTCATACAAGTCCGTACCATTCGCGGCTCTGGGCGGGTTTTTGGGCATTCGTGTGTGTGTGTGTGTGTGTGTGTGATGGGGGGCATTTATGAGAGTAAAGCTGAAATTACTTTATAGCCTTAGCAATGCGGTTCGCCACCAAGATGACGCTCTCAAGGCACTTGCATTCATTGACGAATCAGTTTTGAAGTCTGCATTGCGCATATTGCGCAGAGCGGGCTTCCTCCTGGGCATAGACTTGTGGTGAATTCTCACTGGGCCTTTTCCGCATTGCAAAGAAATCTTCCAAATATGTCTTATTTTCTTCATTTTACTAGCTTGTGCATTTAATATGAGCATTACACGACGGAGAGAACTTGACATGCATTAAGTCAGTCAGATGGATTTGACGGAGAGGATCCGGTCACTTCTTAAAATAAAATATTTTTCAGCCTCAGTGAATAAATAAACCAGAAGTACTGTAAGTTTTTTTTTTTCTCCCCTGACTTCCATTTTAAAGGTTAGGGTCTACATGTCGAGCAAGCCGTGAGCTTGTGATGCCTCAAACCACTGTCTGGCACTTGTTAAAAAGTCTATTAGCCTACGTAGTATGAAACCATACAAACTCGTCCAAGCACTTAGCCTACTAATGACGACATTCTGTGAGTAAATAGAGATGGTGGAAGATGAAACCCTCTTTTCGTGTCTAGTTTTTTTGTGACAGTCAATCACCACACTGTGCATTTGGGGAACAGATCCCCCACATGAAACAGTTGAGCCTCAGAGATCTCCCGAAAAGGTTTTCTGTGCTGTGCCTCAAGACAGGTCTATGATCCCCTTTTCTTTGAGGGAACACCGTTACAGGACAAACATATCTCGAAATTCTCCAAAACTGGCTATTCACCTTACTGCAAGGAGATTCGAATGACTTAATTTTTCAATAAGCTGGAGCACCGCCCCATTTGCCCGCTTGGCCTATCAGTTACTCGGACTTCGCCATGTGTGGCAATTTCAAATTGGTGGTTATGTTAAAAGACAAAGTTTGTTCCACAACTTCCAACAAATATCGATGACATGAAAGATGGAATCACAGTTGCAATCAACACGGTGGACCGCAGTGACATCCTGTTGCGCGTTTGGGAGGAATTCTCTGCTCTATCAATGGCCCGATGTTTTCCATGCTGCAGGTGCTGGCCACATTGAGCACTTTTTGTTAAATGAACACATGAAGGTATGTACAACAAGTGTCCAAGCTAGATTTTCTATTCTTCGTTTTGGAAATATCGCGTGAAGATTTAGGCTTATTGGTTTTTTAGGTTTTTCATTAGGCTATATGTACATGGGAAGAAGTGCGGGGAATGGGGGGAAAATGTTCAGTTTACTTTGAAACAAATTCCAATAACAAATTCAATTCACTATCAAAACGAAGGTTTACGTGAGGTGTCTTGAACCCTTTACAGCTGCCGATGCTTATATACCTGCGCTTCGCTTAAGCTTCTGGCGGAGTTCACGGGTCTTACTATTGTATTGTGTTACACTACTTAGAAAATGGCCTACGTGCTTTGGCGTTGGAGGCTACTGTACAACACACTCATATTTAGCGACGTAATTACGCGCTACTATTTAGTTAAATTCAATCAGTTAAATGCCCATTTACAGTCTTATCTGACTTTGTTGTTATCCTTTCGGCTTTCACCCCTCAGGGGTCGCCACAGCAAATCAAGTGCACGCACGATTCGCATCATTGACTTGGCAAAGCATTTTTACGGCGGATGCCCTTCCTGACGCAACCCTATCAGCAGGGCACACACACAGACACCATCACTGAGCGAGAATCGATCACCCGCACACAACTCGGGTGCGTGTACCACTACACTAACAGTGACTCTTACTACACTCTTATCTGACTTTATTTCTTTCAAAATATTGTTAAAAGCCGTTGCGACTTAAACACTAGTTATAACCCATTTTAAAATGTCACAGTCCACTTCAAAAACACGAAGTTGGCTCGTTTTGATGTCGCAGTATCATAAAAGGTACATTAGAATTTTAATACAACAATAGACAAAAAGAGCAAACGTAATTTATTTTGGAGGGACTACCTGGAAGTCCGGCTACAACCGGAACAGGAAATTGTGGGCGGGGAACCAATAAACGTGTTTTACAAACTTCACAACATGAATGCAACTCTGTAATGTCCCACCGCTCGTGAGCTGCGGAGACACATTGGGTTGAGGAATATCACATTCGTACTGAGTAATTCAATTATGTCTGGAGTTTTGGCAAGGTTGCTCTTCTACCCTACATTAGCCTACAATGTCGCCATGGAGAAGATGTCGTCGCGAAGGTGGTTTGACCGTGTGGACGAAACGGTCCTGCTCGGAGCGCTGCCCTTCAGATCCATGACCAAAGAGGTTCGCCTTATCTTTTACTCTAAATGAATTAGTTGTCAAGTTTTCCTCATTTTTTCCGCATTGGCCCGCTATAGAATGAGCATTATTCTGGAGCTCATCTGATATCCGAATGTATTAATGACTTTTTTTAAACACATATTTTACATGTTAAACATTTAAAATGCTTGAATGTACAGAAATAATTATGTACCGCATCCTGTTGAGTCAAATGCGTTGAGTACAAACGCTATGTTGGGCTTTGGAAATTGTGTAGATTCATGGAAAAATGCCTCCTTAATGACTTAATATATAAAAATAATTGGTAATTATTCTAAGATTTTGTGCTATTTATATTGTGTATACATTTAGAGGCAGTTACATTAAGGCACAAAAAGCTTTCTGAAAAAAGTTTGGTGCTTACATCTGTGATCGTTTTATATGCATTTATTTTTTTAAAATGCCGTTTGACAGACGGATCTTTCTTGTCTTTCAGCTGGTAGAAACTCAAAACGTCCGAGGCGTTATCACAATGAATGAGAACTATGAGACCAAATACTTCTGTAACTCGGCTGAGGTGAGTTCATGGAATGTTCTTATTTGTAAGTTGGAGAACGGGACTCTCAAAAGTTCAGTGTTTATTTTAGAACATGTAAGAAGTTGTCACAAGGGCGGTCCTGCCAAAGTTTAACAATTTCTGTGTACATTTCATATTTCATATAAACATATTTCTTTGCCTCTGTTTGTCACCCTACTGGCTGATGTGTTTGGATGTTCTGGGTTACTACATAAAATAAAATACATTACTGCTACTTCGTCGGATCGTCCTTCGGTGCGTAATGTGCCTACTGAAGACAAGTCAATGTTTCACGGCTTTCCTAATCGGATTGTGGTTAATGGATATTCGGAGGGAAAACATGTTTTATTAACAAATACTTCACATGCAATCTTGCAACCCGAGTCAACCACAAAATAGTTGCCAGTTAAATGAAACCCAATCCAATTAGCACACTCCAACTGCTTTTGTAAATTCTCCTCCTCTTCCCATCGTCTTCTTATCCTTCCTCCTTTTGTTCTTTACCTCTTTCTTCTTTGTTCTTGGGTGGATTACAGTTCTTTGGTGCATACTGCTACCTACTGTACAGCAAGCGCAAAGCGTTACCATATACAGTATAGCTAATGGAAGTAACCCTGCTTGTATTCATTCCCGCGACCAAAAGCACGAGACAGTCATGAATATAATTTCACCAAGGTTTAACAGAAAACTGCAAACATTAACGTGGAAATCCACCTAAACATATTTTTTTCAAGAATATATTCCTAGCAGGAATCAGCATTCTGATTAATTTTGAATTTGTGGAATATAAATTAAGCAGCAGAATACACTCCTTTTTAGCCATCTTGGGGACGGTCATTTTGTCTTCTGTCGACTAAAAATGACATCACAACTGCTCACAACGACCAATCACGGCTCAGATTTAGAAAACAGGTCAACCGTGATTGACTCAAACAAGCATTGTAGATGTGTGTTATTATAGCAAAGTAAAGTGATGTCTTCTGGTTCTGGCCATCACAGTTCCCGCAGAGATCCTATTGAAAACAGGAGCACTCACTCTCACACACATAGTCAGTGCAGTCAACTCTAAGAAATCCCTGCTAACAAACGCACGAGACAGGCGGGGCGTGTGCTTCTCAGTCGTTAGCAAAACGGATGTCCGTTAGTGATGGAATGAGGGGTCTGTTTGTACTTGACCTGATTGACACTTCAACTTAAATTGAATTTGCTTCAGGCTGGACAGTGATGGTGTGACTGCAACAGTGCTCAGAAATATTATTTGTCACTTAAAAGTTTCAGTTCATCCTAAAATCTAAAAGACAAATGAAAAACAATGGTGTAGTTCTGTGCATTTATTCAACTCAAAAGTTATGCTTCAGCATAAACATATGCACTGATAAACATCATGAGCACTAACGTCAAGCTGAGCAGTGAAATAAAACATTGATGCATGGAGAGGTAACTACAGAAGCTAAAGAGCACAAGGAGCAGTATAAAGCAGGGTTAGCCACATATCTATCTACCGGTTCTGCTCCTGTGGTCCCTAGCTGCGATAGCTAACCCTCCTAGCATGAATGCTTACTTCAGTGTGTAGCTCGACATCAGTGTTTATAGGAAGGGATGGCAGCGCGAATACTTCCCGCTTGCTCTCATTCACGCCGTCGTCACCTCTTGCCGCTCGCCCATTTTTGCAGACAACCATGTCTGAATGAATGAATCTGTGGAACGACCTCCTTCCCTCCCTGTTGGCTTTGCCTCTCTGAAAAGCTTATTATCCAGGGCGGGCACGACCGGCTCTCAGGGCGGACACGGACCCCTAATGCCCGCCCATGCCGTCGGGTATGCCCTCTTCCGCATGGACTCTCCCACTCCCGTGAACTTTTTATTCTGTACCGTCCCAATCCTGTGATTAAAGCTAAAGTCGGGTATGAAAAGAGAACTAGTTTGTTCTTTTGCACTTTGTTTTGCTAACTATTAAGACAATTAGCTTGTTCTATTAAGACAATTAGCTTGTTCTGATATCAATGTTGTTTGAAAAAAAACTATCACTATTTTGTTGTTGTAATGAGCATGCCAAGCTAAGTACTCGCACTACTTGTTCGCAAAGTGACGTCACAACCACAGCAGGGATTTTGTCGGCTAAAATAGCATATATGAGTAAGCCTGGTTTGTTAAAAAATTATCATATGGAACGGCAACTGTGTCAGGCTGTCAGCATCAAAGTGTGCAGTTATTTACGTCGAATAATAATAATTAATGCCATTGAAAAGTAATTAGAGAGCTTTCCCCAGTGCTGCTAGCTACTAGCGCGGCCGGCGCTGATTCCTGACAATAGGCCCCGGAGAATACATTGTCAGAGTAATTAAGTTGTTTTTTTAGCACCCTTAATCAGCAATTGAACATTAATTCGGGATGTCATTAAAGTCTGTAGCTAGTAGTGACAGTTTGTGACAGCAATGCCTCAGGGTCTGGAAAATGAGTCAAGTCAGCTGTTACGCTGCCAGGAACAACTTCAACATACATGCTTACCTAGACATTGATGTCCGTCATTAGCACTAGGGATGTAACGATTCACTCAAGCCCCGATTCGATATTCTGTTCGATTTAATTTTTTTAAACTCACTGCCATGCTCGTCTCTGTGTGCTAATTTGGCGCTGCAGCCATCCACAAACGCAATACAGAACGTTTGGTGCAAGAGTATCAAGTCAAGTAATTTACACCATGTGAGTATGCAATTTGTTTAACGAAAAGACATGAGAGAGCGGCTGTGGTTAACATGGCGTTGCAAATCGATTTTTTTTTTGTTTTTTGTTTTTTTTACATCAATGCATATTTTAAGCACTTGAAATAGATTTTAACAAAATTTTCGAGGAATCGATACATCCCTAAATAAGGCTTAGGTTCCCACCGCAGGCAAATGCGACCCAGATCAGATTTTTTTTTGCCCATATGCGACCTGTATCTGATTTTTATTTTATGACTGTGTGACGGCTCGTGTTAATGAGGAGAATGGCCGCGCCCCTTACCGTTCTATCCTTGTTCGGTCGGAGTCACTGGAGGAACCGATTACAAACTCTCCATTGGAAATCATTGTACTTTCATTGCTTATAATGTCCAAAAATGGTGATCAATTGGCACCAAAATGTATGTGTACCTTTAAAATCATCCAAGTGTCCTGTAATTTAATCCCACTTGAAACATAACATGGACATTTATGGTGATAGTAGTAATTCAGCCACGGTTCAGATCGATTCATTTTTTTTACTCACGGTTATGCCCTGACGTCTTTGTTAGTAATGTCTCCATGAAATGAGGTATTAAAGCCTCGCCTTCCCAAAATATTATTTCTATTTACTATTTATTCCTACATCCTAATCCTACCTAATCGTTTCACTTTATAAATGCCCGGACATGCTGGACCACTTTTACTTCAGAATACACGTAGTCGGTCGGGAGTGACGTTGTTTCTTCTTCTGCGCATGCGGGTCACTTTGGCAACGCATGTGTTCATACAGCAGACAAGACTAAGGTTGCATTTATAATGTACCCGGTAATATGAACGCTTACACAAAAAAATTGATTTTTTTTTTTTTTTTTTTTTCAAAAAATCTGAATTGAGCATTAAGACCTGCGGTGTGAAACTAGCCGTCGACCCGTGTATAATAATTTGTGATCATTTTTGGGTGAAAAAAATATGTATTATACACAGGATTTTACAGTAGATGTAGGAAAATGTGTACAAGAGATAAACAAAAATACATAGTAGGCTTATTTGATGCACATCCATAGTTCCAGCGGGTCGTGGGCTGACTCACAACTGCCAAGATGTGCTATTAACAGGCATGCCAGCGCAACCTAACGGTCTTTGGTTCCAGCAGTGGGCCATGCCCAACCTGCATGGTAGGGAAGCGCGCCGATGCACTGCTCCCAGGCTGGATTTTCTTTGTCCTTTTCCTCCTCTTTTTGGATAAAATAATTTATATTAAAATCCTTACTCTTAACGACGACAGAATGACAATTGTGTTACTTTGCAAATAAGACTAATGTTGTGCAAAGATGGGTTGACACCCGGACTGAACATTCATCCGTCTCGATTATTTGATGGAAGAGTCGTTAGGATAATCGATTCTACAATGATTCAGTAGTGACAGCCCTAGTGTACATTTGATGTAATCCTACGGCAACAAATGATCGTTTTCCAACGTAAAATGTGCATTTTATAGATCTGTGCTTAAGCGTAAACAGTGAAAATGCCGATATGTACAGCATGTAACATTGCTAAGCATTAAAGCTTACCTTCCCTGAAGTGTTCAGAACTAACATGAATGTATGGACTGCGTATCTGGCCAGAGTGAGGTCAGCTATGCTGATTCGTCAAAGCCACAGTCTCAAGTCGCTTTCTTGACAAATGTTCAGTATTCTCTCCCTGACTCCAAATTGATACAGATAAATGGTAAAATTAGACTTTATCCTTCCCCCCTGTGTTGTCTTAGCCGAACACTTCACAGTAAGACACCATGTTTTGACGTTTGCTATCAAATTTGTCTCTTCAAATACTCAATGACCACCAGAACAAAACAATGTGTCAACCTTCATCAAGGGGGCCATGGGCGTGTCCAGAGGGGTGTGACCTCAATGGAAAACTAGCTATACAGTGTAGATTTATTACACACAGAGTTAAATATTTCAAAGTATTAGCAGCAGCTATAGAATGTTTCACTTTCTGAAATAAGTGATGGTAAAAAATTGAACTTTTCCACGATAATTTGCATGGTCTTTTTTTTTTAGATGTACATGTGTATTTGTGTGGCAGGAGTGGCAGGCTGCTGGAGTGGAGCAACTTAGGCTGAGCACGGTGGACCTCACTGGTGTTCCCACTTTAGAGGATCTGCAACGAGGTGTTGAGTTTGCTCTGCGACACAGAGAGAAGGGAAACAGCGTTTATGTCCACTGCAAGGCTGGACGTTCCCGCAGTGCCACGCTGGTTGCTGCATACCTCATACGGGTCAGTTCAGAATTTCTTTTCGATTTGAAAATGACGTGAAAGTAACATGTTTGCTTTCATCTTTTTGTTTGCATTTTCGTTTACAAATTGAAGAGTTTATCATGGTCATACATCTTTCTATTCAGCTTCACAGAGGGGTAATAAGGGGCACACTGAAAAGAATGATTATTTTGTGCTGTTTTTTATACAAATAAGAATGTTAGCAAGTTAGTGATAGACTACGTATGTTTCAGTTTGCGTACAAGTTCGGTTTATATTTGTGTCTTGGGAATGGAACTAAATTGAAAACCGCATAGCATCTGCACATTTAATAAAAAATTGAATAAATTGAAAACCGCATAGCATCTGCACATTTAATCAAAAATTGAATAGTAAAACAAATGATTTAATTTCTGAAACCTTGATGAAGAGCACACAGACTGTAGTCAGGATCAAAGTAGCCTCTTCCCAACAATGACTGTTTCCATGTACTCATGGTACTTAATCCAGTGTTTCTCAACCTTTATTGAGGGTAGGCACATATCTCACATCGGGGAAAATGTCACAGCACACCACTTAGAGAAATTATTCACAAAAAGTGGATGTACAGGTTACTGTATTTTCCGGACTATAAGTCGCTCCGGAGTACAAGTCGCAGCAGCCATAAAATGCATAATAAAGCAGAAAAAAACATATATAAGTCCCATTGGAGTATAAGTCGCATTTTGGGAGGAAATTGTGCAATTAGTACACATCATTTCCACCGAGCTATGATGGTAACATTTAGCTAACATTCACACATGTAGCACACAAGAAAGTTACTATAAGATAACTTTAAACTCACCAAAACGGTTGTAGATCGATTAAATAAGTCTTTTATTTATCCCCGACCATGTAGAATGTTTCCAAGTCTCCAAAGGTATTTATGTATTCGGTCGTTATTATGTCTTCGTCTCCTCTGTGCTCGGCTTCTAACGTGTGTGGCTGCATGATGCAATACCCCAGCCAGAGGCAGGCAACTGCCTGTTTGTGGTTCATTCTTGTTCAACCATCGTCTGTAAGTAACTTAGACAATTATTTGTAATGAGCATGCAACATTTATATAAGAGCTGAATTGTGGATGATTGTACTGTGTTGTTGACTGAACATACTAATTGCTATCGCTAATGCTAACCGCGACCGCTAATCGTTAGCATGTCTGCCTGTTTGTGGTTCATTCTTGTTCAACCATCGTCTGAAACTAACTTAGACAATTGTGTGTAATGACATTTATATACGAGCTGAATTGTGGATGATTGTAGGTTGTTGACTGAACAAACTAATGGCTATTGCTAATGCTAATCGTTAGCAAAGGCTCATCTTGTTCATGTCTATGAAAATACATGTGTATGTAATGCATAGATTGATAGTATTTTCTATTTCTTGTGCAGTTTCACAATATAAACAGGCAACTTCGCTGCACACCTGGAGTCTGTGGCGTTTGTTTGTGAATGTTTAGCTGTTTGGATAAGCTGGCTTCCTCGACTAGCAAGGCCTTAACAGTCAAATTGTCTTTTTATCATACCATATTAATTACTTATTTAACAAAACATTAGACTTTAACCGTTTGAATTATTCATGCATTTTAATAGCTTTTAGGATGTATCTTATGTTTCTTTATGTTGGTTACAATAACATGTGAAATGATATTGAAGTAATTGTAAGGCTTTAAAGCGCCTGCAGAGGGAGGCAAACAAGTCATAAATACAAGTCAGCACTAACAAGCCATGACAGTAATAATGTGTTAATAATTTCACACATAAGTCGCTCCAGAGTATAAGTTGCACCCCCAAACTATTAAAAAAATGCGACTTATACTATAGAAAATACGGTAATTGTGTACCTTTAGTCATCTAGTGGAAGAGCATTTCATCGTTTTGCCAGTTATTGTAAGAGGTTGGCAAACATAAATTAGAAAATAAAAAAATAAGACATTGGATAATTTTCAGCGTCACACCTGATGATCCCTCACGGAACACTCATGTGCCACGGCACACTTATTGAGAATCATTGATTTAAACTTTGAGCTTTCAATCCCAAAGCCTAAATCATTATGAAAAAAAACTGTTGTATGTCTGTCATGGGCCCTTAGGATCATAAGGACTTTTTCTTCGCCTTAAAGCGCCTTTGGCCCCAATTACTACTTTTTTCTCGTAAAACATGAAAATTGTTATCAATTCTTGAAGTATAATTGTTGTCTTTGTTAGTTTCAAATAGCACATCTGTTTGATTTTGACGCTGCGCTTGTTTGTTGACAGCTTCACTGTTGCACCCCTGAGGAAGCGTGTCAGAAATTGACCTCCGTCCGGCCACACATCCTGGTGCGAACTGCCCAGCTGGAAATGCTGAGGAAATACCATCTGCATGTGTGTGCGCAGTCCCAAGAGTGAAACGCAGCGTTCGGTGCCTACTGCTGGATGGATGGACTCGGCCACGCTTGAAATTGGTCTATTGGTCTTTGTACAGTTTTGTACACTCCTTGGCAAGACAACAGGGCTCATTGTACCATTCGTTTTTTTTTTTAAATCAACATTTTCAAAGTTTTACTGGATTGGTCACATTTTTAGTTGCTAATTCAATACTATTCAACAAAAGAATGAACATGTATTGAAAGTTTCTTGCCCTGTATGGTTTTCGGATTGTAGTCTGAACAAATGTAGGTTGTATTGAGGAGTGCAAGTAATGAAGTTTATCTAATGGGGCATGAGCACATAAACATTTTAAAATCCCTCCAGTGAATTCAAATTGTATTTGGTTTGATGTTTTACATGCAACCTTTTCACGCACAACAGTGGATATGGTTTTTAGTTTTTCCTATTGTTTAATGTACTTGAAAATACTGCCATTCGTTCGTGAATAAAATATTTAAATTCTGCCTGATTTTGTTTGTGTTTATTTTAAAAACAGTAATAACATCGGATACATCAATGTGGTTATTAATGTGATTGTTAGAGCATTGCAACACACGACACCGCAATGGGACTGAGCAAGCAGGGTTCGATAGTAAATGAAAGTTTTGCTTTTGCCATTTCAGCTTTCACCTGTTTAACAATTTACCCACATCTAGACAATGTTATTACAGTTAATCAGAACTGACGAAAAAAAGTAAAACTGTGATTGGCAATACATAATCGTTACGTTACAAAAAAACAAAGCAGAAATGCTTTTAAAAAATGTTGTTTATCAACTTTATCCTTTTCTTGCCGCTGCGTCCGCGACATGGGTACCCTTCTATCCGCATCCCTCCATCCTTATTCATAAAAAGTATGGTCCTCCGAACCTGTCCCTCCTCGTCCTTTTAAAGCGGTTCCGTCCTTACATTCCTTCGGTCTGCCCGCCGACGCCCCTAAAAATAAGTCTGTGCGTGACATTAGTTCAAGATCATTAGCGGGCTAATTTCCTATGCACATACACTTACCGACTGGGAGTATCGATTGAATTGTTTACAACTGTTCAATTCGACCGCTTTTTAGCTGCCAGCAACCTCCGCGTGATGTGATGATGAAGATGATGATGACGATGACGCAGACTAGAGCAAGCCAGGGGACATCACGAGAATATTTAAGTTTGTGTAATGACACAATACTATTGTTTTTTTTTTGCACGTTTTCACTTTTTATTGCGTTACTTTGCAATAAAAACAATTATTGCAAAATAAGGCGATGTTATTTTAGGACGAGAACGAACGTCTTCCACTTCCGCGTCATAGATTTCAGTGTTTTGTTTTTTTTCTCCCTCGTCAGTGAAATGGGCATCCACTAGAGGGCAGACTATGCCTGTGACAACAATACTGCAGTGCGGGGAGAGAACGTACATGAAAAAGAGCACTCCAGTGTTGTGCAGGCTTAGCAAGGCAGTCTTTCTTTTTAAAATAACCCAACACAACACGTCAGCCGGGACTTGACCCGTTAGGAACGATTAGAGCAGTGTTTTTTCTAACTTTATTGACACAAGGCCCATTTATTTCAATCTCACGGCACACCAGCAGCTGAAATTGTGAGGAAAAAAAAAAAGCTTATTTTAACAATATGTGTTATATTGTCCCCGTGCCTGCGTGGGTTTTCTCCGGGTACTCCGGTTTCCTCCCACATTTCAAAAACATGCATGGTAAGTTGATTGCACTCTCTAAATTGCCCCTAGGTGTGATTGTGAGTGCGGATGTTTGTCTCTGTGTGCCCTGCGATTGGCTGGCAACCAATTCAGGGTGTCCCCCGCCTACTGCCCAAAGACAGCTGGGATAGGCTCCAGCACGCCCCGCGACCCTTGTGAGGAGAAGCGGTACAGATAATGGATGGATGGATGGATGTTTCATACAGTGAGTCAATGACGTCCAAAAAAATAGGTAATAGACTAATTGAGTATGAGCCTGTTTTTTTTTTTTTTTTTCTTGTACCAGTATCTTTCTAGACCATCACAGTTAACGCGTGCGCCTTTTGTAACCTCAAAATGTCAAACGCTGGAACTGCTGTGAGGACCCCCTCTTCAGTATAGTGAATCCCTGCTATATTGCAGTTCCTCGTTTGTGTCCCCACTATATCCCAGATTTTGAAGCGATCTTTTTCTTCCCCAATAAACAGGCAAGTCCAAATTTAGAGTTGCATGACTTTATTGTAGTACCACTTAGTGCTGCATGATACCAGACAGCACTGAGTTGTACTGGAAGATGCAAAGTAATTAACAGCATGACATTGATTTCGAATTGTGGTTCAACGGAAAAAAAAACAACAAAAAACCCAAATGAAACAGGCCTAGACAAAAATGATGGTACCCCTAGAAAAGATAAAAAGAAAATAACTTTACCATAGCGAAATGTTCCACCAAGGTCTGCCCTCTAATTCAAGTCAGTTGGCCTTTAAACGGTGACAAGTAGCCACTGTGATGTTTGGTGACATGGTACGTCCCACACTAAACATGGACCAGAGCAAGTGAAGGAGAGAGTTGTCTCAGAAGATTAAAAATAAAATTATAGACAAGCACGTTAAAGGTAAAGGCAAAGGCTATAAGATTGGTTTGTAACGATACATCTATTGTAATCAATCTATCGATGTGTCTGCCTGCAATCTAGCTACATCGCTAGGTAATGGACTAGTGCACTTCGATGCTGGCTACACATTGACGCAACATCATTTTTACAAGTTATTGACTGAATCAATATAATTAACAAAATAATTAAATCGTTGCTGTCTTGTTTTTGGGTCACTCATAAAAATACAATTCAAAAAAATTCACTATTCACTCTGGGTCTTTCCGAATAAAATAATACAAAAACACGTGTGATGGTGTCCATCATCTGCCTGTATGACGCCGTCCGCGGCTCTTTATGACTCCCAGAACCGCCCATTTGTTCTAATCAGGAAAAAAAAGTAAACCAGCGGCAAGATTGCCTTCCAGTCCATAGTACAGCAATTTTCATGATAAAAATCTGATTGAGTGACACTCAGGCTGGGCTGCAAGATGGTGCCTGTCGAGCGATTTGGCCACAGTATGTTTCTCTCGTGGAGAAATGAGCATGTTAGCGACTTCCGGTAAAAAATAAATGCTATTTGTTACAGGTGGGTTTCATTTCAAGGAGCGGTTTATTTTAAAAACATTTTCACCCTCTTTTCTAAGTGATCATAAGCCCGAATTGCAATGAAAAATATCTTGCAAGCGTTGGGAACTTGTTGCGCTGCTGATGGTTGTCCGAACGAGCAGAAGAAATTGAATCTGTGATGGGAGCAATGTTTTCAACTGACTCCCAGAACGAGGACGAAAGAATGTTTTTTAAATGCTAGTTTCCAGCGCCTTCCCAGGGATGAGGATGACGCAAAAAATGGGCTGAGAGTCTTCATTTGAAAAGACCTCCACCTCAACGTTGTGCCTGTTCTCCTTTTAATTTCGTGGAGAAAGAGCACGGCCCCACAACATGCCCATTGAACTTTGTGTTTTACGCGCTTGCTGCTTGCAAAATGCGACAAGCCACCGAATAAGATCCGTTGCCAAGTGCCACTGGAACATCAGGTATTATTTGTATGTGTTGGACACACCACACTTTAGTATTAGTCATCCTCTGAAATGATTAGAAGGATCGCCAGACTCGCCACAATATTGTGGATTTCATGGACAGTAAAATAAAGCGGTTTTGTCATTAAACTGCAGTAAGCGCCTATGTTGAGGAAGATTTTATGCTCATAAAAAAATATTAAGGTGATTGTTCTAATATTTGCAGTGTTTGAAGATGACATAAGTAAAGATGAAGATTTTGATGAAGATTGATTTGCTATACCTGAAGTCCCACCCGTGTTTCACGCAAAGGCTCATGGGGTGTAGGAATAAGGTGATGTGCCGCGAATGTCTAAATTATACTGCCCCCATGTGGCCAAGGCGCACACATCGGCATGAGAGCAAATGTGTATCATATTGAATGAGACACACACATTTCATAATTATTTTGAATTCTATTCAATTATGTAATTACAGTATGGTTTGATAACGTATATTATAGAGTGCTATTTTGCTAATTAAAAAAAGCACACTCGTTATCTTTTGTCTCTTTGGGGGGAGGGAGACATTTTCATGCCAAATTAATGGCTTTTCACATGATTCATTTCAATTTGGGAATGATAATTTGAGATAATGTTTTGAGTTACAGTGTTTCCACAGCACGTATGTGTACATCATTCCAACAACAGGTACTAAACTGACATGAACGGTCCATGGTCCCACACACACAGCCAACCAGAGCTTACCCACTGAATGACATCGTCATTCAAAGTTGCCCAGTAGTAACCAGCAATGACTCGGTTTCGAGTAGCTCTCATCCCACAGTGATTGCCCGTCCCCGGGTTATCGTGGCACTCTGCGAGGACACGTTGTTTTCCTCTTCTTTTAGTACAACAAGCCGCATGTATCGTTTGTTTGGTCCAGTGTAGAATAACCTGCCACCTAGAAAGTACAACACTAGTGAACAACAAATAACCTTGCCAGACTACTTGACCACAATACAACATTTCGATTGCAACCTTTTATTGTAAACCTTGACATTGCACCGCGCATTTCGGCACGATCCCTTTTGGACACATTTGTGGGAAAGTCACCGCTAGCGATGTAATCTTGCAGGCTTTTGTAATACTCAAAGTCTTTCGTGTTGAACGTAAGCGCCCTTACATACGTTTTATCCCAGGGTTGTGAGCAACAGTACGCTCCAAAACTGTGGTTGCAAATCGGAAAGGCACGGCCACGGAGATCTGGTTGTTAACAATGGCCGACATGGTGACTGACAGTGGAATTACGTCATTCATGTCGCGTCAAAATATTCACACCGCGTTTACTTTTAATATTTATTTTAGAGAGAGAAAACAAATCTTTATTTATAATGATAAAAAAAGACTGCACATATATTTTCAATCATTAATTACGTTCCTTTTTTTTTTTAAACATACGAGTTTAGTGGAAGCGGCACGGTGGTCGACTGGTTAGCACGTCCGCCTCACAGTTCAGAGGTCGTGGGTTCGATCCCGGCTCCGGCCTCCCTGTGTGGAGTTTGCATGTTCTCCCCGTGCCTGCGTGGGTTTTCTCCGGGTACTCCGGTTTCCTCCCACATTCCAAAAACATGCATGGTAAGTGGATACTCTAAATTGCCCCTAGGTGTGATTGTGAGTGCGGATGTTTGTCTCTGTGTGCCCTGCGATTGGCTGGCAACCAATTCAGGGTGTCCCCCGCCTACTGCCCGAAGACAGCTGGGATAGGCTCCAGCACGCCCCGCGACCCTTGTGAGGATAAGCGGTACAGATAATGGATGGATGGAGTTTAGTGGACTTAGACGCCCTATCCTTTCTGTCAAACCCCACGAAGTGACATTCATAACAAAAGAGTATGTCAAATGATGTATGTAAAGATGGGAGCTCTTCACGTGGTGGTTGAATTTACATTCTGCGTGGCCCACAAACCCCTAGTAAATATTAAAGTAAAGATGGACACATTTGCAAAGAATTTGTGTTTTTTTCTTGGCCCCTGCTAAAAATATATCACTCCATTCATTCATTCATTCATTCATTCATTTAGACAGCGGTAACTTAACAGTTTGCTCACGCCATGCTCGCGATTGATTAAAGCTTTAAGAGAACCTTTCATATCGCTGACTGCATCAACGATTTTTCAACAGTGCAGTACAGTGATGAGTGTACTCTGTTGTATCGCTGTGATCTTTTAGATGACGTTCACTTTTGTGATTGAGTTGTGGATTTTCCCACTGTGCCATGCAACATAAACGCAGCATGAGCCTCACATGACTCGGTCACCTGATAAAAAGCGTTTGTTTGTCACTAAAGTCTCAAAGCGTCCAGTAGTAATTGTTGTGTGGGAGCTTTCGCGACTTTCCAATCGCTACAATGAAGAGTTTTTATCTGCTTCTTTTATCGGCGTTAGCTCTGGCGAGCGACGCGATTGTTAGGTAAGAAAATCTAGTTTTTCGATGTCGACATTAGAAGTAGAGTAAATCCAAAGTCATTCGGTTTAGCCATGTGAGCAATGTGTCTTTAAAACGCACAAGGGAAGGGACAAATGTTCTGGCAGACATTATACTGTGATTTTTGTTTTGTTTTTGTGTCTGTTTAAGCTCTTCCTGAGTGATGGTTGAGAATGGATGAAAATGAAGTATGAATGAAAGAGGCCCCGTTCTTCCGGTCAATAAGCTCACGTTGGCTAGTTAACTGCAGTGATTCTGAAGGTTCTGCTGTGAGTGTGTGTGTGCGCGCGCATGGGATCATCGCAACACGTACGAATAAACCTGTGATTGCGTTAGCTAGTCTTCCAGAGCTCTTACCATTTGTATACGACAGTTTTTGGGTCGAAACGCGGTAACAGAAAAGCGTCATATTGTAACCACGTTCCTTTTCCCCAAGTCAGCACTGTTTATTGTAATTGATGTACTGACTGAGGGTGTTGGTCGTCAGAACGTAATAGCGTAATTAACCCCCAACAGTAAAATTCTTAACATAAATACTCAAAATTAAAAAGTATGTGCCACCAAAACTAATCTGTAAGTACAATCTATCCATAATGTTATTTAATACCGGTAACGAAGTAAATGCCCGTTACTAGTGGCCCCTGGATGGGGAATTAGTAAGCAAGTCGCAACAAGTCGTGGTCTATCACTAAACTATGATTACACAATAGTAAAGTTACATTAACAGTCAATATTTGTGTATGAATCACTTCTAAACCATACATGTAAAACAGTACATTGCAAAATAGGGCGTCCGACCTTTTGTGATACAGTATTCTTTTAACGCAGGCAATTCGTAACCTCTATATATCGTGTGATAAACTGCAAGGGCTTCTTGTATTGCATTGTTGTTATATATTGTGTGGAGATAAGTGTCAACAAGTAACAAGTGATATGTAGGTTATAACTTTACTGCAACCATTGAAAGATGAATTTACTGTAGAGCCTGCTTTCACAAATGTATGCATTTTTATTCACATTTTACTTTTCAGATCTTTTCCTGCCAAACTACAAAATAAACAGTTTTCTTTTCCTCTGATGTAGAATTCCCTTAAAGAAATTCCGCTCCATCAGGCGTGAGATGACCGACTCGGGGAGAAATACAGAGGAGCTTGTGGCCAGCAAGCACCCCCTCAAGTACAACTTTGGCTTTCCCTCAAGTAGTGGACCCACTCCGGAGACACTAAAGAACTACCTTGATGTAGGCATCCCTCTCACAAACACTTTTCCTGTATGCAGTGTTTGACTGCTAAAAATTAAGCCATGGGTGCGACAAATGAAAGGTTCATGTCTTTGGCGACTCCTTTTCCTGAAAAACAACAGCCAAATTGTAAAATGGGTGAAGTTGTCGCACATAATGGATTGCTTTATATTTGTCACATTTTGACAGCCAGCTGCCTCACAGTAGTTTTTGTTCTCTTTTCTTCTTCCATCCATCCATTATCTATACCGCTTATCCTAGCAAGGGTCGCGGGCGTGCTGGAGCCTATCCCAGCTGTCTTCGGGCAGTAGGCGGGGTACACCCTGAATTGGTTGCCAGCCAATCGCAGGCTACACAGAGACAAACAAACACACCCACAATCACACCTAGGGTGAATACTTTTACCTCAGTAACCTTGTTATTAAAAATAGGATGGCTTGAATGCACAGTCACAATTGAGTCAGTAATGCCACTTGCATCAAGATTTGAGGTTTGAGCAAAATGCTGATACTCTTTGAAAGCTTCAAATTCTTCTGTCTCAAGTACTAAGTCATGACACAAAGGACATCACAGCACAAAGAGACAAAGCAAAGACATCCCCCAAAGTTTAGAACCTATGAACTAATTAATATAGAAAGAGGAACTTTTCCTCTGTTGACATCGAATCAGTATTTTGGCAATGGCATTTTGAAATAACTGTCTTTCCGTCACATGAAATGGATATTTGTGTCACCTAAGGAGTTTGTAGAGAAATCGCTTTCAACTTGGGCACAACTTGGACTGTTTGACCTGCGTCCTCTTCACAGTTGTAGACGCCAAGCTCTGCAGAGTCTCATATTACTGATGAGAATAGAACAGACTGACCTACATTTAGTGTTGGATTTGTTGCTAATCTTTCAAAGAACATTTCTCGCTGAATAGCTCGACAATGATTTCTATTTAGACTGTTCACCATGCATCATTGCCAGCTTCCAACATTATTTTGATGTATTCTAGTGACTATTATGTTGTCACCAGGCCCAGTATTATGGTGAAATTGGCCTGGGCACCCCTCCTCAGCCTTTCACGGTGGTCTTTGACACTGGTTCCTCCAACTTGTGGGTTCCCTCCATCCACTGCTCCCTTCTTGACATCGCTTGCTGTAAGTCATTGTTGGTATTATGAATAGCACTTCTCTAAGTCACCTCCATTAACTCAAATGTTTTTATTGATTTATTTTTTGTAGTACTTCACCACAAATATAGCTCAGCTAAGTCCAGCACATATGTGAAGAATGGCACTTCCTTTGCAATCCAGTACGGAAGCGGCAGTTTGTCGGGCTACCTCAGTCAGGACACGTGCACCGTAAGCTTGACTCATGCAGCTGCGTCAAGTAAATGATCATGCAATGGAAAAAAAAAAAAATCTTGATCTTGTATGCTCACTCCCTTTTCTAGATTGGAGACATCTCTGTGGAGAATCAGCTCTTTGGGGAAGCAATAAAGCAGCCCGGGGTGGTTTTTATTGCGGCTAAGTTTGACGGAATCCTTGGCATGGCCTTTCCACGCATATCTGTGGATTCCGTGGCGCCAGTCTTTGATAACATCATGAGGCAGAAGAAGGTTGAGCAGAACGTGTTCTCTTTCTACCTGAACAGGTGAATAATAATATATGGTTGCGTTTTTCTCAAACTGCAGGGAACACAACACAATGACATATTTTTCTGATGTAACAACTGGAAGTACAGTGGTACCGCTACTTAAGAAATTAAATGGTTCTGGAAGAAATTTCTTAAGTAGAAAATTTTGTAAGTAGAGACGTGTTTTCCATGTAAATACCCTAATACGTTTCAAGCCCCCCAATATTCAGACATAAATGTTTTATAATGCATCACAGTTAGATTATTACACAATAAATGAGAGTTGTGCATAATGTAAAAAAACAAACAACAGTAAAGAGTAAACATGATGGCCATTTACATTTTAATTGCTGTCCTCATCGCTTCTTGCCCCCTTTGGTTCATGTTCTCTCAGAAGTGGTTTTTGCCTGGCGTTTTCTAAAGAACTGATTTAGTAAAGTGGCGAGTGTTTCAACTGTTTAACTGTTTCTATTAGTCATATTCTTTGGCGAGATCAACCAAACGCATCCCTTTTTGATACTTTTCTATTATCTCTTGCTTCGTTTGTATGGACAAAAAAAACGATTTTCTCCCTTCTTTTTTTTTCTTTTCCTTTCCTCGTTTCTAATTCACGTCAAACTATCGGAACACCTCATGGCCGGAGGGGCCATATATATATGTACACGTACACGTACACGTACACATACACATTCCACATACACACACACATACGGTAGAGGTCCCTCTTAGCCAATGGGATGCCAGGAAGATGCTAGGCTTGCCAATCGCAGAGCAGCTATGAGTATGTTGCGTTCAGGAAACTCCGGAGCTGCGAGTGGCAGCCCATTCTGTATTTTTACCTTTCGTATCCTGAAATTTTTTTCGTAACAAGGGGCAGTATTTTCCTGTTGAGGCATTTCGTAACTTGAAAATTTCGTATTTAGAGACGTTCGTAAGTAGAGGTTGCATTTTTCTCATCTGTTGGAAAAAAGTTTTTTTGTATTTGTTTTGTTTTTTACGGATTGACGAACTGGAGAAGTTTAACAACGGAAGCAATGATGGAAGCGTGGTTAAAACTAGTGTTGTTCCGATACCACTTTTTGGCCCTGATACTGATTGCGCTACCTGGCTGTGCAGTATCAGCCAATGCCGATACTGTGCTGATGCCTTGCTGTTTGAAAAAAATCCAAAATAAGCACATTTTTTTTTGTATTTCTAAAGAATTGCACACTCACTTGGATGTAAAATGATTCATATTTAAGTAATCACTTGCAAAGTATCTGTAGTAACGTATACATATGTTTAATAAACAGCCTATTTTCATAGCTCTTCGTGCTTGTGAGAGTGAGACATGGGATACATACTGTATTCGCATGAATGTACATTTGTAAGAAAGAAAGGTGCAGCATTTGTACTTCTAAAATATATTCAGTGATTCTAACAGTGCCCCAAATGCGTGACGTCACATTTGTATGCTGCCAGAGGGGCAGGCGGTCGAGTGAGTGAGATAACAACAGAAGTTCGTTATGTGTTTCTAAAAATGGTTAACACCTGTGCTGTTTATGGTTGCTCTAATCGGTCAACTAGAGATTTTATTTTTGTGACACCGGCAGTGATTCAAATCAACCGGAGGCAAAAATTAAGTTGTTTGAAAGCCGACGCGCACAATGGCTGTCAAATCTTCAACGTGACCACTTAACACCATCATAACATACAAGGTTATGATCTGATGACTTTATATCAGTTATTGTTTTCTTTTTACTTTTCATTCAAGATTTAGTTGGCACTACTGTTCAACATCAATCTGTTGATTTATATAGGTATACAAATTTCATATACGTTGATGGAACATAATAGAACATTTTGCTGAGCGATGTGTTGTAAACAAACTCGTCTCTTTGTTAGCATTTAGCAAGCTATGGCGAGCTTGAAAAGCTTCGATGGGTCATACAGACGAGATTATCTGGACGCAAACAAATTCAAGAAAGACGTTTTACGTCATTAAACTAGTGATCGATGTAAAAGCAACATACTTTGCTATGAGACAAAGATCCAGCCGACATGCCCCCAAAGTAATTGCAGCCCTCTTGATATCATCAAAGCCCCCCCCCCAAGCAACTGCCTCAAATGTGGCGATGTATGTCCTTATAGCGACTTTTTTCACCAAACTAGACATAAGTAGACCGATGACCAATAACGCTAATAATTGATAAGGCTTTTCTTCGTATTTTCCTTCCGCATGCGGCTCTCAAATATGCGCGCTGCGTTCAAATAATGATACCAGTATCGATAACCGTCATCGGCGTTTTAGTTGTTAGTACCAGCCGATGTATCGGGAACACAAACGGTACCAGTATCGGTATCGGAACAACACTAGTTAAAACAACATGACAGAATAACAGATTGACGATTACGGTTTGACAGATTGACGATTACGGTTTGGTTCGGCTTGGAATAATGACGGTCTGACGGTGACGGACGAGCTCCCAGGTCGCTGATGAATGATGGACAGGCAAAATGTAGTAGTAGTTTACTCATCCTCTTTGGCCCCTTAGTTTTAAATTCATAGTTTTGTTTTGTGTA
This sequence comes from Filicampus tigris, assembly GCF_054856515.1. NCBI lineage: Eukaryota > Metazoa > Chordata > Actinopteri > Syngnathiformes > Syngnathidae > Filicampus > Filicampus tigris. The sequence continues at coordinate 28,073,800 of NC_141219.1, forward strand.
TTGTCAATTCATATCATGCAAAATCAACTTTTTGGAACTTTTCCCCATGTTAAAAATGCTAATTTCTCACCAAACCAGGGCAGGTCCAAGGGAACTTGGTGTCCAAGATTTTTCTATGGCGCCCCTCTCTGTCCGTGATTATACATAAGCTTACAAGCTAGATAAATACATTTAGAAAATTGATCATTTTGCGTAAAAACCCAAAACAAAAATGATGAATATTGTCTTTATGCATGTGCAATATTCAATCATATACATATTTTATGTGCATATTAGATTGGATACTTGATCGTCAGTGTAATGTTGATTAGTAATTTACTGTAGTTTAAAATGAAAATAAAGAATATATTAATAATAATAATGGTCCCACTAATTCATAACAAAAATGTGTGATGCGAAGTTTAAAGCAATTAACATGCTTTATACGATTTAAACTAACACAACATCCAAATAGGATTAAAGACCTGCTGACATAAAGAACAAATTTCAACCATTGGCAACCATACAGGCTTGATTAATGGCGTGCTGCAGAGATGGTTGTTCTCCAGGGAAGTCGCTGGAGCTCTGAAAGTGTAACATTTATGTTGTTGGACACCACCTTGAATAAGGCCCTTCTCACCTTATTGTTCAGTTTAGACGGATGACCAGGAAGAGTCCAGGTGGTTCAGAACTTCTTCCATTTAGGAATGATGCTGGCCACTTTGCTCCTTGAAACCTTCAAAGCAGCAGAGATTTTTCTGTACTCTTTTCCAGATGCGTGCCTTGAGACAATGTATGAAGTCTGTTTGCGCTCTGACATTAATTGTCACTTGTGGGACCTTATATAGACGGACGGGTGTGTGCCTTTCCAAATCCTGTCCAGTCTACTGAATTGACCACAGGTGGACAATTCCGTTGTAGGAACCTCTCAAGGATGAGCGGTAGAAACATGATGCACATGAGCTCGATTTTGAACTTGGTGGCAAAGGCTTTTAATACTTGTGACTGACATGTGATTTCTTAGTTTTCAAAACCTTATTCACTTTGTCATTATGGGGTGTTGTTAAGAACTTTGAGGAACAAATAATTTATCCCATTTTGGAATTAGGATGTAACATTACAAAATATGGAAAAAGTGAAGCGCAATGAATACTTTGTGGATGTACTGTTTTGGGAAACTCTGCAGACAGGAAAGTAGAGAAAACATAGAACAACAGCCTCCTCTAACTGATGAGAGCCGTGACAAAACCTGTCCTGACGTCCTACTGTACCAAGAAGCCCACAGCATCTCTGGAGTAGCACTAGGAAGTTCTGTCCAGTAGTACATGTGGCACATAAAATAATGTTGTGTAATTAGTTATTCATCTTTTGTGTCAGGAAGAATCCAAGTCAAAGACATCGGGCAACTGTTTGAAAGTGTTGCGTAATAAATCTCCTGTAATTCCCTTTGCAGCCACCCGTAGATTGTATGATGGACACAAAACTTGGCATTTTTCAAAATATCTTGTTTTCATGTCAACGTGGCCTCAATGGTTGTACATTTTCTTGACCACGACTTGATCAAGTCTTGTCTCTGAGCCACAAGGCCATCAAGTGCGTCGAGTTAACGTGTACGGTGGTTGATTGTGTGGTATAATCCTTGTTGTAGTCGTTGACCTAAATAATCCTACTGACTGGGAGGCCTACAAAAGCAAGTAATGAGCGTTTATCTACAATAGTGTACATTTTTCTCTTTTTTAGGAACCCTGACACTGAGCCAGGTGGCGAGCTGCTACTGGGAGGAACGGACCCTAAATACTACAGTGGCGAATTCAACTATGTTAACATCACCCGCCAAGCCTACTGGCAGATCCGCATGGACTCGTGAGTTGTTGGAGGGGAAACGTTGTTTTATCAACACCACAAAAAAGGCTTTCAGCAGGTTACATGGCTTATTACAATGCAGTTTTAACGCACAAAAACTGTAAAGTCTAATCTCTGCTGTGACATTTTCAGACGTCGCTCAACAGAGGAAAGTGTTTGATTATTCATATTTACACATTTACTTGGTAGCACTGTGGCATGCTCTCCCCATGCTTGTGTGGGTTTGCTCCAGGTACCGTACTCTGGCTTCCGCTCACATGCTAACTTCATTGAAAACTAGTAATCAGTCGTCACGTAACTTAAATGGGAAGTCAACGCAAACATTTATTTTTCAAGAATATGTTCTATGCAAGCCCACGAGTTGAAACAGGGCATTCTGATAAATATTGCGTTTGTGGAATAAGGGTTCATCCACTCGTTTTTAGCCATCTCTGGGGGTAGCCATTTTGTCTTTTTGTCGACTGAAAATGACATCACAACTGCTCACAACGACCAATCGCGGCTCTGATTCAGAAAACAGGTCAGCCATAATTGGTCGTCGTGAGCAGTTGTGATGTCATTTTCAGTCGACAGAAGATAAAATGGCCGCCCCCATTGACTAAAAACGAGTGCATTTTGCTGCTTAATTTATATTCCCCAAACGCAAAATTAATCAGAATGCTGTGTTTCAACTAGTGGGCCTGCTGGGAACATATTCTTGAAAAAAAATGTTTGGGTTGACTTCCGCTTTAAACATTAATTTTTTTCCAGAAAGCCACACATAACCAAATATTAATTACCCCTTTCCGTGATCTTCACAGAAAAGAAGGCAGGAAATAAATAATAACACTATTAATTAAATAACACTATTCATGAAATAAAAAATAACCCAATAACTTTTTCTGTGAAATTTGACAGAAAAAAGCCAGGAAATAAATACCGGTACTATACGTGAAATGAAATTACACTATATATGAAATCGATAAAAATCAAATAATCCTGTCTGGGTTCTTCCCAGAAAAAAAAGGTCAGGAAATAAATAACACGATTTGTGAAATGAATAGCCATATATAACCTTCTCTGGGTTCTTCACAGAAAAAAATAAATATATAATATAACTATTTATTAAATTAGGGTTGCACAATGTTTGAATTTGGACGATTCCTACTCATAATGTGTCTCTGGTATTGTTCAAGGGGCCGGGCAAAATGTGAAGGCAGGCTGCTCTAAATTGTCACTTGATGTGAATGTGAGTTCTGCAAGTGGGATAGAAGATGGTTGGAAGTTACTTACTAATGTTTGCGTTTCAGGTTGCAAGTGGGCACCCAACTGAGCTTATGCAAAGGCGGCTGCGAAGCCATCGTGGACACTGGCACGTCTCTGATCACTGGCCCGGCTGCGGAGGTCAGAGCTCTGCAGAAAGCCATTGGAGCCACTCCACTCATCCAGGGAGAGGTGAGATTGAACCTCAGATCTCACTGGTCCTTTGATTTTTATTATATTTTTTTCCCCCAAATCCATCCATTTCCTATTCTGAAAACTAATTGATGAATGCCAGTCATCTTGGAAAATTGAATTTCTTGGAAGGGGCGAGTACCGATACCAGGCATCTGTATCGAGCCGATACCGGCCTCATTTCAAGTTACCGGTCCTCATGAAAGTTGGCCCTTTTATGGCCGCTTTACCGTCAGGAATTAAAAGGGGTGCATGGCTAACAGGGTGTTTTACTCAGTAAAATGTATCCATGTCAAGTTTTACATTTCATGCTTTGTGTATGAATGTATACAAGAAAACAAATATGACACTTTCAAATACTAGTAACACAAAACATATATCACAAGGATTAGCATCCTTATAACTTCATTAATTAAATGTATTGCGCTGCACAATGCTTTCCGTCTGTTTTTTATTACCATAGAGCAGGCCTGGCCAATCTACAGCTCACGAGCCGGTTTCATGTGACTCCTGAAGACCTTTTTGAAAATGATCTTAGCTGGGCGCCGCGCGCTGTCAACCTCATTATTGTCCCCCCATAATATAGTGTATTATGCGTTGAGGGGTGGGGAGCACGGAATGATGCGGTAAAAGTTTCTTGCTATCGTCCTGGTCTTGTTTCATTGCAAAAATAATGAGGCGTTCTTCTCAAGATGTAATTTTGCTTACCAGTGTGGCATTTCCGCGCCTCACTTCCGGGTTCGTGTTACGAATACAGGCACCCAATTGGCTGGGTCATCCTCTTGATAATGTGACACGTTGGAAGAAATGCACTGATGATTGGCTGATTGGGGCACGTGACTTTTCTCCCACAAGCTATGCAAACAACAGCCAGCCATGTACGCTCGGAGCTACAGTATGTTAATCTTTCGATTTAAAAAAAAAAAAAAAAAAAGACTATCAAGGGAACAAGTGCGTGCATAACCCGCGTTGACACAAATGATTTGGAGGGGAAAAAAAGTTGCCTAGTGTTGGCCTACCAAAATGCAATGACAAGCCATTCTGCCTTTAGAACCTTTCAAGGCTTCAAATCTTCAGCGGCACTTGAGTTCCCTCCCTTCAGGAATGAACTTCTCAAACACAAGTTGTTAACAAGTAGACATGTTGTTCCCCAAATGTATGAAGCACTCATCGGCTACAAAGGTATGCAATAAACCAGTTTGTCAAAACGTGAAAGGGAGTGAGGGGACGTGACAGAGCAGTTTCTGTATGCTGTGGCTCTTTGCATTCACACAGTCAAAATTGTGTCTCTTTGCCTTTGAGTGGCCAGGGGTGGCCAACTACTCAAAGGCAAAGAGGGCTGCCATAGAGACCATGGTGGCGTTAGAGCTCGTACGGGCAAATTGTGCCGCGTTCCACGCTCATTGACGTCACAAAGTTGTCGCCACTAACGCCGCTGAGCTGGGCTGTTGGTTACCAGCGCTCGTGCTTTTGTAACAAGATAATAGCCTGCTGCTCACTGAAGTGATAGAAAGTGGGTCACTAATGTTCACATTATTATTAGCATCTAGCTTTGTTGCAGTAGTGATCAGAGCATATGAAAGCCTCCGATCGCCGCAAAGAGTTTCACAATGGGCCTGTGCTGGACATTCTGGTTTGGTCGGTGTGTGGTATTCTCAGCGATCAGTCTTGAATTTCTTTTTCTATTGACGTCAGACTTCTTCGTCGCCTCCTTCTCCTTGGTCATGTGCGTCATTAAGCGGGTAGCGCAGAGTGTTGAAACTGAGGGACCGCAATTAAATTAAACGGTGCCTTCAGACCACGATGACAAACTTGTGTTGCTGGTTAAACGGTAGTTGTTAAAGGTATTCCTAAATGTTACTTGCAGCGCTGTTGTATGTGTTGTAATTCTTTGCACTTCAATGTGCACTTGGAAAGAAATGGTATAACCACATATTTTGATTGGCAATTCATCCATCCATCCATTATCTATACCACTTATCCTCACTAGGGTCGCGGGGCGTGCTGGAGCCTATCCCAGCTGTCTTCGGGCGGTAGGCGGGGGACACCCTGAATTGGTTGCCAGCCAATCGCAGGGAACACAAAGACAAAACAATCACACACACTCACAATCACACCTAGGGGCAATTTAGAGAGTCCAATCAACTTACCATGCATGTTTTTGGAATGTGGGAGGAAACCGGAGTACCCGGAGAAAACCCACGCAGGCACGGTTAGAACATGCAAACTCCACACAGGCCAGCCTCCAACCCACGACCTCTGAACTGTGAGGCGGACGTGCTAACCAGTCGACCACCGTGCCGCCATTGGCGATTAATTGTATTTAAATCATTTTTATTGTGTGTGCTATACAAAATATGTATGAACAAATGGAAAAAAGCTCATAGAAAATTGCCATTCATTTAATGCCGTTTGAAGTAAAAATGCAATTTGTTCTTTATATATTATTTAAAATGATCTGTGATTGGCTTGATAAAAACTTATGTATCAAAAGTACTAGTGGTATCACGATTTGAGTACTCGTACTGGTATCGGTCTGGGGAAAAAAGTGGTATCGAACAGCCCAAGTAATTTCTATGTATGACTATGCAATCAGGACGTGTAATAATAAATGTTAGTCTGTATTCTAACACAGATAAGCAGGTTTGTGCATGAAAAATATAAAGCTTTCCCATTTCTGTTTCAGTACATGGTCAACTGTGATAAGATCCCTTCGCTGCCTGTCATCACTTTCAATGTGGGAGGCCAGTCCTACAAGCTGACTGGAGACCAGTATGTACTCAAGGTGAGAACGTGCCTATCTTGTCCAGCAGGGGGCCACAGAGATTGGGTCTACTACTCAATAACAATACAACCCTGCGAATGAGCATTACGTCACCCCAAAAAAAACTACAGTTGCAGCCTTTGTTTCATTTGACCAAGTCATGAGGGGGCAGCTTTGTTATTCAGAGAGATTACACTTGTTTTGTTTTTCTCGTTCCTGTTACAAGCTCTCTGCCAGCTTTTAGATTCTGGCATATTTAGTTTGAAATGCCTAAACAGCAGCACACTCTAACTTTGTCACTTTCTAAATTGCAGGAAAGCCAAGCTGGTAAGACCATTTGTTTGAGCGGCTTCATGGGTCTGGACATCCCTCCCCCAGCGGGTCCCCTGTGGATTCTGGGAGACGTCTTCATCGGCCAGTACTACACAGTGTTTGATCGAGAGAACAACAGGGTTGGCTTTGCTAAAGCCAAATGAGTACAAAATAATAACAAATATTACACATCGGTACAGTGCTAAAAATCCACACTTTGAAAGGCATTTGTCTGTGCTGCACAGATTTTGTTGCTTTGCAATCAAACACAATTTAGCAAAAGATTTTGCGTAGAGCTGACATTCACTCCACTCACCAAGTTGAAGATTTCGGATTGTTTTTAGAGGTGATGTCTGCATGCTGATTGGAGGGGGTGGGTGTGTCTGAGCTGGTTTTCTTTTTCATCAGGGACTTGTTTTAAACTGTAATCTTATTTAATTAATGGAATTTTAGAGGAAGGTGACCCTATACTACTGACTGAAGTAGCTTATTGTGATTGGCCTTAATACCTAAATAAATACTTAGAATTGTCATGAGTGTCCAATTCTTTCCATGGAAATCATTTTATTGTCGGGCTGCAAACCTGCGTGGAATAGTTAAACATTTAAAAAAAACAAAACGTTTTGGATGTAAAAAGGGAAGATTAATTGGTTTAATACCGAATGTGTCCTCCTGAAGCTCATTGGAGCATTTTGGTTATTAAATCAGAATTTCAGTTATTTCAAAGATTTGACCGAACATTGCAAGACCTAAAACAGTTTGGACCAAGGCAATGTTTTGTCTAAAAGACATCAGTGTATTTTATTCGAAACCAACAATGTATTCACAGCCATGTTTATATTCATATGCTCAGAAATAGACAACCTGTACTCATGAGAGTTAATTAAAAAGTACAAAATGTGAGGCATTGGGATTAGTAGAATACATATATTCTTTTAAGGTGTCTTGGATTTTTTGGGGGGGCGGGGGCTGCATTTATTTTGGTGCCATTTCCATCACCTTAAAGTTATTGGGCGTTTAATAGTACGTAGTGAATGAAATAATATGACAAACATGCAATATTGATAGATACACATACAGTACAGTGTGCCTGGGAAGTATTCAGACCCCTTGACATTTTTCACTTTGTGTCATTGCAGCCATTTGCCAAAATCAAAAAAGTACACCCAGCATCCCAACTTGACAGAAAAAAACGAATGTAGAAATGTTTGCATATTTATTAAAGAAAAACTGAAATATAATTTGATCATAACTATTCAGATCTTGACGCATTTTATTGAGTAGAAGCACCGTTTTTCGTGCAGCCATGAGTCGTCTTGGCAATGAGGCAACAAGTTTTTCACATCTGGATTTGGTGATCCCTGCCATTCTTACTTGCATATCCTCTCCAGTTCTTTCAGATTGGATGGTGAACAGTGGTGGACAGCCATTTTAAAGGTCGCTCCAGAGATGCTCAATTGGGTTTAGGTCAGGGCTCTGGCTGGGCCAGTCAAGAACGGTCACAGAGTTATTCTGAAGACACTCCTTTGTTATTTTAGCTGTGTGCTTCAGGTCATTGTCCTGTTGAAAGGTGAACTTTGGCCCAGTCAGAGGTCCTAAGCAGCCGGAAGAGGTTTTCCTCCAGGATATGTCTGTAGTTGGCCGCATTCATCTTTCCTTCAATTGCAACCAGTCATCCTGTCCCTGCAGCTGAGGTCTGAATACTTAATGATTTTTCAGTTTTTCTTTTTTCATACATTTTCAAAAATGTCTACGTTTCTGTTTTTTTTCGGTCAAGATGGGGTGCTGAGTGTACATTAATGAGAATTAAAATGAACTTTTTTGATTTTGGCAAATGGCTGCAATGACACAAAAAGTGAAAAACTCCCAAGTGGTTTGAATACTTTCCGTACCCATTGTTATGTCCTCCGGGGTGTGTCTGTATGTACACTACAATATGTTGGTGAATTCGAGTCAATCACTCAATAGAATGTGAGCTGTTTATTAGCAAATACCGGTGCAATATTTCAATATCCTTTCCTTGGCTTGTTAACTAATGCCCGGACTCTATTTGTACAATGATATCCTTTCTAATCAAATAATCATTATTCAAATAATAATCATAATTCAAAATTAAAAAAAAATCATAATACAGCAACTGTAACTACTCTCTAAAATTGCATGTATTTATTTATATATATATATATATATATATATATATATATATATATATATATATATATATATATATATATAATTTATTTTTTTAAATTAAAACTGTTCTGATTGTCTAGTTATCTTCTTGCACTTTCATGTGTGACTGATGTAGTTCAGTTTAGTTCACTTGGCAAATGTTAAAAATGTTTCAACTTAAACTAAGAATGGCCTTTGAGCTGGTAGGCTTTGAAAGTGTCGTCTTGAGTAGTCGTCATAAGAAATAAGGGTATTTTATCAGCTCCTGCTAATAAAATCTATTGCGTACACAAAATTCTTAGAAACGCACAGTAGTAAATGTGTACTTTTACACCCTAGAATCTTTAGTTTAAGGTATTTGTAGATCCAAATGTTGAGTCTCCATGAACTGAACTGTTCAGACCTTGACTATTGGAAGGATCCAAAAGTGACACCGACTTGAGCTGACGTCCTGTCAGCCGTCCCGCCCGTCCCGCCCTTCCACCTCCTTTTCCGAGGTTTTACTACCATTGTCCTGTTCAGCTGTGGGCTCCGCGCTGTGGCTTTCTTGCCCATCATCAGACTCTGTACGTGGGGCAGCAGGGTCTTTGACTACTCCCTCCATCACCAATTCCCCTTCCAGCTCCTCCTGCGTCTCCTCCTCCACCCGGCCCACAGTGTCCGGTATAATCTCCACCTCAATGTCCGAGGAGTCCTCGATCTCCTTGAACCACACAGTCTTCTGCCCCTCCTTCCTCCTCTGTTTGGCCAGGATGGCCCTTGAGCTGTAATCATCTCCATCTCCCCTACCTCTCCTGGAGGGTCTTACCGAGGGACTTCCTTTGGGGGTGTGGTTAGTGAAGACACCACAGGACGAACAGTGGCGGTTGCGTCTCCCCAGGGGCATGACTCGGCCCCCGGGGAAGGTGCTCCGTCTGGGAAGGGCGTTCTTCCACTGGCCGCGGTTTCCGTCAGCCTCATTCTGGAAGCCGTCGTTGTTGTACTGCAGGGAGTCTCTGTGGCCCCGATTGGGCTGCTCAGACTTCAGACAGTCCAAGCACTAGAACCAATGGAGGGATGAAAATGTAATCAATTAAGGCCTAAAATACGCTCTGTTCATTTGCTATACGCATACGGTGGTTTTGCAGAGTTTCATCACGTGACCATATTTCATCAAGAATCATGTGTTGAATGGCTTGATAAATATTCATCCAAAGCGGACGTGAGCTGCAAGGAAAATAACATAGTTTTTTTTCCCCCTGATGTGTAAACTGTCACTATAGTTTTTTTTTCCCCTGATGTGTAAACTGTCACTGCTTGAAGACTCCTGTGTTTTGGCACACACAATGAATGTCAGCGTGTCTAAAAATTTTCATAATTGCCTAGCAAAATATGTTTGGATGAAAAACTGAAACAAATCAGGCCAGCAATGGCAGAATTAATAAATACAGGAGCAACAGGCGTACAATCATTTGGACAACAGTTTCCTTATTCTCATAGTATCCCCCCCAAAACCTCATTCGAATGGGACTGTAATGGTTGCCAGTTTGCCAGTCGTCGGGTCATTCCTTGCAATTGCTGCCTTTTCTGTGTCCATGAAAAGACTTTGGATATTTTAGAGTCAACAAAATGCTTATTATGAAAACAATTTATAGTAGATTGTGATCTTCCTTCTAATATGAACATACTGTGTAAACTAATACCTGTAAAACGTTTTCCAGGAGTAACTAACAGAGATGGCTATTCTGGTCCAGGGACGGAACCGTCCGTCCAGCTCATTTTGTGAACGGCTGGACGGAGGGCAAGAAGTCTTTGAAAAAGGACGGAAGTAGGTTTTCGTCCACCCCTGCAATTATCCCAAACCGGGTCAAGTACCGACTTACTTGGGTTCTTTAAAAAAGCAAGACCACTGTTCTCTTCTGCGATACCACGGAGCCGCCTTCATTAATTGCCTGCACAACACTTTTCATGTGTGTTTCCTGCTGTAACATTGCACAGGCATAGTCTGCCCTCTAGTGCAGTGTTTTTCAAACTGTGTGCCGTGGGAAATTATCTCATTTGTGTGCTTGTGCAGTCTAGCGCCTGGCAGCGTAATCATGTCTTTACTACATTGTAGTACTCTTCCATACCAGCAGGTGGCAGCAGCAGGTAGTCAATTGTCTTTGTTTAGAGACAAGCAAATAACTGACGTATGTTTATCCAAACAGGCCTATTTTCACACTAAGAATCAATATGAAACATAAAATACTTTTTCTTTGTCTTTGTGTTTAATTCTTATTCAAGACGTCATAACGTCATTCTTCAATGTTAAAAAATGCTTATGTAAACAATATAACACTTATCTTGTTTAAATACGTTTTTTTTTCCACAATTTCAGAAAAAAATAAATGTGCCTTGACTCAAAAATGTTTGAAAAACACTGCTCTAGTGGTCCAACACATGTAATACCATGGATTATGCCACACATCCCTATTTCCCTGACTAATAGAAACAGCCTGTCTTGTGTGTGTAATCCGGGATAAGGTACGTATTGGGTGTTGGGGGCGGACTAACGGAATGTAAAGACGGAAGCGCTTTAAAAGGATGAGCACGGACGGGGTCAGAGGACGATTATATTTATGAATAAGTACGAAGGGACAATGACGGAAGAGGGCCCAGCTCGCGGACTGCGGACAGACCGGCAAAATAGGTTAAAATGCCCATCTCTGGTAACTGTTATTTTTGGCCCGGATGTCTCATTAAATGATGTTCCAAATGTTCAGTTATGACGAGACATATTTGCTGTTAGTCTGTGGTAGTTTTGCCCTCTAAAGTGTGCACTGTATCTTATAACTGGGATGTGGCTGTTAAAAAAAATGTTTAGAAATGATTTGTCTTGATCCCTTTGTTTTATTAATATAAAAAAATGGCATTTGAACAGGGGTGTGTAGACTTTATATCGCCATATTACAGTGTAAGCTGTGATGTAAAATGGTGCAAGCCATATTCTCCATCATGGAGCCTGAATTATGTTGCTGCCAGTCATTTTCACCATCCATGTGTTTCATGGGTTTTTCAAAACAAATCTTTGCAAAATAGTTTTGAAAAAAGGTTGAAGTTTCATTTTACGAGGCAATACTATAATTTCTGAAGGCCAAGGAAAGCTATCTTGTACCTAGAGCATGAGCGATACGGCGTTTTCCAAACTAGGTTTCAACAAGAAATACAAAAAAAAAAAATGTCTTGGACAAACAGAAACATGAACTAAATATAAATAATAATGATATAGAATTGCATGTTGTCATGACTGTATATTACTGACCTGACATATTTTGTCCACGCTGGAGTTGCCCTTCCATAAGCGAGAAACCAAGAAGCCGATCACAATGAGACAGAGGACCAGCAAAGCCGCCATCACCAGCCCGAGGAGAGCCATGTCACCCGCACGGTAGCCAACATTGGAAGGGGACGGCATGGCATCGGCTGCAGAGATCATGCCAGTTGCATGTTCAAATGAAGTTTGCATACACATCCTGTGTATTCACAAAGTATTTAGACCTCCTTCATGTTTTTGGAATGGCCAAAGATTTTTTTTTTTTTTTTTTTTTCCACAAGTGCTGAATGGCTAAGCAAAAGCGTATTTTACACGATAGCTAAAGGCAACTTGATATACGAGGGTGTCCGGATACTTTCTAATAGCATTTTATGCCCCTCCATTGCCAATACATGTTCAAGTCTATGCCAGTTCTTTGTTATGATTGTGAACTATAGGCGGTATACTGTACGCTGATGTTCCTACCAGGTATGACCTGAACAGAGAGGGCAGCTGTACCAAATTCTCCTGTTGTTGTGTCCACTGCTCTAAGCTGATTCCAAGAGGGGGAAAACACATTAACATCTTAAAAGTCATGTCAAAATATTTTGGCATTTATTGTTGCCGTGCTTGTAAACATGATATTCACCTGTAAAGCAAATGACTCCGTTTTGACAACTCTCTTCAGAATCACAAAACCATCTGAGGTCACATTGACGTAACTGCTGTACTGTACCTCATATTTTACATCCGGATTCACACCCTGAAATACAGGAGACCATTTAAGTCTGTAGATCGCTATTTTTGCAAAGAGATCCAAACCCCACTGTTGCTGTTAATTACCCTTTTAAAGAGTGCCATGTTTGTCAGGACATCTATTTGTGGGAGGAGCAGCAGAGCTGATTATATGTGGGCTGGGCCCATGAAAAATTTGCTCACTCATCTATGGCAACACCAAACATTTCATTTTGCTGTTGACTCTTGTTTGGTGGATTGGATGATTGAAGTTTGAAAAAAAAAAGACATATTTCCTATTTAAGGGCAAGCAGGGCAGAGAGTCATCGGCCGTATTGTACTGCAAACCTTTACTGCTAATGTGTTGAATGCAAATGTGCTGACAGGCTAAGGAAACACTCTTCTTGGGGTGCCCACTTAGTGGCCTGCCTCTGACTGACATCCCCCAACAGCAAAATAAGCTCTAGCGTTTGGCGTGGGGAGAAAAGATTTGGCAATTTTTTCATTGGCACAACCCATCTCTGCTGCTCAACCCACAAATCAACAGCCAAAATTCAAATCCTCCTTTCTGTCAGGGGTGTCAAATCCAAGTCCACCAAGTAAAGCTTGCCACAGTTTGTCTTAAGCCACAGGTGCTTCTACTCAACTGGCAGGAAAAGGAGCTCTTGAGTATAGAAGCACCTGTGGCTAAAGACAAACTGTGGCAGGGTTTACTTTCTGGACCTGGATTTGACACCTCTGTCAGGTAGGAGGATTTGTGTTTTGACTGTCGAAATGTGGCAATGGTTAAAAAGGTAATAAATGGGCTTTCCAATGGTATATGATTTGCCAGGAAACACTGTTACAACAAAGAAATGATCTACCAAACACAAATGTCCTTATTTTTTTGTGCCGTATTATATCTTATATATAAAGTTGAATGTACAGCTGGTAGAATAAAATTGAATAAGTGTATTTCAACTGTTCAGTACAGGTTGATTTCAGTTCGAATCACGGTTGAGAAGCCTTTCATGACAACTCAGATCAAGCTGGTCCAGATGTCATTAAAGCAGCAGCACTATACAACAACAAAGTCATTGTTTTGTACCCTATTAAGTCTTTCAGGATAATGTTCTGCTAATAGGTTAAAATGAATGAAAATAGTAGTGGATTCAAACCAAAACTCTCCACCTGAAAGCCTCTCCTCCGTCAGAAATGAAGAACTTACACCGGCAAAGTCCTCATCTCGCGCTCGGACTCGAAAAGGTCTGTTGCTAGCGCGGTCCCTGAGGATCATGCTCTCAGGTATAGAGTTGCTGTAGATAAAGCCCTCATAACGCTCCTTCTCAAAGTGAGGAGGGTTTCTGCTCTTCTTCGTCACATCAAAGGTCACCTGCGTCACAGAAAACTGATCCCGGTTGGTCACTTGTGATGCCTAAGTGTTGAAATTGAAAATAAACAAAAGTTGAATAACAAGAAGCAAAACAATACATTGTCCAATCCGATGTTGCATTACCAGAACAATGAGTGTTATTGGGCCCACGATATCGGCAGCTTTAGTCATGCTGATGTTCCCTGTATCCTCATCTATCTGGAAGAGATTTCCTTCATTCCCTGCATCGGCCACAGCATTTAAAACATTGTAAAATATTCAATCCACACTCATGGAAATATCATTAAGCATCAGCAACATGATATACAGCAGGGGTGTCAAAGTCAAATGGACGGAGGGCCAAATAAATTTTGCGACAAGCCGAGGGCCGGACTGATAGAATGTTCATTGAAATTTTTTTAAATGTCCAGATTAAATTGGGTCCTTCGCGCCTGCTGATGATGTCACACTTTATATTACTGTAATATATTTCTTTGCTTCTATGTTTATCACCACCCTGGCAGTTGTGTTTTTTACTTCGTAGTTCCGAAATAAAAATTAAAATAAAGTACATTACTGCTACTTTTGCAAGGCAGCTCGTACATCACTTCCGTTTGCGTTTCTCCTGCCAAACTGGAAACAATTTTCTGGTTGACTCTGCAAGATTGTATTAAGTGTACATAATGTGAAGTAAAACGAAGAGGATGACTATTTTAGAGTGGCAAGGTATGAATGTGGGTGCTCCTGTCAGAAAACACTGGCCCGTATTCCACTTGACACGTCTATTTATTGTGGTCTGCAACAACACAGACAAAGAATAACCTAGCAACATCATCAATGCATATCCATTTGTTAACAATGCAATTCACTGTATTAAGCAATTAAACAGCCAAACAATACATACAATACACATTCATCACTAGAATAGTAAGCATACTAGCCGAAATAACTAACTTGTGTTCATCGTGACATCACTCACGAGAACATATCTAGGCTATTATGTACAGTAGTTACCTGACACGAACCTAAATTATTAAACTCAGCTTTTAACATTTACACACACTGCTTTATTATTTAAATTATTACACTGAAGAAATAGTGAGAAATATTTTGTTAAAGCTGGATTTGCTACTGGAGGGGTATTATTTTGAACATTGTCATATTTAAGTAAGACTTCAAAAGCGAGATATTATTGTGTTGTTTTTTTTCTACCAATACAGAGGAGGCATAATTCAAATTAGGGCTGCACAATATATTGAAAAAATATTCTCATTGTGATCAAGGCACATGCAGTGCAGAATGCAAAATATGTTCAATAAATTCATGTGGAATTATATGCTTTAATCTAATTTTGACCAATCAGATGCAACCTTGTGTGCGCATCGCCATCCAATAGGACAAGGGTGTCAAACTCATTTTTGTCGCGGGCCACATCGAAGTTATGGTTTCCTTTGGAAAGCCATTCTAAATAAATGTATGATCGCCTCATATTAAATAAACACAACAAATTGATGTACACCTACACTGAAAAAAAAATGGATTTACTTAAGTCGAACATGTACACCGATTGCACATGACTAAAATTAGTGTCCTATGTTTTCCTCAAAAATAAACACATTATATGTATTAGTTTAACACATTTTAATTATGTGGAACTGAAAATCAAGTACTTTTTTATCAATGTAGTTTTGAAATCAGAGGCTAGTAAAAACCTTTTGTTCAAATATTATGCCATTTCTTTAAAAGGGGCATTGGTAAAAAAAAAAATGAGTGCAATATCTCAATGTTTGTAAAAGTGAAGACAATTTGCAATTTTGGTATTTTAGTATGGAACATGAAGTCGATGCACATATTTTGCTTTTTGGCGGGCCACATAAAGCGATGTTGCGGACCAGATCTGGCCCCCGGGCCTTAGGTTTGACACCTGTGCAACAGGAGAACAGTATCTAAGGGCATTACTAACAGTAGAACTTAATTAGATAAGAATAAATTCATATTTTTCCTCATGAAAAAAATATTGTTTTATTTGATCATAAAGATTTCTTTAGGTACATATCACAATAATATTGATATTGCAATATGTAACATCCATATCTCATACTGCACGTTGTTTGAATATAGTGCAGCACCACTGTAAAATGATTAGTAGTATGGCATTTTGAGAATAATTTCTGTATCTCGAGGCTGGGTCGAGTTTCCTCTTTTTTGGAAATAGAAATATGGTCACCCTAATTGGCTGGAAGCCACTCCATGATTTCCCAGCGACCTTGCTTGCAGCAGTTACTCACAAATTTATACAGTATATGGCAAGTTAAGATGGCTGCTGGTGGCTTCACTTCTCCATCCAGCAAGCAGGGGCGGAGCCATGGGTGGGCCTGGGTGTGCACAGGCCCACCCAGATAGACAGAGTGCCCACCTAATGAGATTCAGGAAAAAATATATACTTTTACATTTTTAGTAGATTATTAAATTATTTTTGAATTTGTGTTTCATTGTGTTTTTTTTTTATTTTATTGAATATTAAGAATGGCATAATTGTGGTTGTCTAAGGAAGATCTGAACTTCATACTATTCAATTTGTCATTTTATGTGAATATACAATGTGTCGGGACAGGAGGATTGTGCGAAGTGAGAGAAATATTGACCCTGATTTTTCCAGGCCCACCCATTAGCCACCTTCTGGCTCCGCCCCTGCCAGCAAGTATGCGTGCACTGTTAGTCCGGTCCAAAGTTTGTGCCCTCACTGTCACTACACTATTGCTCGCCTGATTAGGTAACAGAAAAATTAAAAGCAGGAAAGAGAGTAAAAGAGCGTGAAGTATAGACGGTTTTCAAGAAAGTAAGTCTTTACTGATGCTGGTAGTAACAATTAGTTCCTGCCTAACAGCAGAACGTCAGAACGTGAGTCTAAAGGATTTCACAGAATGAAGTCATTTGTGATGCAGACTGTCTAGGAAGCAGCTCAATATGGATATTAAATATGAAACATTACAGGCAAGGTGCATCGTATAAGACTTGTATTACTTGAAACTTTATTTAGGAAAGTAGTTATCAGGAAGTTAAGAGAGCCAAGAGATAAAACCAAATATTACTTTTGTTGCTGAATTATAACATCACGGAGTAATATTTTTCTTCAACCATTTAGACACATGTGCGCCAAAATGTAATGTCTGCAACTTCAAAAGTATTTTGGAGCAAACAGTTATTGTGCTGTGAGCCAAAGTCATGTGGTTAGCCTTTATGCACGCAGTCGCAACAGAGTAATCAATCGATTTGCAAAACTGACGGCATTCTTTGATGCTTCCGCCCACCGATTAACTGCCGATTGAAGCTGTTAATTTGACTTTGATGACATTATTAACTCCTAGAAGGTACATTTTTCTCTGTCATTTTTTTTTTGTCAATTGAAAATGATGGACTTGGCTTATTTTGTAACAAGACAGCGACCCTTTTTTGCAAACAGTTTTGCATACACAGTAACAATGTGTACATACTTTTTTTTTTATTTGGGGTGTGTGTGTTGATGCTCCAAACATGTTTCCTGTGTTTGTGTGCTGTATTAAAAACAGACTGAAATACTGAAACACTCCAAATTTAATCTGTTGACTTTAAACTTTTACACAGTATTATCATTCTTCATTAGCTGCTTGTGAAATGTTGCGCACCCTCTGTCCGTAAAACCTGTGACACCCTTGTCGAGAATCATGTCCAAACAGTAGGAGGCAGTGGTGGCCATATGTAAGAAAACATCAATGAATCACAAATATGAAGCAAATGAGCACCTCTTAAAATCCGGTAGCTGATCTGTTCACTTCTATTCTTGTCTCCATCTTTTGCAAAAACTGGTCCGGGTTCCAGCGTCAGTGGGCCTTCCTGTTGATTCAAATCATACTCTCATTCTACTGCTAGCATTTGTTTTGCCGGTAATTGCCCTCTGATTAAAAATCCGACATCTTGGTCTGCATCAAATGAAAGTAAGTACAAAATCATTTATAACAGATGAATGTGAAAACAAGGTGATAGGTGAAAGTGTGACTGCGCCTTTGCACATTTTATATTTGGAAGCTTCTGCACTATGGCATCATCATGGTGTGGACTCACCTCCTTCTCCGTTAGATTGACTTTGCCTCTATAACCAGTGCTCACACACAGCTTGGCAAGCCCTAAGTTAGTCCTCAGACAAGGCTGAAACCAGGGCGGCCGGTTATCTACGTCCTTTACATGCACTGTGATGGTGGCCACCGATGTGAAGAAGGGCTCATTGGAGGCGGAACCATTGAATGTGTCCTGTAAGGTTTTGGACAACAAAAGTCACAGAAAAGCAGACTTGATCTAGAAGTCTGCTGCGATACTGCGCTGTACCTGTACGTGTAAAACCAGCAAGATTTTCTGAACAACGTCGTAGTCTATAACACTTTTAACAAGTAATTTTGGAGTGTTGATGTTCTCCAGCCGGAAGTATTTATCCTAATTTAACAGACAAGAGAAAAGAACATGACCAAAAGGACACTGTGAAAGACTTTGACAATAGCCAATAACACGACTCAAACTACCGTGCTGCCTGTAACACATCTCGATAGTTCTAAACAAACAAACAAATAAACAAACAAACTAACTAACTAACAAACTTCTCACAAGCAGTTACCTATTATATGAAATCATTGGAGTGCAGTTTATGCTGTTTGTATGTCTTCACAGAGATTTGTACAACATGACCGTCGCCACTTGTTATGACCACAAAAATTCTAATTACTTCTAATTACATTCCTTACCATGGCAGACTCTAAACGATAAAATAGTGGTTCCGAATCAGCATCAGTGGCTTCTATCAGTCCGACACTGGAATTGACAGGAGTCAGCTGGGAAGTAAAAAGTTCAAAATTCACAATCACATCCAACATGGGATGAATAAGAAGTCAAGACTTTCCAATGGCTGCACAGCTCACCTCATTTACTTCCAGAATGTAGTTATTCTGAGCAAAGTTTGGTGGGTTGTCATTTATATTTTCCACCAATACTTCGACTGACTCATTGACCTAATATGGAGCAAAATGATGATTAATTTATCATGTGTGACAGTGATGTGTATGAGGTCATATTGTACTCACAGATTTGGATCCTGGTCTGCTGCATTGCACCCACACCACCAGAGCTGCTCTGTTGGGTAAAGCCTGACAAAAATGTATCCATTGTAATATGACGGAAGTATTATTATACATATATATTATGTTATTTGGCCACTTATCAGTAAATCATTTTGGACAACATAATATAAATATTGCATTTGAAATTACTATTATGTCCCCCTGGTGTGCAATTGAATGCGTGTTGCTTGGATTTAGAAATACTAAATTAGCCTAATTAACAAAACACACCCATGCACACGCACGCGCACACAAACACAACAAAAAACAACATCCCATCTGTACGCTACTGTAAAATGTGACCCTCAGTAGATTTGTTTTGGAAGTTAATCACCTCATAGTCCAGTTCTTTCTTCACCATCAGGGCTTTGCCTTTCAGGTAAAACATTTCTTCAGGGTTCACCACAACAGTCAGTGTTACGTCACTACCAGAGCTTATTTTTACCACCTGGAGGTCAGCGGTGCTGTTCTCGGAGATAGGCACAGGCCCAGCAGGCACTGTGCAAACTGAGAGAGGTTTGACAAATCACATTTTGTCCAGAAGAGCAACAAGGCTTGCACCTATCAAGGCCTGGTGACACCATTATTAATTCGGATAGTTACAATTTTGAGTAGTGAGTCCTGCAACATATACAGTAGTTAAATTAATATTGTTGCAACTACCATAGTAAATCATAGTATCTAAAAAAAAAGAAAAAAAAGAGAGTGAAAGAAATGTGTCATTTATTGGACTTAGGTCATAGGCCACTAACAAGACATTGTGACAGCAAATAAATGTACATCCTTAATTACCAGTAGTATAGTCAGTGCCCTGACCTCATCCGAATACAACATGCTTTTCAAAAGACAAACGTGAAGGCAGCAACACTCGCAAACCAGAGAGGAAAGGTGACCATATTAGAAAGACCTGGTAAGCCGTCTTCTGGGAGAAAAATCAGACTTAGTCATGGAGGACTAGAAAGAATCAAAAAGTATGGTTTGTGTCACTTTGTCCGAATGAAACTGAACAGTCAATATCATATTTTGGTGAAAGCTCGTAATTAAAACTGGGAGCCTAGTCTACACTTCAAGCGCACGATTATCCTAATATATTTATTGTCCAAATAATTCTGGAAATAGCTTAAAATCCAATAGCTAGTATTGAATTTAGGATAATAATAAAAACAATGCTACTACTACTACTACTACTACTACTACTAATAATAATAATAATAATAATACACTGTATGCTGAAGGATCTAAAAAATATTTTAACAAGCTAGGACCTAAACTGCTTTGGTGTCAAGTGCAACGCTTTGTAACATACTGTACTTGAGGGATGCTCAAGTCTGGTCCACGAGATCCCCTATCCAGCCTGTTTTAGATGTATCCCTTTGGCAACACACCTGATTCAAATCATTAGGATCAGTATCAGGGATCTGATAATGCTGATAAACCGTGCTGATGATCTGATCATTTGAATCAGGTGTGTTGGAATAGGGATACACCTAAAACAGGCTGGATTGTGGCTCTTGAAGACCAGACTTGGACACTCCTGCTGTAGTTCAAATAACAAAGAAAGTTGTCAAATTTTCAAATGATTTTAAAAAATCCATATGTAGTGTTTTCTAACGTAAAGGACAAGACCAATATTATGACTTGGACATCACACTGAAAAAAATTTGGAGTTCAATCTATTTAGAAGATGTAAGACAACTAATGCAACGACCAATCACAGCTCAACTGTTTCCTCAAGCTGAGCTGATTGGTTGTTATCTGAGCCCTGAGCATCTCTGATGTCATTTTCAGTCGACAGAAGGGACAAAATGGCCGCCCCCTGAAATTGCTAAAAATGGGTGGATTTTGCTGCTTAACTCATATTCCACAAGTGCAATATTAATCAGAATGCCGTGTTTCAAGTGGGCCTGCATAGAACATATTCTTGAGAAAAAAAAATCAGTTTGACTTCTGCTTCAAATTTTCACATGTGTAAAATATAAATTTGCAAATTTCTTACTTGAGTTTTTCTTTTAGTGTTTGAGTTTACTTATTTTAGTTTATAAATACACTTTTATGTGTAGATGCTACTTACTTTTCAACAAATATCTTTATGATTCTTTTTAAGTTATATGTACTTTCTATTTACAATTGATTGGCTAAATTGCAGTTCATATACAAAATATGAGTTACAAATCAAAGCAAGCGAAATGTACAAAGCATTTTTCAAGTTCATTAAACCAATTAATATGTGTGCTCCTATGTACATATTCTGAGCAATTGACTTTGACAATTTGCTCTTTTCCAACAGTAACCGAAGGGCAAAGTCATGAACACGTTAGCTAGCTAACAACGTGACAAAGGCCTCAGTATTTTCAGTCCCCCGAGAACATTGTTCAAGACTGTTTTAAATAACCAGAAATGGACAGAAATCTCATGGCTGAATTACTACCCGGACAAAAATAGTTACTGATAGGTAGATGGAGAAAAAACAAAGTTATAACACGGTGCACATGAAGACAGAATGAGGCAAGAAATACACAAATGCCATCATGCAACGGCCGCGATGATCTGTGGCCCCTCCCACTTCGCACTTGGGTAAATACAACAAATGTTTTCTATGTAGTATTTACTTGAGATTATGTAAGCAGCTCTTGTTAAAGGGACAATTCAAAATTTCTCGTGTTTTTAACAAAGGAAACATAATACAATTCTAAATTCTAATAAGTGTGTAAGACTCCAAAATAATGTTTTTACTGTTGACATTACAACCTAAGACTACGTAACCATTACAAATGCGCAAGATGACCTTTTTTAGTTCATGTGAAAGACATTCAAAGGATGTGTTTATTCCTGCTGGTTTTCAATAGAATCAAACTCAGACTTTTGACCAATTTTAGTGAGATGCAGGTCAGATACAATGATACTCTGTTAGAGCAAAATCTGCGTTTTCCTGTTTTTGTAGTTTGGCTAATTAATTTTCAGATGCCTGCAAGCCAAAGAGGATTGGCAGCACTGCAAAAGCTGAAAACACAGACTCTCTGTCTCAGCAGCCCGATCAACATCCTCCTGCAGTCAGTAGCAGCAGATGAAGTCCTCAGTAGAGATAAGAGCACTACTTACGTCTTTGAGCGGACCCAAATGTACAAAAGCAGAGGGTGATGATGTATCTTAACAAGACAATCGTAGGTTCGTGCTTCCATTTTTGATCCATGTCCTGATTTGTGGGGCGCCAACAGTTGAAGACGCGAGGAGGATGAGGAGCCCGTGGTACCAGCTGGTACGCCAAATAATGCCCCATCTGTGCTGCCTGGCGAGTGGGAGTCAACTACAGTTGCGATGTTTGTGACTTCATCTTATGGGCACATATCGCATGAAGCGGCTGCCAGCAGAGGCCTCACAGCCTCCCACAGAAATACTTGCATCTGTTTGAACTACTCTGTTTGTAATGGTGGTCCCGCTGCCCTCTAGGGAAAATCATCAAGAGGAATGTTAACAGTGGGAAATATTTCTTTTTGTTTCCTCATGGTGTAGAGGGTTCAAAAATCTGTCGAACTGCTGTCGGGGTCTGGCAAAGTGTTGTCAAGCCACAATCCTTTTTTTTTTTTTTTTCAAAAAACAATATTTTGAAACCGCCGTGCGATTGGCCGATGACTAGTGAAGGGTGTACCGTGCCTCTCGTGTCTCGCCCAAAGTCAGGTGGGATAGGCTTCAGGGAGGACATACGCATTAAAGAAAATGGAGGTTTTGAAAGCACTGGGGCTGTTTGTGCCCAATGTTTTTCCTTTGTAAATTCAATTCAAAGGCAGGTATAGTTCTCAGCAGGGTTTCAATGCATTTGCTCACCAGTGGTTTCTTCATGCGAGGTCTGGTTCCAGGTTATAGATGGTGGATGGGTTGAATTGATTATATACAAAACTATACTAATCTTTCAAGCTTAGAAAAAAAAAAGTAATCTTGTCCAGAGGCCTGCTTGCATACGTTCTCTTTTGTTTCCATTGATTTGTTTCCATCTTACTTTTAACACTTGACCCTTGCATGGAGTGCACACATCTAAATAGTGGCGGCCACACCTGGCCAGTGGGTGCTCCAATAACTAGCCACGGCCAGTCCCAAACCAGGATTAATAAACATGTGGGTTATGTCGTGAAGGGATTCGTAAAAATGGTGGCAAGCAAATTACAAACGACTCGCTGTGGCAACCCTTGAGGGAAGAAGATGAACGTCACAACAACAGCATTTTACAATGTTTTGAAAGGCCAGACACATTGTACCTTATTCTTACACAGTGCTTTGTGAGAGAAAAATCAAGTTGAGAGCAGGGTGTTTTCTTGATCAGTGCAGCCTTCCCATCTTAACTCTCTTCTGTCATCACTGGGAGGCGCCCCTACTTCCCCAGTTAGCATATTAAAAGGCTGGAGGGTTTTTCGTTCACCCACTGATCTTGTTTCTATCATTTGTGTCTATTTTTGTGTGTAGTATCCAAAACATCACATGTTTCTTCCTTGTCTATTATAGTTTTATGATATTTTCCACAAATTCTTGTTTCAATTATGACTGTTCGTTTATTAAATCTCACCCCATTACACTGGAACTGACGGTCCAGAATCAGTGGGAGTAAATGGTTGTGGAAATGTTAAAATGACGCTCACCAGTGACAAAATAAGATTCTCCATTTTTGTATTTATTTTTTGTTTCAAAGCACATTTACCTTTCACTCTCTACTACTGGCTGGTGTGGGGAAATGTTTTTTTGACTTTGAATGTGAATTCGGTCTCACTAACATTGTTGCTACCAATTAAATGGTTTAGAAAGATTTTTTTTTATAAAAGCTACATACCATGCATCAGAAAAGTTCATTTCTGGTATGTAATGAAAATCTTGTGTTTAGAGACATTCAGCAAATTTGGATTTTTTACTGACCTAATTTACCTCATGTAGTTGGGGCAGTGTCGGTGATTTAATTAACTTGAGACTTTTGGAATTTGCCAATAAATCCACCCATCCATCCATTATCTACCGCTTATCCGAGGTCGGGTCGCAGAGGCAGCAGCTTCAGCAGGGAAGCCCAGACTTCCCTCTCCCCAGCTACGTCTTCCAATTCTTCTTGATCCTAATGATATTGCGGGGGTGAAAAAACACAGTTCTAGTAATATTCTTAATGTGTAATCGAAACGAGAAGGTTGAGTCAAATAATACACCGAGACTTTTTGCGGAGTCATTTGGGGTAATAGTACATTTATCATTAATCAGAGTGGTGTCCTTAAACAGTTGCCGATGGCGAGGGGGACCAATAATCAACATCTCGATTTTATCAGGGTTGAGAAGCAAAAAATTTAAAGACATCCGTTGTTTAATCTCAGCAAAGCACGCCTCTAGATTACAGCAATTTCGCAGATTTGTTATTTCTAAAGTCATATATTATTGGGTATCATCAGCACAATTGTGAAAACCAATGCTATATTTATGAATAATATCAAGCGGAAGCATGTACTTTGTAGATGCTAAGCAATAGAGGGCCAAGTACGGATCCCTGCTGCTTGGGAATGATGAATGATGGACCGGTGAAATCTACTGACGCGCCTACCACTGGTTTTAACTACAAAGGCCAAAAACTTCACTTCAGTGTCAAAATGAAAAGGAAAATTACTGCCCCTCTTCCTGAGTCTCCATCCAATTTGATTTCAAGGGATGCACTCTCCACAAGAGACATGACATGCCTCTCTGCAAATAATCAAGTTCAGTCAAAGGAAAGGCTTTCCAAAAGACTTATAATGCCTGTTGAAAAGTTGGAGGGCTTCTTGGCAATGCTTATGACCTTAAAGAGGAAGTCAACGCAAAAATATTAGTTGAAACAATAGTTGGGAGGGTGGGGCGTTGGGTTAAGGAGGACTTGCTCGTGAAAGTCGGCCGAAGTTTGCAGTCGTCATTTCAGATCACAATAATATGTCAAAAGTAATAAAGTACAAAAACGTACAAAACACAATGTGGACGCTCTGGACGCTGGCATCACGCATCCTACAATGCCCTGCGCCAAATACAAACAAGACCATTTTGGCGGGGTAGAAAACTTGCCACTAATTTAAGGAAATGCCACACTTTGACAATGGTAGACAGGGATCAAAAGAAGGGGCGAGCATTCTACAAGACACCAAAAGAAGAACCAATTTAACTCTGTCACCGACTTGACCCCTCCCAATTGTTGCGTACTTCGTTCAAGATTCTGTCCACCGGAGCGGGTCCGTCGGGGAAGCGGGACAAGCAGCTGTTTTGTCATGTCCATGGAGGCATTATGTGCATATATGTTTGTTCTCTAGTTTGAAAAGGCAAAAAAAAAAAAAAAAAAAAAAGAGAGACTCTGGGCCTGTTCCTGGATGGTAGTGAAAGGGCAGAATGAACTGTATAGTCTCCCAAAAAAACTTAAGGTAACACATTTGTTTAATGACATACACCACATTTGCTAACCAGCTAATGGCTTTGCAGTTAGCAAACGTAGCATGAGTTGAAATGCTATGTAAACTTTCTGGCATTTCCCCCCCTTTTTTCGGCATTTTGATGGTTTGTATGTGCGCGCTACGTCCAGTCTCTCGTCATAAGTCGAAAGGCACTGTCTTCCTATTGGTCAATGCCGAAGAACCAATCGAAGGATGTAGGACATGTCACACTAATGCTGCGAGACGAACAAAAATTCTGACTTGCCAGACTTTCGGTGGTCGTGAAGCGTCCCAGATGCCAAACGAGCAATCTCCGAGCACGTCACACTACACGGGCTACAATGCGTCAAGACAACTCAAAATCGGCTACGAGACTCTACGTTTGTCTGCGACACGTCTGTCAGCCCAAAATCGGACTGCATTCGTTTAGTCTGACATCGGCATTAGTCGTCACTCCGGCGTGACGCTCCTGCTACAGCGAGGCCGAGACTCCCGGCATCGGTTTCTTATGCCCTCCGAGAGACGCCGCCCAGCCCCAGCCGGCACCCGTTCCACTCCGTACCGGTAGCAGCCACCATAGCGGAGGCCACGGACCAGCGTGTGCGCGCATGTGCGCATGTGCGGGGGTGCCTATAGACTGTTGCCCTATCTCCGAGGGCAGCCTGGTTAATCCTGCTAGTACGCTTGTTTAAAAGATTAAAGGCCTGCAGTTTTAGGTCCACACGGCCAGTAACCTAAACTGTGTAACCTTTCGTTTGTCTTTCTGTGTACAATCGCAAGGACTCACCAGTTGCATCTGCTGCCGTTGAAAAAGCACTCCTGGTGCACTTGTGATATTCCAACCTGTCCACTCATTATGTACTTTCCATCAAATTTAGATGTGAGTTCACTT
Source organism: Filicampus tigris (assembly GCF_054856515.1). Lineage (NCBI taxonomy): Eukaryota > Metazoa > Chordata > Actinopteri > Syngnathiformes > Syngnathidae > Filicampus > Filicampus tigris. The sequence continues at coordinate 28,100,127 of NC_141219.1, forward strand.
GGACAGAAACGCGGCAAGTGAATTTAGTGGCACCATACTATGAAACTATTCGACTATACGACTTCTGATAGGCCCTCTCTACAGCCAGGCGTTGCACAGAACGTGTGGCTTGTATGTTGGATCTGTTTTAGAAAAGGTGGACTAAGGAGCATTTGCCACAGCTATAGCAGCAATATACCGTAAGTGGACAACAGTCAAGCAAAGCGTCATCCCCAGGGAGTGTTCATTATGGATGGTTCTGCGGTATTTGTGGATCATTGGGAGAGTCACAGAGCCAATTTCAGTCATCAAAGGACTTGTCGGCAAGTTCAGGTCAAGAATCAGACTAACACTCTCTGCGGGCCAGTAGCCAAGGTCTACCTTCTTCAGGATTTTGAAGAATCTTGTCACGGGTGCCTTAAACACAAGTGGTGGATTTAAAAAAATAAACTCAAACAAGTGGAAGAAGTTTCACAGTGTTTATTTAACAAAAAGTGCACAAAATTGTGAGGTGAAAAAAGGTCAATGTGAAAAAGAAAACGAAAGCAAACAACTGTAACTAGGGAATTATACACTTATGTCCTGCATCTAAATACCCTGCTGATATACTAGCAGGTTTGCAGCAGGAGACTCCGCCCACTGAAACGCTCCAAGGAAACTGCAACAGAAAAAACAGCAGAGGGCGGCAACAAAACTGGATTATAATATATCTTGAAGTCTCATTTTTGACAAAATTTGGACTTCCTTTTGTTCTTGACTTGACTTCATAAGAACTCTCTCAAAATTTAGACACACGTACGCACGCACATGCATACTTGCATCCCCCTCCACACACACACACACACACACACACGCACGCACACACCCACACCCACACACACACAAATTACACTCACAGTCTCTGCTTACATTTTAACATTAATGTAGTGTTTCAGACAATGAAGTCTGGCGGCTGGACTTTGGATGATGCTTGAACGTGGATCTACGTCCAGCCTAGCTTCCAACTCATGGGCAGAGACACTTGGTGTGCAGGTGGTTATGATGCAAATTAGCTGCTTCATACCACTGTTACATTAGAGTTGGTTGGAAATTGTCATGTGTCATCTTCCAAATCGCTTATCCTGTACAGGGTCACGAGGAGGTGCTGGAGCCTATCCCAGCTGACAATGGGCGAAAGGCAGACTACACCCCGAACTGGTCGCCAGTCAGGTGCAGGGCACACACACACAGACACCGTCACTGAGCGGGAACCGATCCCACGCTGCCCGCACACAACTCAGGCGTGCGTACCACTACACCATCAGTGACCCGGGGTTGGAAATTCAGAACAAGAAATAGGCAGATTAAAAAAAAATCTGTTATTTATTGTCACACGTGGTATGTGGTCAGAAACTCCAGAATTTTGTCCAACTAGCAATTAAAAAGTGAATTTTCCACAATTTGGCCCTTGTGAGCTCTGCTCATACCCTCCTTTCATGTACTCCATGCCAGTCTATCGCTCAACAGTACTCTCAAGTACTTCTTCACCATCTCAATGTTGGGATTTAGTCCACCTGTCATTTTACACGTACTGAGAGAGCAACTGATTCGTGCCACACAAATGCAAAGTGCTGTCCACCAGTTCTGTAGTCTGCCTCTCCTGTCCATCATTAAAGTGAAAGTCAACTCAAAAATGTTCTTACAAAAATATGTTCTATGAGACCCCACTATTGTCTAAAAACAGCATTTTGATTAATATTGCGTTTGTGGAATATGAATTAAAGAGACACTGGGATGGACTTAACATTGGCACTTATATAATAGGTTTGCATGTAAAAATGACATCAGTACCAAAGTGTTGTGGTTAGATTTACAACAAATTTCCACGCCCCTTTTTGGGGCAAACAAACATATTTGTTTATGTCATGTTTTCGGTCCCAGCGGTCTACGTTACGCGAGGAAGGCATGCGTGGTAATATTGCTCGCTTTGACAGTTCTGTTGTCTAAAACTACTCTTGTCCACTATAACCTGTGAAAGTATAAAAGTGTTCTGCACAATAGTTTGGATTTATTCACATAAAACGTGATATCATCATGATCACCTCCACAAAATCAAAAATACCGTGGCAATTGCTCCTCCACTTTCACAAGCTGAAGCGGACAAAGAGCATGAATGTGCACACGAACCCTGACTGCTTATATTTCGGACATTTAGCGACCCTAAACGTGTCTCAGGAGGGAGAGAGAGACGGCGGCTTGCAGCAGCAGCAGGCAGATTGGAGCCCCCCGCTTCCCTCCCCGGCTAAAGGTAGGATTGGGACGGCTAATAGCAGCAACTAGCTTCAGGCCGTTAAAAACAAGATAAGATAAGATAAGAAGATAAGAATGCCTTTATTGATCCCACAGTGGGGAAATTTTCATTGTTACAGTAGCAAAGATATAGATCACACAGGGGCGGCGGCATAATGTGGCCATTAATGTATAACATTGACGGCAAACATTTAGAATCAAACCTATGTAGATATACGCAGTAACATGTGTATATACACATGTGTATACACACCAACCTACATCTACATAAAAAATATGAGGAACACTCATTTCGGCCTGTACATAGTACAGAGGAAAAAATACTCTAAGTGACAGTGCTGCAGTGCTGTAGTGAAATGTAAGGAACAGCATTGGATAAAAATAAAACTAGACTAACAGTAGTGGGGAATGTTGAGTATTGCACGGTATTACAGTAGTGGGGAATATTGGGTATTGCACGATATGAGCTCAGGTGCAGGACTGCACAATTGCACTAATGTCCGCCAGTTTGTAGAGACTACACAATGTTCTTGTTAAAGAGTCTGACAGCAGCAGGCAAGAAGGAACGGCGGAATCTCTCCTTTGCACAGCGAGGGTGTAACAGTCTGTCACTGAAGGTGCTGTGGAGTGCTGTTAGGGTGCCCTGGAGGGGGTGGTCCGGGTTGCCCAGCATTGATGACAGCTTGGCCAACACTCTCCTGTCCCCCACCGAGTCCACAGAGTCCAGGGAGCAGCCCAGGACAGAGCCGGCCCTCTTGACCAGTTTGTCCAGCCGCTTCTTGTCCCGGGCCGAGACGCCGCCTGCCCAGGTGACCACTCCCTGGAAGATGACCGATGCAACCACCGAGTCATAAAAGTTCCTGAGGAGTGTCCCCTGAACCCCAAAAGACCTCAGTCTCCTGAGTAGGAAGAGTCTGCTCTGACTCTTCCTATAGAGGGCGTCTGTGTTGTCGCACCAGTCCAGTTTATTGTTCAGATGAACACCCAGGTACTTGTAAGTTGAGACTCTCTCAACATCTGTTCCCCGGATATTCACTGGTGCAGGTGAAGAGTGCTGGCGCCTACCGAAATCCACCACCATTTCTTTGGATTTCCCCGCATTGATCAGGAGGCGGTTCTGCTGGCACCAGTCCACAAAACCCTGAGTAAGTTCTCTGTACTCCCGATCATCTCCGCCTGTGATGAGGCCGACAATCGCAGAGTCGTCAGAGAACTTCTGCAGGTGACAGGTAGGGGTGTTGTAGTTGAAGTCCGAGGTGTAGAGAGTGAACAGGAAGGGAGCCAAGACAGTTCCCTGTGGGGCCCCCGTGCTGCAGAGGAGCACGTCAGACACACAGTCCTGTGTCCTCACATACTGTGGCCGGTTTGTGAGGTAGTCCTGGATCCATGTGGTGAGGTGGTGCGCCACCCCCGCCTGCTCCAGCTTGTGTCCCAGTAGGGTGGGCTGGATGGTGTTGAAAGCACTGGAGAAATCAAAGAACATGATCCTCACAGTGCTCCCCGCCTTCTCCAGGTGGGAGAGTGAAGTGTGGAGGAGGTAGATGATGGCATCATCCACACTGATGCCAGGCTGGTATGCGAACTGGGTCCATTGAGGAGCTCACCAGGGGGCGCAGGTGGACAAGGACCAGTCTCTCCAGGGTCTTCATCAGGTGAGACGTCAGCGCCACTGGTCTGAAGCTGTTGAGCTCCTTCGGGTGGGGGGTCTTTGGCACCGGGACCGGGCAGGATGTTTTCCATAGCTGGGGGACCCTGCCCAGCTTCAGGCTTAGGTTGAACATGTGCTGGACAATTCCACACAGCTGGTCTGCGCAGGATTTGAGGAGCTGGGGGCTGATGCCATCTGGACCCGCTGCCTTCCTCGCCTTCATCTTCTTCAGCTGGTTCCTCACCTGAGATGTTGTGAAGGCCAAGGCTGGACAGGAAGGAGTGGTGGCTATCTGGTGTAGCTGGGAGCTGGAGACTGTGGAGAAAAGAGGGGAGGGGGTGACACGCCCAGCAGGAGAGACTGAGTGGAGGCAGGCATCTGATCGAACCTATTGAAAAAGAGATTCAGCTCATTCAGATTCAACGACTATTTTTGGACTAAATTTGGACCACATTGGACGGGCTATAACACAACACAGTTTTCAACTGGGCTCCAAAAGGGGGCAACCCTGGCGTGTTGCTTCAGCGTTTGCTGCCCCGCCGGAGTTCGGCGCGTCTACCTCGTGTGTGGCGATGGAGGTTTGGAGGACTCCAATTTTCAGCTTTGTGCAGATCGACCGCGGGTGATTTTCGGCGCGTGGCATCGCAATCAAAAATGCAGCCAAAAGATCAAAAAAATGATCAAAAAAATTGAGAGGTGAAAGAGAGAGTTTGAGAATTTTCTTTTGAAAGGAGGATCTTGTGTTTTTGAAAGGGTCAGAGGGGTGAAGTTGAGAGCCAAGTTGAGAGTTTTTCTGGAGATAGAACTTTTCTGGAGAGAGAGTTTTCTTGGAGAGAAAGTTTTCTCTGAGAGAGAGTTTTCTTGGAGAGAGAGTTTTCTTGGAGAGGGAGTTTTCTTGGAGGGAGAGTTTTCTTGGAGAGAGCGAGAGAGACAAAGGCCAGGCCTTTTTATCTCCTTAAGAAAAAGGGGAGGGGGTGAGGTGTCCGCCCCCCCTCCAGCTCAGGTTTCAGGTGAGCCTCAATTCATGACAATAAAGTTAGATTTGAGTCTATTAAATCGTCCTGTTTAAAACCTTTGTGCATTTCACAGTTCATACCTGGCATAAATTTTCATACTTCAGCTGGAAACATCTCGTTCTGACTGTGTCCAAAGTTTAGGAGTCAACGATCTGAGTTTAAGCCTATATCTACACTCATAAACCAGACCAGGAAAAATGATTATTACCATAGAGAAGCAGATTCATCAATGCAAAGTTAGCAGGATACACACAGTAAGCAATACACAAACATACATTCAAATATGTTTCATTTCAAGGTAATTTTGATTGATCAAAAGCATGGGAAGTTTAATGCTGCAGTTCCCATGTCGACCTCTTGGGGTAGGTCTTCATCCAGCATTGTCAATGTTTGTCGGGCTGTCCCCCTGTTGAGGAGGCTCCAAAAAGTCTGTTTTAAGGCCGTTCGAATCCACATCCGTTGTCTGGAGAGGGGGTCCAGGTGAGTGGCTCCTTATCACTAGTTTGTGTCTTCTTGACTCCTCGCATGTCTTTGAAAAATTCAATTGCCGGGGTCCCCTGGTGATTCAATTGTTTTCAAGTGAGGCTGTAGCAGACTTGATGGCATCTGGCTGAATCTTGTCTCCAGCCCTGGAGATGTGGTGCACATGAAGACATCTTCGCTACAGTTGTGAATAAACATGGCGGACGAAAAGGCAGCAGGGGGTCTTAGATCCTGTCTTGACGGTGGCGCTAAATTGTGGATTATTTTTAGCGGAAAAAAGTGACTCAAAAAGCAAAAATTTTGGGCTCTGTTGCGCCATGACTGTTTAGATTTTGGATTCTCAGCGCATTTCTTCACCACCCCGTCAGCTCGCTTTCTGATTGGCTGCACATCACTGTCAACCTGATGTGTGCTCGTTTGTCCTCGGGGCACAGCACACGGTGCAAAGTCGGGCCGAAACAATCCATCCATCCATCCATTATCTGTACCGCTTCTCCTCACAAGGGTCGCGGGGCGTGCTGGAGCCTATCCCAGCTGTCTTTGGGCAGTAGGCGGGGGACACCCTGAACTGGTTGCCAGCCAATCGCAGGGCACACAGAGACAAACATCCGCACTCACAATCACACCTAGGGGTAATTTAGAGTATCCAATCAACTTACCATGCATGTTTTTGGAATGTGGGAGGAAACCGGAGTGCCCGGAGAAAACCCACGCAGGCACGGGGAGAACATGCAAACTCCACACAGGGAGGCCGGAGCCGGGATCGAACCCACGACCTCTGAACTGTGAGGCGGACGTGCTAACCAGTCGACCACCGTGCCGCCTCCGAAACAATCCAACATGTTGAATATCCCCGATTTGAGGTCGGATGTACTTCCGAGCGGTCGGGATCAGTCTGAGCCCACCATACACGGCAGGATTATCTGCTAAAATAATTATTTTTGGAGCCATAACGAGAATCTGGGCCGACCTCCGATTGTCGGGAGGGGAGATTCTGGGTTAAAATCGGGTAAATTATCCTGCTGTGTGAACCGGGCTTTAACCTCACTTGTGAGTTGTGACACTCATCAGAGACTTGTGCAGATAGCATAAGATGAAGTTTTATTGGAAACCTGAAGTGTACAAGGTGAAGGAAAAAGCAAGACAGGGACAATAAAGGATTACAAAATGTGGTCAGTGATTCAGGATAACAGCCATTTGCGGCAGCTTTTCATTCAACAAAGGTTGGATGGTGGTGGAACTACTGCAGAAGTCAAAGAACATGACTCTCACAGTAAATCCGCTATCACTCTGGTTGAGAGATGATAGCCTCAACCACACTATGTTTTCAGGTTTGGAATTTGGTCTATGCAAAATAAATTAATTGAATAATAAAAAATACAAAAAAACCCACATGAAAAGAACAAAAATAACCCGGGAGATGGGAACGTTGAAAATAAGAGCTTATCAAATCAGAGCTGATGACAAAATAAGAATGTAAGAAAAGATAGAATAATGGAATAAACCTTTGGAACACAAAATGCTTTTGACTTAACTGAGATGTATCTCATATGTCATTTCAAACAAAAACTTTGAGTATTTGTATTAGTGATGATACTAGTCAAAGGCAAACAGAAGAATACATTGGCCTTACAGGTGGTCTGTTACTGTATCTTAAAGTGGAAAGTCAACGCAAACACATTTTTTTTTCAAGAATATGTTCTATGCAAGCCCACTAGTTGAAAATGCTTGTGGAATACGTGTTAATGCACTTGTTTTTAGCCATCTCTGGGTGGCCATTTTGTCTTCTGTCGACTGAAAATGACATCACAACTGCTCACAATGACCAATCACGGCACAGATTCAGAAATCACGTCAGTCGTGATTGGTCGTTGTGAGCAGTTGTGATGTCATTTTCAGTCGACAGAAGACACAATGGCCACCCCCAGAGATGGCTAAAAACGAGTGCATTTTGCTGCTTCACTTATATTCCACAAACGCAAAATTAATCAGAATGCCGTGTTTCAACTAGTGGGCCTGCTGGGAAAATATTCTTGAAAAAAATATGTTTGGGTTAATTTCTGCTTTAAAACTTCAACTGCAAAGTGCTGTTGTGAGTAAAGTAAATGCAAAATTCCATCTTTGGCAACTGATATTATCACCAACAATGCATATAGAATACATTACAAAGTAAATTCATACATGAGGTTTTTAGCTTTGAACTGTACTACCATTCATTAAAATTGGTATGTTCAGAGTATATTTAGCAAAATGATGAACAACAGGAAAAAACAAAGTAATAAAAATTCCCCTCTGGGAAAAAGCAGCAAGAAAAAAATGGGAGAGTGACAAAAGCAATACTTTTCAACATTCATCAGCAAGTACTCATTTTCAAAAGGTTTTTGTCACAATTTGATTATAAATATGGGCTTTATTCATCTGTGACCTTTGTGTAAATGAATTGAATCTTTGTTTTCTCCGCTGAGGGGCAGTTGCTGTCATTTGTTAGTTTTATTAAATTACACAATATTTTCGACTCGAACATAGACATCTTCCATCAGTAATTAGTCACAAACCAGCCATAAATCAACACACACCCATTATACTATATGTAATTTTTCAAACAAGTAATAAAAGTCTTTTTTTCCAATGGAATGAAGCATTTCAATAAAATCGATGATATGCGGCAGTTGGGTGCTCTACAAAGGACTTATGCTTTCTTTTAATGCCTGATTCAAATGATCAAATCACCAGCAAGCTCTGAAGAAGCCTGATAACAATCCGGGTTTGGACACTCCTGTTCTAAGGCAACAAAAATGCATATGAATCGGAAATAATGGCAGAGACTGTCCAAACGTAAAATCAATTATGGATTTTTTTTTCCTCCTTATTTTTTGCTGAAGAAAGTTGGACTTGCAAGTCCAGACCAATAGCGTTTGTCTCCAAAGGAGAAGCAGCTCAGCTAGATAAGATATTTCAGATATTTTCGGTATTAAGATAAATGAAAGAACTAATTCATTAGGAAACAAAACTTGAACATCTGGGTAAGCGTTGCACCGTTGCGTTGCGTTGCGTTGCAATACAATGCCCTTGTCATGGTCTGTCTGTATTGTTTAGGTTGGACTTAAGTTTCATGTTTTTCTCTGTGTTCCTATGTCTGTCTCAGTAGCTTATTGTGTCCACCTGTGCTCATTCCAGTCCCTAGTGTTAGCCAATCAGCTCCCTCCAACCCTTTGTGCTTCGTCCAGTTGTTCCTCGTTGTCTCGTCAGTATGTCTGTATTTAGTTCCCAGTTTCCTTTCAGTCCTTGTCGGTTCATTGTCTTGTCGTGTTTTGTCGTGTCATATGTCTCTTTCTCTTGGTCATATGTTCATGTTCAATGTACTCGTCACTAACAGCGTCCATCAGTGACGGACAGACGGACCTTTAGTCCCTGACTGACGGACATCTGACAGAATTTTTATGGATTTTATGAACTTTTTTGGGGGGGGACCGACTGATGGACCAACAGACTTTTGACGGACTATATATAACTGACGGACTTAAATGACGAACTGACTGACCAACTGATGGATTGACGATTACAATTCTGTTCGTCACAAGAAATGGTGGACTGACGATTGACGGATGCGTATCCTGTAGGGCTGCTCGATTATGAAAAAAATATTAATCACGGTTATTTTGGTAATAATGGAAATCACGATTATTCAAACGATTATTTATTTTTTGCTGCAAAACAAGAACAGGTTTAAACATGTAAAAAATATTAAGACAAAATTCTTTGAAACTATATAATAATTTAAGTTCGTTTTGGACCTAACAACATTTATGAATTTTTTTTTTTTTTTTTTTAAAACCTAAAGTGCAAATGCATAAATTAAAGTATGGTTTCTTTGTATAAACAAACGAGTTAACTTGCTATGCACTTATGAATTGCCAAAGTAGTAAGCTGCTTGGAGTAAAATGCCAATTTTGACAAAATAACAGACATGCTATTCATCTATACATTTAGACCTTTGTCTGGAGCCTTTTTTGTTTTGTTTTTAAAGTAATATTTACATATAGTAAACAAAGTTAAAGTAATTTGCTTCTGATAAATTATAAATTGAATATGCTGATTGGGTTTAAACTAATTTAAATGTTGACTGTTACATACTAGTACGTAATCTATACAATACCTATAAATGACAGTAGGCCATATATAAACTGTATTACAATATAATGACCAATAATATGTTTGAAAATTGCATTTGAAGCAATTTAAAACAAAAATGAACACAAAAAAATTTGACTTCATATTATAGAAGAAATTTAAGTCACAGTAATAATGTTTAGCCTGGTTTCTAATTTTGTGCTAGCAAAATTAGTGTATATTTGCACAACATATGTTGTTTAAAATAAATTCCCTCATGCCGATTGCGAAGCGGAGTCTGTGCCCTAAACATGTCCGGACAATAGATAGTTATCTTTTTGTGTCCCTCCGATGTTGATAGGTGGGGGTTGATGCATACAGTGATTCAACGACTGATATTTGCGTTGCGGATGACGCCAAATCTAACTGTGTTTTCTTGCTTTGGTGTATCATAACATCATCGTAAACCAAACGATGGTTGAATAGATTCGTTGTGTTGCCGGTGGATGCGGAGACAACTTGCAATTTATACGTCTTTGCTCGTCGTCTTCCACGACAAATCCAAAATGTAACCAAATAAGCGATTTGCCTTGCCTTGCTTGTTTACAAGTCGTTCCTGTGGTGGGTCTTGTGCCAATTTTAGGTCTGTTACTCTGTTAAAACGTTGAGTAGGAGCGTGTGCAGTGTGACTTGTGGGGTGGCTAGCTAGCTAGCTAGCTTGGAGAGGGCAGCGCGGCGGAGTAACTCGTGTGCGCATACCTCAAAACAACTCAAAATTATTATTATTAATCATTTTTTTACGATTATGCCAATTTTATAATCGTGGAGTGTAATAATCGAAAGCGTAGTTGAATTTCGATGAATTGCACAGCCCTATATCCTGGCCACTGACAGATGACGAATGAAGGACCAGCAAAATTGAGTAAAATGCCCACCTCTGATCAATACTGTGTTTGTAGAATATGAATTAATCAGAAAAAATCTGCTGTTTTTATCCAGGCGGTGGCCATTTTGCCTTGTACTGCCACTTGTTGTCGACTGAAAAGACATCACAGTGCCCAAATCGTTTGCCTCCTGTAGGTGGGATATGGGATAACACCTCACCAAGGAGGCATCCAGGAGGCATCCTAACCAGATGTCCGAGCCACCTCATCTGGCTCCTCTCAACGTGGATGAATATTTGGACCTACTGGTCCAATTATCTGAGGCTATAAAGACGATCCTGACGGATATTCGGTTGTAAAAAAAAAAGCCTGGCTATGTGTAAATAAGTCCTAAAAGAAAGAAAGGGTAAAAACAATAAGAAAAAGAGTTGATCTTTAAGCTCTCGAGTCCAGATGATTTTATTTTGTGCAACTTGATGAAATATAATTGAGTAAATTCAAACATCATTTTTTTCTGTGTACCCCCATGAGATTATGCCGAGGTCTTAACTGTTTGAACAATGTTTTTATTTTTAACCAGCTATTAAGTACACCTCTCCCCCGCGGGATTGCACCTAAATCAAATAAATTAATAGGCTTCCATTTAAAGCGGAAGTCAACCAAGAAATATTTTTTTCAAAAATATGTTTTATGCAGGCGGCACGGTGGTCGACTGGTTAGCACGTCCGCCTCACAGTTCAGAGGTCGTGGGTTCGATCCCGGCTCCGGCCTCCCTGTGTGGAGTTTGCATGTTCTCCCCGTGCCTGCGTGGGTTTTCTCCGGGCACTCCGGTTTCCTCCCACATTCCAAAAACATGCATGGTAAGTTGATTGGATACTCTAAATTGCCCCTAGGTGTGATTGTGAGTGCGGATGTTTGTCTCTGTGTGCCCTGCGATTGGCTGGCAACCAGTTCAGGGTGTCCCCCGCCTACTGCCCAAAGACAGCTGGGATAGGCTCCAGCACGCCCCGCGACCCTTGTGAGGAGAAGCGGTACAGATAATGGATGGATGGATGTTTTATGCAAGCCCACTTGAAACAGGGCATTCTGATAAATATTGCGTTTGTGGAATAAGTGTTAATCCACTTGTTTTTAGCCATCTCTGGGGGTGGCCATTTTGTCTTCTGTCGACTGAAAATGACATCACAACTGCTCATAACGACCAATCACGGCTCAGATTCAGAAAACAGGTCAGCTGTGATTGGTCATTGTGAGCAGTTGTAATGTCATTTTCAGTCGACAGAAGACAAAATGGCCACCCCCAGAGATGGCTAAAAACAAGTGCATTTTGCTACTTAACTTATATTCCGCAAACAAAAGCAAAATTAATCAGAATGCTGTGTTTCAACTAGTGGGCCTGCTGGGAACATATTCTTGAAAAAAATATGCTTGGGTTGACTTCCGCTTTAAGCAGTTTTCCTCTGTTATATTATTATTATTGCAAACTTCCGCATTTACCCAAGCAGCAATGTTCTCCACCGCCTCTTCCCTGTTGCCATGATGACTCGTTGACCCGGGGCTCTATTGATGCTGTCTTTACATAGTTGTGGTGCAACTCAGAGTTGAGTAAACTGATTCAAATCAGCTGTTCTGGAACCGGAAAGTCAGAGTTCACTACCTCAGAGTAGATCTACTCAGACTTAAGGATTAGACTCAGAGTTTGTTGAACCTGCTTTATGAAACAGACCCCTGGTGCTCTCGATTTGAATACCCAACTGGAAAGTACGGATCAACAGCTACTTTGTGGTCATAAATTAGTATGTCAATGCCACAAATTAGCATTTTGTGTACAAAACCTCAAAAAACAGAATACAATTATTTGCAAATCCTTTTCAACCTACCGGTATACTAAATTGAATACAAAAGAAGATATTTAATGTTCAAACTGTCAGAGTGTAGGCAGAGGAGGACCCAAACACAGGGAAGCAGAGAGGCAGGAAGTACTCCAAAAAACAAAAAGGTAAACAAAGTACTTTGAGTACAAAGTACAGAAGTCCAAAATAACAAGGGTCAAAGTAACTAACCAAACACTACGAACACAATGACTTTGACTTTTCTTGACAAGGGCTGAGACAAACAAACAGCAAGGAGACGTGATAAGTATAAGGACAATGAACCAACAAGGACTGAAAGAAAGCAGGGAACTCAATACAAATTGACGAGACGTGGAACACCTGGACAAGACAAACATTTGGAGGGGGCTGATTGGGTAATACAAGGAATCTGGGGGATACGAGCACAGATGGACACAATTTAACAAAACAGACATTGACACAAGGCACACTGGAAAAACATGAAACTAAATTCTTAATCAAAACCAAATCAGCAAAGACAGATCATGACGCAAACATCCATCCCGTTAAGTTGGAACCAGGAAAAGGGTGGATCTCACAAATGCAGACAGCGAAAAGTTGACAAACAAATTTATTACAAAAGGTTACTACCGTCCAAAGTTCAACGCAAATCACTGGCAGCACACCAGGAAAAACAGAATAACAAAAAACGCTTGCAAAACAAGACAAGGAAGAACTTAATACAAAATTACCTGCCACACGGATCATGAAAACACCAATTGAAAAGAAAATGCACTGGTCTTCTTCTTAGTTAGTTTTGATTGGCGGCTGGCAACCCGCTCCTGATGTCTGTACTAGTGTCTGGGAGATGGGTGACCCTCCTTTCAAGAGATCCTCCACTTCTTCCCACCTCATTGTTCCGCCCTGCGCCCCCCCCCCCCAAAAATAAAGTGTCCGTGATTGACGCCGCCGCGGGAGAGATGCTAACGGCAAAAGCTTTTTAAGGATCATTAGCTGGCTAATTTACTATTCGAACCCGCTGTGGACACGCTTCAAAATGCGCCACTAGTACTTTACTACTTACCCAACTGCGTGTTATTACTTCCATTGCAAGGTTGGTTTTGTCGTATTGTATAATTGGGTCCAACAGACGCCCAGAAGTTGCATTCAACAAGTTATTTATTTTCCACACTTCCCTTTGTTCACGGCCTTCAAAATAACAGCATACCAGCAAACCACTACACACAGCAGGTTTGCTACGGCATATTTCCGGAAGTAGAAGACGCCAGCAGAAGTGCATGAACTCTACCTTGATGTGGCAGCATCATACTTGAGTGCTGCGCGCAGCTTAATACACTCCCGGATACAAGTTGTTTTGAAACCATTAAGTTCCAAGTCGGGGGGCGTCGCTTCAAAAAGACAGCGACAACAATGGATATCGTACCTGCTACAACCATAAAGGGGCCGAGATGACTAGCCTATGTATTTAATTTTATTGCCAAACTAGTTTGCTTTGCAGCAGCAACGAGCTGCGTGCTGCATCCTCGCTCTCCTCTCCGTGTGGGAAACTGTATGTCATCGCAACGCGTGACATAATGGACCGATCAGCTCAGTAACAATTCTTGATAGGTGCGTGGCATGTGTTGCAGACCTGTCGCCAACAGCACAATGCGTCGGTCATGTGAATCAATGCGGCAGTTGTCGCTCGCGCCGACGCGGGAGTAGAAAGAAGCCTAGAAAGAAGCCTTTCACTGAGTAGGCTGAGATGAAATTTGGCCGCCTCGCGACCACGTCAAACGCATGAGGGCCGATTAGTGGGCCTGATTAAAATCCACTTCCGGCCATGCTTAGTCCAGCCATTTTTAAAAATTTGTCACCATACGCCCCCCGACCCAAAAATGGGCATCCGGCCGGGCCGGAGGGGATGGACTGCCCAGCTCTGCCTATTCCCTGCTCGTCTGTCATCCTGCCATTCTCACTTGGCTATGCCCCCACCCTTCTGACTGCTTCTACGTATGTGATGCCACATTTTTTAACTCACCTTTCTGCTGACTTCACACCCCCTGTATGCCGCTGTGTGCTCCCCTCCGCAGTTGCAACACTTCATTTTGTGCTCTTTGCCACATTGCCCATATTCGTACTCTCCCGCACATCTCCCACACCTTTGCTTCCCTTTGCACACTGCTGCTGCGTGTCCAGACTTCTGGCACTTGTAACACCTCGATGGCGGCGGCACGTAAAGCCTAACACTAAAGCTTACATACCCAATATACACTCTGTCTGGGACTCGTTCCTCTTCAAACGTTAGCACTACTGATAGACGCTCACATCTTTGACCATTGTGGGTCGTTTTCAACCTCAACCTCACTTTAGCTCCCTCCACATTCTCTAAAATTTGCTCCTCTGACACATCCAGCGGAATGCCGGAGATCACTCCTCCTACAAGTCCCCTTTTCTTGGCTAAGGCTGCCTGAACCCATTTCCCTTCCATTTTATTCACCCCGATTGCTTTACCAAGCTGTGCGCTACCTTTGCAAACGACTAACAATGCTCCACTTCTCAGTACTTTTGCACTCTTCTCTCCTATTTGCTTGTTTATTCCCTTGGTAAAGAGAACTGGGTTCCACCTACCAAACGACGCCCGTTCTTGTTCCAGTTTAACAGTAACTTAGTATTCTTCTTCACTCCCTCTTTCTTGATCTTTATCTGTGTCATCTGAAATATTGCTAGTTCTGTCCTTCCCTGATTTCCTGCGTTTTAGTTTAGCTTTTCCTGCTTTCATCTCCTGCCATTTTTCATCCCTGCCGCCACCAAACTCTCCTCCTAACTCACTTCCTGATCCGTCGTCACTTCCGTCAGCCATCTCCCTGAGCTTCACTCTCAACTGCGATCGAGGGCCGAGACGCTGGACAACCTGACAACTGGTCTTCGGCGCCGCTGTCTTTTAAAGTCCTTGATTGGTGAGGCAAAACAGGTGCGGCGTTGCAGGACACGCCCCCAACTCAGCCAGACACCTAAACCATGACACATCCATTTTCTTCTGTTTATCTAGGGTCGGGTCGCGGGAGCGACAGCTTAACAGGGAAGCCCAGACTTCTTTCTCCTCAACCAAGGCGTTCACAGGTCAGCAGTCTCTCCAGTGTGTCCGAGGTCCTCCTTGGGGCCCCCAAAAAATGGGACAGCGGCATGTTTCCCACTGTGTTACAAACACCTTTTCTTTTAACAACACTCAAGCATTTGGGAATTGTGAGTTTATTTTCCATTCCTGCTTAATGTACATCTTCAGTAACAGAATGGATTCTCCGTCATAATTTGCAAGACATTTTCAATGGGAGACAGGTCTGTACTGCTGGCAGGCTGATCTAGTACTCACACTCTTTTACTCTTAAGTTACACTGTTGTAACACATGCATGTTACATGTGAATGTGGCTTGACATTGACTTACTGAAATAAGCAGGGATGTCTCTGAAAAGGATGTTCCTTGGATGGCAGCATATGTTGCTCCAAGACCTGTATGTACTTTTCAGTATGAATGGTGCCTTCAACAGCTACCACACCCCCATAGCATCAGAGATGATTATTTTGGAACTTTGTACTGATGATCCATTCCAATTATTTCCCAAAACAAATTTTATTTGTGGACTCATGAGACCATAGCAAAAATGAGCACTTTGCATCAGCCCATCTCAGATGAGCTCGGGCCCAGAAAAGCATTTCTGAGTGTAATTGCTATATGACTTCAGCTTTATATCATAGAGTCTTAACTTGCATTTGAAGATGCAGCCAGGAACTGTGTTACCCATCAATGGTTCTCTGAAATGTTCCTGAGCTCTCATGGCCATATTCTTTTCACATCGATGTCGGTACACGTTTTTATAATCCGCCCCTGCCCAATAGCTTTCCGGTTGGATTTTTCTAACCATGAGAAATGGTGACTACTGCCGCCGATGGTATGGAAGGGTATTACATCTCACGCATGCGCAGAAGGTACTTCTACGCAACTACGTTACGGTGTGTTTTGCCAGCGTGAAGTGCCAACAGCCGGCTCGACGCCACAGGGGGTAAGCGTCAGTCACAGTTGGCCAACGTCGGATTGGACTATCTAGGCCTTAAGGGCTGACTGAAGGAGTTATGCCACACCATTTAGGACAAAAACTTCTTTCTACTGCATTTTCTGGCGTCTGGGTCATTTCAACGCACTGTGGTAATTGGTGTTGACCTCTTCCAGGGCTGTTCTTTTGGTGTGCTGTCCCAAGCTTTAAACTCAATTTTACACAAGGTGGGAAGATACAACCAATTCCCACGCAAATTAAACAAAACATTGACTTTTATGTGGTTGCTGGCTTCCCCAACATTATTGGGCAAATAGACTCATATTCAACGTGTTCCCTCAGACAGGGCGCTTATACATTTTTTAAATCACCAAATAACAACCAAATCCCCCAAATTATAAAATACTTAACAAACAATTTTTTACAGTGCAAAACAGCATCTGTTAGATACATCGTGACTTTGGGAGAAAGGTAGGGTACACCATGACTGGTCACCAGTGTTTGCATCATGGTGAGAACATGCAAATTCCACTCAGAAGGGCTCCAGTCCAGATTCCAACCCATAACCTCAGAACTGTGAGGCTCATGTGCTAATCAATCGCAGACCCACCACTGCTGTCAGATACATAAAGTATGACTGAGCATATCATAATTTATTTGCTTCACAAGCCACAAATTAAGAGCAACTCTTAATTTATAGTTCATCAATTGTGGTTTTATGTTTATCCTCAAAATGTGATCCAAGAGATAACACATGCCAGTGAAAGTGAAACGCTGTCTTGTTTTTACTTATTTCCCTTGATGACATGTCTGCTCTATCCACTCTAGCTTCTGACATGCTGACTTTGATGAAAAGTTGTAGGGAACTTTTAATTATGTCTCTTAAAGAACTGTTTTGTGAATGTGAGCCTCAATCAAATTGAAATAGCACTTTCATATAAGCTGTCTGAGAGACTTTTATTTGCTCCACCAGATGGTGCCCAGATATGAAGGATTTATTATCCTTCCAGATGGCAATTCACTTATGAATGAATTACTGTTACATTTACACCTCCATCAGTGAGCTGGAAGAACCACGAACAGAAGAGGAAGAATTAATGCTAAACAAATGTAGAACTATTGGTCATTATATAATTATGTTATGCATACCACCTATCCTGTCCGCTGATAGTGTAGTGGTACACACGCCTGAGTTGTGTGCGGGCAGCGTGGGATCGATTCCCGCTCAGTGACAGTGTCTATGTGTGCCCTGCGACTGGCTGGCGACCAGTTCGGGGTGTAGTCTGCCTTCGCCCATTGACGGCTGGGATAGGCTCCAGCAACTCCCCGCGACCCTATATAGGATAAGCGGTTTGGAAGATGACATGACATGACATACCACCTATCCTGTTTAGCAGCCCCGCTTTTGCTTCCGTTGCCTCCACCGCCTGCGGTGGCCGCCAGTCCAGACAATACTGCACGCCGGGCCTGCTATCCCGTCCAGGATTTTGAAAGTGCAGTAAAAAGTCGCTCAAACTCGTCACATTATACTATAATCCAATGTCGATTACATCCCCATGATTATAATATCCAGCAGCAAAGTTAAAATCACAGTTAAAGAGGAAAATGCACGGCTCGTTCGTCATCACACTCCGGTGTCGAAGTGCTGCTCCGGCGTCATGAAGGCTGAAGCCGCTTCCCTTAAGGCGGGGCCGCGACCAGGCTTATATTGCACTGGGTGAAACCCTGTATACTCATTGTGGAATTATTGTGTCATTTTGTGTACATGACAATAGTTTCTGCTGATTATGTAATAGTTTTACAGAAAAACGGGATTCTTATGTTTTTTGTTGAGCTACCTACAGTGATTGCAAAACAAGTCAAAGTGTGTTGCTTGCTGTAAATCAGATCAAATCAAAGAAAACCCATGTGCAATGTGCATAGAGGTACGAGTAAATGCGCAGCGCGTTAGTTGCTGATGAGTAAGGTGGTGGTGGTGTGTGTGTGTGAGGAGGCGGCGCCATGGTACAAAACCAAAGTTAAACGTTCATTTTTTTATATTATATTGTATAGACAGAATTACTCTAGATTCATTACATCATAACCATTCATCCTTCACACAGCCACTGGAAACAAAAATGCAATTCGGTCCAACTGCAGGTGAGCAAGAGCTCAGGATTTCATGACACTATCTGCTGCGTCGCTGGAGCTCATGGGAAATGTGGTCGACTTCAGGCAAAACCTTTGTCCTTATGGTGTCGCCTTAAGGAAAACTGAAAGTTTCCCAGTGTTGCTTTAACTCATTAAAGAGATCAGAGAGCCGACATGGTCTTTTTCAAGAACAAGCTCAATTTACGTATTTTTTTTTTATCAGGAAAATGATATTAGCTTGCATTTTAACTTTTATCAATTTGTTTTGGAGAAAGCAGTACAAAACTAACGTGTTCAGAAATGCCTACCATTAATGAACAATTTGACCACACACCCTCCCCTCCCCCCATGCCTTGTGTGACGACACGATAGGGACCGATTACATGTTGTCATTCAAAATCATTGTCAATAAGATCGCTAATGTCAAAATAACAGGGATCAATTGGCCCCAATACATGTGAACATCTCTACTTAGGCCCACTTCAACCTCTGAAAACATAACAAAACGATTAGCCTTTCCATGTGTGACCAAAAAGAATGAAGCACAATGAAGAATGAAGAATGAAAATGAGCAGCCTACACGCAGCTGAGGTGCACTTGTCAAATACGTCGTTTTATGTCGTAAGTGTAGGTGGGGGGTTTTGGGACCAAGGGGAACTCTCCAAACGTGATGGGTGGTACCCTCCCTCTCTTGCTCCACCTGGTAATCAGGTGTGCAATTGTGCTGGCTATATATACATGCAGGATGCCAACCATTCTTTACAAGTGCACCAACCTTTTAAACGGTAATCACTCTTTTTACTTTATGTACTGCTGTGCAAAGTTGATTTCTATTCATCCTATCAACAATCTTGGTTTTTATTTTAGCTCCAGGCATCTGGTAATCCTTTGAGGTAGGGATGGCCAAATGAAGCCTCATGAAGCAATGAAGCTTTGCAGCCAATTGGTTTGCACATGTAGCTAAGTTTCGTGGTGCTTCATTTACTCTATGGTGCCATCAAGTGGTCTAGAAGCCCAAGAGGTCAACAGTGGTAAATATTCAATGGCTATTTGCTTAAGACAAAGAAATGAATGTGCTTGTGTTAGTAATTTAGTATGTGAACAAAATACAACAGGTGCTAAGGATAATTTGTTATTCATTTTTATTTACAAATAATAGCTTTCCCACAGTGGCTGGCTTTAAACGGTTTCTTTTTTGGGACAATATTTCACCAGCTTTAGAAAATATTCTTTCACAAGGCACAGATGATTCAAAGTGTGCGCTGCACAAATTGTGTGTCGCATATGACGCTCCCTCACACAGGCACCCATGTTTGCTGCACCATCTGTTACAAAGCAGGTAACTTTGTCAGTGATGCTCCAGTCAGACATGAGTGCAGTTTTTGCTCGAGCAAGATTTTCAGTCTCGGGGAAATGTTCTACCCCCAAAACAATACTGTGCAATGATGTTTGTTTATCAATAAAATGGCAGGTCACAGCTAGATATGAGTCTGTGTTCATGGATGTCCACATATCTGCTGTAAGGCTAACTGCAGAAGCCTTTGACACCATTTCTTTGGCCATCTTATACCTGTCGTCCACCATAGCTTTCAAAGCCTAAAAAGGAACAATATAAAACTATTGGAATTGCCACTATGGGGAAATGAGAAGAAATACTTCATGTGTACACATACATACCTTCCTTGTGGGAGAACCCTTCGTCCTCCACAATAGTGAAGGGCTGACAGTGCTCAATGACCATCTTGACCAAGGCTTCATCTACATCTTTGCTCTCTTGCAATCAGAAATCAATTATAGATTATGTTAGTAATGCAGTATTTAAAGTGTATCTTAACATTGTCTATACACTGTGTAATTTTGCTTACCTAAGCTTGGCCCAGTTTCATGGCTCTCCTTGCTCTCATGCAAGGCTCGATAATGCCTCAACATAGACGAGGTGTATACAAGTATACAAGTTCCCTTGCACACAACAGACATTCAGACGAGATTCAGCCGGCCGGCGAGGCTCCGCATGTCATCGTTTCCGAGTTTTGCCGAAATGACTCGGGCCTCGATACAAGCTTCGTGGAAACGCCCCTCCCATTACTCGACACAAGCTTCGGAGCCTCGGCCCATTTCGTCCCATTACTACTTTGAGGGTGAGGCTAGTGATGGGATGATGATGCCTCAAAGTGTGCATCAACACATTTAACGAACTGTGTTGATACTGTATTGACACTGCGTTGGTCACTCAATAGAGACCTCTACTGTAGATCTAAAATCAATGCAGGTATAAACAATATGAAAATATGGAACAACTTGCATGCTGACCCAACATTAGCTTGTCAACTAATATTAAATCTTTATTCAATTGCTAGTTTTGTAACTTAAAATATGATCTTTGTATATTGTGTTTGCTCCATTTGTTTGCTGAGTGAAGTTGTTGATGAGAAGAGTTAAAATCAGCTTTTTTGTGTAAAGGCTCAAATGAGCATGTAATATATAACAAATTTATCTAATAAAATTTAGAGATAATGTGTAACTTATGGGATTTTGTTAACCAAAGTGTGCAATCTCCATCCAAAAAACCCACAACATGTCGATACAGGGCTCTGCATCTATTACCCATTTGGCTTTGAGCATAGATTTGCTGAAGTTTTTTATATAACTGTTTGTTGTAAATTTTAGAATCAGCCATTGGCTGCATTTTGTTTTTTTTAAATACTTACTTGGGTAGTGATACTGTTACACTGCCTTGCACTTTTGCCTATTGTTTTATTCTTTTGTGAATAAAAACATTGTATTTTTATATACTGTATCAGCCTCTTGTTCTGTTTATTCGGGACAAACCTGGGAAGGTGTGAAATACCTTGTGAAATACCATGTGAATATCGAACAGCTGCTATACCTCAATTCCTGGTCACCACATAAGTCACAAAGATACTCAAACACATCCAAGAAGCTTTTTCATTAGCTGAATTGCTCATAGGTTGTTATAGATTACATTTAAAGCGTTATCTTGACTGACTTTTTCTCCGAGGTCCACCCCTGCACCGCCTATCCGAAAATGAGGTGCGTTAAATGGCCATACTTGGCTGAAGGGACGGCCTTGCTGGAAGTCCGGTGCCCTTAAATCTTTCAAAGTCCAACTTTGACATTTCGACAAGTCGACCTCCGGGGTTTGTATTTATCCGAAATTGACGCACACAGGCCGGCTCACTCGCACGGCGACGCCGCTGTATCTCTGTTTGGACAGAATTAGAGCGCTCACCGCAACGAGACCTCCTCTGTAGCAAACACGGCGCTCCTCACTGGCTGACCGGTGGCGGCGTGGAACTAACTCCTACTCGAGCGCGCAGCTCATCCTCATGTATGGATGGTAAGTACTGTAGTTGATCTTCTGCTAACTGTGACTGTTAGCAATCAAAAGCTAATTCTGCCTCGACGAGCCAACACATCTGTTAAAGTGGACTTCAACACAAACATTTTTTTCAAGAAAATGTTCCTTGCAGGCCCACTACTTGAAACAAGACATTCTGATTAATAATTACGTTTGTGGAATAAGTTAATCACCTGTTTTTAGCCATCTCAGGGGGCCATTTTGCCACTCGCTGTCGACTGCAAATGACATCACAGTTGCTCAGGGCTCAGATAACGACCGATCGTGGCTCAGCTTCAGAAAACAGGTGAGCGGTGATTGGCCGTTACCTGAGCCCTGTCAACACAAGTGATAAAATGGCCGCCCCCTGAGATGGCTCAAAACGGGTGAATTTTACTGCTGAACTAGGGTGACCATATGTTCCAATTTGACACATTTGAATGATTTTTGATGCGTCCCGCAAATTGACTCGCTGTCCCGCATGTCTGATTGGCAGGCACCAATTTTCAAACGTGCGTCTAAAATCTTGTTTTTTTATTAAACGCCTGTGTGCTGAGAGCAGACAACACACAGTGGAGGCTATTATGGGGGCGGGTCTATGGAAGATCGCTGTCAAAAAGGCATATGCGTGATTAACGATTCATATCCGTAATAGTAATAATTTGTGAGTGCAAATTGAAATTGTGAGGGTTTGACTTCTTTTCTTGTGAGTACGAATAAAAACTGTGAGTGCCGTTGTTTTGTGAATACAACTCTCGCTTCTATGACTACGAATCTTCACTACGCACGAATTGCCAGCTGAGGATACGAATCACTTTGAGAGGACGAATCTGCACAACATGCAAATTAGGATGACGTCACGCAGAACACAGGCAGGTCTGAAGGGGAGCTAATCGATCCGCAATTCCTCTTCCTGCGCATGGGTGGATAAGAAAACAAAGATGGCGAGCGGATCCTTTAATATTTATAGGTAGTTGCATAGTATTAGTGCAACTCAGCATTGTGTATTATTTTTTAGTTCCATTTTGAAATGCACTAAATATTCAGCAATAAAATATTTATGGCCACAATTCAATTTCAATGACTGGTACTTCACTAAAAACAAGTCAGGAATACTGGTACAACCTGCGCAGTTTAGTACAAGTTGAATGTACTATCGTCTTGTCTTTATTCTTTTGTACGATACCTTAAAGAGTTCTAGCTGTAAGCTACTGATAGTCATATAAGAACAGTAGCTTGCTGGTGCGATTATGCCACAATTTACATATCATTCAATTACTCAACTCATCGCAACTCCTGTTGGTGAATAGTCGATGAGCAAAATAATCATTTGTGACAGCCCTATTTGACACTTGAATCTGGGCTGGAGTAAATCGTTACATCCATAACATGTACAGTAGATCTATTAAAATAATTTCAGGAGAAAACGTAATGGGGTATGCTGAACAGGTAGGTATGCTGATGATACTGCAGTGGACTGCGGGGTTGTTAACAAAGTGCTGCAGCTGGGCTGATTTGCTCAGAATGAAGAAACTACAAAAGAAAAAGAGATCATTGTTAATAGGATTCAGATGGTTTTGTATCATGCAACCACTTATCAACATAAAATTGAGTAAATTCAACGTTCTGACAAACTATAATTTGATGCATATAAAACACACGGTGACATTTCAGATATTTTTCTAGGAATACACAATCACAAGTTTGCTCCATGGGGCGTGTAGTGACTCCAAGCAGCCTTGTCGCTTCTGAGAGAAAGTGGGTGGGTTGGGTACTTGTCTGACGCGCTGCTGTTACGGTGGCTTGACAATTGAAACACTTGAGTCTTGAATGCGCTTTGATTGGTTTTAATGAAACAGTCAGTGGCTTTCACGGATACACTCTGGATGGTTTGATGGTAGCACAATATGGCATAATGAAACTGTAGCGTAGCGTGTAGAAAAGTGTAGCGTATGGCGAAGCGTGGCGTGGGGTAGCGTAGCAAAGCCAAGCGAAGTATATGGCGAAGCGGTCAACAAAAAATACGGCTACCCAGCCCGACTCTCTCTACCGTACAGTTGGTAAGCACGCCTATTTAAATTACCCGCCATTCACCACTTACGACATGTGACCCAAGCACCAGCCCGTTACCACAGTAACCAAAACACCACGTGACATGATTCAATTATGCCGCCTACAGGGGGGATTCATAATTTGCTCTTATTATGCATAATAGATGTTATATAGAGACTCAACTGTTCTACAACTAGTTACCAATTAGGGATGCGAATTTCGACTAATTTGCCCGCCGAGTAGTCTCAAATTTAATTTGCGACTTGACGACTAGTATATAAGCAAGAAAACTTGATTTCAATTCTGTCTCTTGGTGCTCAGCTTGTTCACAGAGGCTGAGGCATGAGGAACAAGATGTGTGATTCTTAATACAGCGTTTAACCGACTAGTAAAATACTAAACGTTTAATAAATTGTAGACGGTTAAATGGTTAAACGACTAGTCGCGCACATCCCTAGTACCAATAAAGACTGGATATGGCTGGCTGGTGTGGATATGATATGCCACTTACCGAGGAGACGTAGCGTTAACTCCCAGTCAGCCCTGTATTAATGTTAAGTCACCTGCATTAAAGCCAACTCCGATGAAGCTGACGTGTGTGCATATATTTATTAATATCCCAAGATATTACACTACCAACTCATAAAGATATACACAACACACACTATCTCAGTGTCTACAAACACGGTGTACTGTACTTATGAATATGTAATATTTGTACCAAAAAACATGTAAGGACAACAACACTCAGTTAAGATGTTAAAGCGGATAAACCTCACCTGTGTCACTACATTTTAGTTAAAACTAGTTCGCAGTATAACTGTTTCAGTATAACACAAATAGCCCTCTGTGATATGTCTTCACTATCCAAGAAATTATGCACAACATTTTTTCTTTTGCATTAAACACTACTTGAGTTTTTTAGTTCTATGAGAATACTTAATTAATCAATAAAAACGGAGCAACCAAATTAGCAAGAGCTATTAACAGTATCCATACAATACACTTTTGTCGACGTGATAAATTGTGGGTACATAGACACCTTGAAAACAGAGCTACATTAGCCAAGTACTAATGCTAACAGTGAAACACATTATTAGATTGCAATCTAATGAAGATTCGTAGTCGTAGAAGCGAGAGTTGTATTCACAAAACAATGGCACTCACAGTTTTTATTCGTACTCACAAGAAAAGAAGTCAAACCCTCACAATTTTGATTTGTAGTCACAAGAAAAAAATTCAAGCCCTCACAATTTTGATTCGTGCTCTCAGGAAAATAAGTCAAACCCTCACAATTTTGATTCGTGATCTCAAGAAAAGAAGTCAAACCCTCACAATTTTAACTTGTACTCATAAATTATTACTATTACGGATACGAATCGTTAATCACGCATATGCCTTTTTGACATCTATCTTACTCCATACGGGTCTCGTTTCATCAGTGCTTTCCGTGGTTCTGGAAGTGCATAGTGCTGCTATGGTGGACACGTTTTTTTACAACTGAATTTATTGTAGTTACAGATCTCCTGACTATTTTTGACATACTTGTTGTTTCATTTTCGTTTTATGCTGTGGCTGTTTTATTTGAAAATAATTTGAATTGCAGTAGTTGTAGTAATTTGTTTTTGTTTGGATTGTCTTTGTCACTGTAGTAAATTGTTACTGCACTTCATGCTCTACATGTTGACTTGAGATTTGACAAGGTTTCATTGTGTGTGTGACTATTGTTAAAGTGCATCTACTTCAAGATGATGAGACTGACTAATTTCAGCCTTTATTGTGAGCTCCTATTGCAAGGGCAGAGCTATGGGTGAGCCTGGGTACATGTGCAAAGGCCCACCCAGATTGACAGACTGCCCACCCAGTGAGATTCATGAAAAAAAAAAAAAAAAACACTTTTAAATTTTTTGTAAATTATTATGAAATTATTTTTGAATTTGTGTTTCTGTGTGTTTTTTTTAATTGAATATTAAGAATGGCATAATTGTGGTTGTTTAAGGCGGATCTGAACTTCATATTATTCAGTTTGTCATTTTATTTGAATGTACGATGCGTCGGGATAGGAGGATTGTGCTCAGTGAGAGAAATATTCAGGCCCACCCTGATTTTTCAGGCCCACCCATTAGTCACGTTCTGGCTCCGCCCCTGTCCTATTGATATTAATGTCTCAGAGATTTACCTTTTTTCTAGCAGTTTGTGTTGTATTTTTGCAACTGCAGATAATTTCAACTGCAACTCTGTGTTCTGTTTCTATTTGTACATCTATAATTGTTACTTTGTTACAGTTTATGATATCATATGTTACTGAACAGTTGACAAGCTGTGTCATATGCATGTTTGGTGTCCGTCGCGAGCGTCAGCTGCGTCCCACATAGTCCCCCACAAGCCGTGTCCCACATCTGGTGAGTTTGGATGTGGTCACTCTATGCTGAACTCATTCCACAAACTCACTATTCATCAGAATACCATGTTTGGACTAGTGGGCCTGCGTAGAACATATTATTGTAAAGTAAAATATTGGGTTGACTTCCCCTTTTAAGTATTTTGATCAATGCAAGAACCTTGTTTGTTTGTGCCCTTTAAATTAAATTCATTTTTGTGTGCACACCTGCCGCACTTCCCTGCCTTTGGGTCCTTATACCGAACAGCCCTGTCTGTCGTGCGCCCGCCTATACGTCACACCAAAGTGACACACGGATGGATATAAAAGAAAATAAATATATAGCTCTAAATTGTAACTACTATTTGTAGTTCTATTACACAGAGGATTGTTTATTTTCCACCGCTGAAAATGCCTATAAATGTTTTACTTAAAAAAAAAAAAAAAAAAAAAAAAAAAAAAAAATATATATATATATATATATATATATATATATATTTTTTTTTTTTTTTTTTTTTTTTACAAGGCTACCATAAATACGGCTGTTGCGTATTCCTTTAAAATAATGTTTTCCCGCTCCACGAACAACAAATAAGTGTCCGCTGCCCCAGCAGATCAAATACTCGTAAATCACGAGACACTGGCGGAGTTCCCGTTGTCGTCAGTATTCGCAGCATCTTGTCCAAACCAATGGTTAACGGTGTTCTGGTTCTGTTCAGGCGTGACTTTCGCACGTCTTGTACGCGCACTCGCGCAGCGCTCTCCGACTCAGTCAGTGCCGGTCCGGGTCGTTTCATCAGCACAGCAGAATTCCCCTTATGCCAACTGGATACGACTCCTAAATGAAAACTACACCGGAGAAGCTCGTTCTTCTTATGCGGTCAGCATCATGTTGGACAACTGCTCGGATTTTAGCAACCTTACGCAATTGGTGGTTCCGGTGGTCCACAGCTTCCCAGCTCTTGTTTTTGGGATCTTACTGATCCTGGTCGTCACCTTCGGCAACGTCCTCGTGTGCCTAAGTGTTTACTCGGAGAAAGCTTTAAAAACTACAACAAACTATTTCATCGTCAGTTTGGCGTTTGCAGACCTGCTTCTGGCTGTTCTTGTTCTGCCTCTCTTCGTTTACGCAGAGGTAAAACTCAACTTGGCTCCACCCCACAAGTTCTATAAAGTATCTATAGATACACACGTGCAACAGTTTCACATGAACGCAGCGACGGTGATTCTCAATTAAACATAACTTTTTCATAAATTATAATACTGTACTGCATATGAAGAAGCTACGTTGAGATTAATGTCATGTGTAGCGTGAATTGAGTCTGCCAATTAACGCAACCGCAATAAATGATAGTCTGCTCGTTTATTTGACGACGAGTAGTTAAAGTATGACTCATATGTGTTCAGAAGTTGAAAGGCAATGTAGTCACAGCTCTCATTAAGTGTTAAAAGTCACCTGTCTGCAAACGTATATGACTCAGAGACCACTGGTGAGACCTCCTCTTTAATTGGCTGCAACTGTGATCTTGTTATTGTTGTGCACCACACCAGCACCTGGCAGACGGTTTTAATATCAATCAGTCAAGCAACCTTTATGGAGCACTTTTCATACTAAAACTATGCGATGTAAAAAACAACAAAATGACTTAAAATCAATATTTGTTGCCTGTAAGCATTCGCTTACCAGTTGAAACAATGGAAAGGTTATTATTTTGGAGGAATGGAAGGGAAAGGAACTGATTTACAGGAACAATGTTTCCTTAAGTGAGAGCTGTAGTGATGCAAGAGCAAAGAGGATTATAGATTTTTTTGTGGCTGTTCAGATTTTTAGTAGTTAATGAGTGTGTGTGTGCGCGCTCATGCTTACGTGTGTGTAGTTCCAGGGTGGAGTCTGGTCGTTGACTATGTTTGTATGTGATGGCCTGATGACCATGGATGTGATGCTGTGCACTGCTTCCATCTTCAACCTCTGTGCCATCAGTGTGGACAGGTAAGAGTGTGCCCCTCTCAAGAGTCAGGCTGAAATACATTCACCAGGCACTTCACTGGGTACACTTAGAGTGTATGATGAGATCCAATACAAGAGCTGTGTGTAAAAGGTTTGCCTCTATTAACAAACACGGCGAGTCCTTCATGTATGGAGTTATGTTGTACTCTATGCATTGCTTACAACTAAATAAAACATGTGTGCCATTCATTACCAGTACCGATTTCCACAAAGAACAATTCCTTTGCAACCATGGTACCATAAACTTATGAGTCGAGTACCTTTATGTTCATGTTAAGGTAGAACATGGATCCGAGTGCAGTAAAGCAAGGGGGCAAGGCAGGGGAGCATGAGGAATCTAATACAGTATACTGTATATATTGAGAAGAACAAAAAGCAAAACAAGGTATGTGGAATTATTTAAAAAAACAACAACAACACAAAATTACAAGTAATGTAAGTCCGAAAAAACAAGATTTTAAGTATCAAATCAACACTGGAAATAGTAGACCCACCATAACTGTGAACATAATACTGTATGACAAGGGTACGTGAAAACTGACAGGAACAAAGGCAGCACCAACAAGCAATTAACCGGCCAAGATCGAATGAAACGGGGGGAAAAAATACAAGTAAACTGATGAGACAACAAGGAAAATCTGTGGACAAGACACGAGTGGATGAGGGAGCCAGTTGGTTAATACAAGGGACAGGGCTGACTAGAACAGGTGGAAACAAAAACTTAAAGTGGAAGTCAATACAAACATGTGTGTTTTCAATGATATGATCTATACAGGCCCACTAGTCTAAACACGACTTTGTGACTCACACCGCAGGCAAATGTGACCCAGATCGGATTTTTTTGCCCATATGCGACCTGTATCAGATTTTTTTTATGACAGTCTGAACGGCTCAATTCCGATTTTATTTTTTTTTTCATATGTGGTCCTAGATTGGATATACATTATATATAGCCAGGTCGCATATCTGACATTGACGTCATCCAGAGCCCAAAATGCGCTCGGCGCAGGCAGAGGGAAAGTGCTGGCAGCAGAGGATCAAATCTGCAAAGTTGTTTTGAGTACTATTGACTTTATATTTTACTTTAATTTAATTCCACTT
Organism: Filicampus tigris; assembly: GCF_054856515.1. Classification (NCBI taxonomy): domain Eukaryota; kingdom Metazoa; phylum Chordata; class Actinopteri; order Syngnathiformes; family Syngnathidae; genus Filicampus; species Filicampus tigris. The sequence continues at coordinate 28,129,450 of NC_141219.1, forward strand.
GAAACATGAAGTAAAGTGGACATTTGTAGCGATCGTCTGATCGTTTCATTTTTTATGCACGGTTATGACATGACGTCATCGTCAGTGATGTCTCCATGAAATGAGTTATGAAAGCCTCGCCTCATAATTTCTCCCAATTGCTGTATTTATTTCTATCTCCTACCCAATCGCTTCACTGTAGAAATGCCCCGACACGCTGGATCACATTTACTTCCACAAACGCGTCAGGACTCGGGGGTGACGTCGTCTCTTCTTCTGTGCACGACCAATCATGGCTCAGATTCAGAAAACAGGTCAGCCGTGATTGGTCGTTGTGAGCAGTTGTGATGTCATTTTCATTCGACAGAAGACAAAATGGCTGCTCCCAGAGATGGCTAAAAACGAATGCATTTTGCTGCTTAACCTATATTCCACAAATGCAAAATTAATCAGAATGCCGTGTTTTTAACTAGTGGGCCTGCTGGGAACATATTCTGGAAAAAAATATGTTTAGGTTGACTTTCCTCTTTTTCTCATATTGCACAAACGCAATATTAATCAGAGTGGCATGTTTCAACTAGTGGACCTGCTGGGAACATATTCTTAAAAAATGTTTGATTTCCTCTTTAAGCAGGATAAAAATAAATATATACTCATTACGGCTCTGGCTGTTATGAAATCCGCTATATAAATAATTTTTTTGTATAACACAATATTGCAGCATGTTAGAAAAATAGTAAATACAAAATAATATATGCAATCCCAAAATTAATATACAAAAATTAAAATATCAATTGGCAACAGAGGCATATGCTTCACTTGCATTGGGAGCCCCGGCGGAAACATTGTGCACTGCACACGTTCGGTCTGCATGGAGGGGAGAAAAAAATGAACGAGAAGAAGAAGGAGATGAAGAAGAAGAAGGAGCGATGGCATTTGACCGCAGGAAATTTGAACCCTCAATGCCGTCACATGGGAGAGCGAGAGCTTTGCTTGGTAGAAGACAATGACTGGCAAAACAAACCAAAAAATGTTTCGGCATCGCAATCAAGGGGCCGACACTCCCCTTCGTGCAGATTGAATGTGTGCAGTGTACAGAGTTCCCGCCGGGGCTCCCAATGTAGGTAAGTACGCGCAGTTGGGTAAATACTAGTGGCGCGTTTGAAGCATGTTTGAAGCGTGTCCACAGCAGGTTTGAATAGTAAATTAGCCACCTAATGAGCTTTGAATAAACCTCTGCCATTAGCATCTCTCCCGCAGCATGTCATGCACAGACGCTTTTTTTTTTTTTTTTTTGGTCGGTGGGGGCGGACGTAAGGATGGAACTGCTTTTATAGGAAGGGCAAGGAAGGATGGGGTCGGAGGACGATAATTTTTATTAATAAGGATGGAGGACAGACCGGCAAAAAAGGGTCAAGTGCCCAGCTCTGGTGCCGAGCAGTCTGCTTATGTGGGAGAGTTCCAACCAGAGGTGGGCATTCCATCTGAGCGACAGACCGGTCCGTCTGTTCATCACTGACGGATGCCCGTTTTGCTGACATTAGACTAGCAGTACCAGGGGCTGTTCAAAAAGGCGCTCTGCGGGCCGGACTTCCCCGCCCATTTGACCTCTTTCACGTCGTCTGCATGGACATAAAAACTTTGTCCACTGTTGAATAAATAAGTTCACATTCCTCTTGTCTCGCTCACTTAGTCGATTGTTACAACTGGTGACCCCGATCGTCTTACGACACGCCTATATGTCCGAAGAGGCACGGACGGATCAACCTCTGGCAGTGATGATTCACGCCGTCGCGGTGAAGCTTACGCCGTTCTCCGCACAGGAACCGATTTCCTGGTTCCGCCGCGCCGAAGTAAAGTTTCGCCTGCGCAAAGAGACCGACGAACGCACGAAAGCCAATTACGTGCTGGAATCCATTCCTGAGTCAATATTCCCTTAGATTTTGGCATGGCTTGATGAGCAACCGGACAAGCTAAAATATCATGACTTGAAATCATATTTGCTGAGGGAATTCGCCCTTACGCCGAGTGCTCGGGCCCAGCGCCTGCTCAGTTTCACGCCTCAGCCGCTTGGTGACAGGACTGCTCACCTAATCTGGAATGAAATGCAAGCATTTGCTCGCCTGAACCATCAACTAAGAATCGCAAGCAAGTCGACCTGATGCGCGAGCTCTGGCTTCAAAGTCTACCTTCAAACAAACGCCACCACATTGTCGTTTCCGTGGCCCGGCGCCCCTCTCACGCTTTCGACAGATGCCAGCAACCTCGCTGTCGGAGGTGTCGTAGAACAGTCTCTCAATGGCATCACCAAACCCCTTGGTTACTTCAGCCGCAAGTTACGCCCACCGCAGAAGAAATACAGTACTTTCGACCCGCGCCCGTGACTACAACCCGCGCTGGTCGGGCCATCCGTCCTCCCAGTTCCCTGTTCGTTGATGTATAGTGTGTACCTAAAGCACCTGTTCAAAGAGGCGCTCCGTGGGCTGAGCGTCCCCGCTCATCCAACCTCTTTCACGTCCTCTGCATGGACATAATAACAGTGTCCGCTGTTGAATAAAGAAGTTCACATTCCGATTCTCGTCTCACTCACTTCGTTGATCGTTATGAGACGATAGATGTGAAACTAAAAAAATGCGGACTAAGCAAAGACGGAAGAGGATTTTCGTCCATCTGTGTAATGATCACTAACCTGGTCAAGTCCGAACGGACCTTACATTCCGTCATTGACGGACCCCAATTTTGCTGACAAGCGACGGAAACGTGACCTAAACTGCATTGATTGTATATTTACAGCAGGTGGTGGCATGCACCAAAGAGAGAATCATCTCAGGCAAATCTCAGTCATCAATGCTTTGTAGCGTTGGGCTGTATCTCTTATTTTGAAGCTTTAGCACAGTCTCACTCTTGTGCTCTTTTAAATGTGCATAATTTCTTTTGTAGGGGTTATCTAGTCTTGATAATCCTTAATATCTTTTTATTTTCCTTGATTAATTTTGCAAAGATTCATGAAAAAATACCATAGACATCATCATCATCCATATATCTGTTCTTCTTCAAGCGGAAAACAATGATACATGCATTCACTCGACATTAGTCATTTTTTAAAAGTATATGGTTAATCATTGAAGTTGCTGGGAGCAAGAGACTACCGTAATCAGTCTTTGGCGACACCTGCTGCAGTTGTTGAAGTTTCTCATCAGTACTTTACTTTTTACTTTTTTTTTTTTTTTTTTTTTTAATATTCAGGTATTACATTTCCATATTTCACTGACTGTCAGGCAGCTGGGATAGGTTCCAGCTCATGAGGAAAACCACTCCAGAAAATGGATGGACAGAAGTCTTTGGTAGTGCCGTAAAGGGGAAATTCAGAATACAGGGCACGCGTTGAACTCATGAATTGTCAATCACGGTGTGGTTTTTGTCTGAACGCGGACAAAGAATTAATCAATTTTATTTGATTCTTGTTCTAACTGGAAGCTACACATATGAACCACTATGCTACCAACGACGTAATTGTCAATATTATACGAATAAATTATTTATTTCCATCAAGAGAGAGAAGCCTACTGCTGATGTTTGCCAATATTTGAAATATTCATATTTGAAATTTGCCAGGGTCAACGGGAGAGAGGACAGGATGGACACTTGTTCGCGGAATGTATTTTAATTCCGGGAAAGTAAGTGAGTAAAAAGACCAGTCGCCATTAGAAACACTTGATACTCGTATGAGATTTTCCATCCATTTTCTATAGAACTTAAACTCATTAAAGTTGCGTTTGAGCCGGAGCCTATCGCAGCCTAATGCCCTGGACTCCATAATATGAACAGTTACAATTACTTCTTTTTCTTTTGCAGGTTCATTGCAGTTGCCATTCCTCTAAATTATAACCGCAAGCATGTGGACCATCGTCAACTCATTCTGCTGTTAGGCACCTGGCTCCTCGCCCTAGCTGTGGCCTCACCTGTTATCTTTGGAATCAACAATGTAGCTAACCGTGACCCCAGCAACTGTAAACTCGAGGACAATAACTATGTCATTTATTCCTCCGTCTGCTCCTTCTTTATTCCATGCCCCATCATGGTCCTGCTTTACTTTGGTGTCTTTCGCGGCCTGCGGCGCTGGGAGGTGGCTCGTAAGGCCAAACTGCGCAGTAGCATTGAAGCCTGTAGAAAGCTGCAGCATGCGGTCATCACCGGCGCCCTGCCCCCTCTGGCCGGCGCCATCCCCGGGCCTTTGCCGATGCCTCTACCTAGGATGATTGAAAGAGGCTTAGCTCAGTCACGGCTTGACAATATGGATGACTACAGAAAGCATGAGATTCCTAATGCCTGTCAGTATGGAGCAAACTCCATACCCACAGTGACCTACAGCCAAGAACAGCACAGCAAGAAAGGAGCCAAAATCAACAGCAGGGAGAGGAAAGCCATGCGGGTGTTGCCTGTTGTAGTCGGTGAGTTTCTCTATTTTCACTTCTTTTTTTTTCTTCTTTTTTTTAAAATCTTGTTTATAGCCTACAGCAATGATTGATTGAACATATAAACACAACATGAAAGACATGAAGAAAAACAAAAAAACAAAATCAAAATAAAGGATCAGTGCTTATCTTAATTCAGTAAAGATGATATGTTTAAGGGGTGTAGGAAGAAGTCAAAAACTTGTCGAGTCCTACCCCTTGTTCACTGTAAAGTATTTGAAATCATGTTCTCCTTTAATATGACGGTGGGTTATTCATAAATACATACACAGCATAATAACACTGTTCAACACATTTTTACACATTTGTTAAATTAGAGATGCAAGTAACCTTTCCTAAATTGTTTTTTGCACAGATTCTGATTTTTTTCCTGTGGGACATGAAGGATTCATAATAATATTAATAATAATAATACTCTTCAACTCACGTGACAACAAAAATATGATATGTTACCGGTAAATGTAATAAAATAACATAATTATTATCTAAAATAATAATAATAAATAATATATAAATAAATATAAAAGATAATAATAAATATCTCAAAAAATGTGGTGCTAAAAAAAAAGTAAAGATATTTTTAAATCAACGTCAAATATATGCCATCATCATCACATGCATTCTCTGGACATTACTCATTTTTTATATTTAGTTCAAAATGTGGTAAATCATTGAAATTGCTGGGAGTGTATGGATGATGATGAAGAATGAAAATATCTACAAAATGTGATGTGTGTATTAGGTGTTCAACAATACATGTATCTAATTTTTCGATAAGGTGGTCATGGTTTAGCAATTTTTTTTATGTTTAGCGCTGCAAGATCATTGTGAAATTTGCAAAGAAAGCATCTTTGGCAAAACTCGCTGTCTTCTTCACTGCAAGCACAGCGTCACCTATATATTGTTGTCTCGTGAGGAATACAATTTGGACCCAGAAGCAGACAGGACACAAAAGTGAAAAAACAAAGAGTCTTTATATACAAAGTAACACAGAGCAGTGCTGGATGCAGAAGACATGGAAGAAAGCTTGACGTTCTGAAAACGTGTCACTCAAGCAACTCAAGCCTAAATACATCAGGTGAGAGAGATATCAGGCCATATATCAATATAAACGTGAGAAACATAAGGGACCATAGCAATTGACAACATCAAGGACGCGACGAAAAACACAATGAACCTTAAGTCCCAGGAACGTTCCACTGGGTGGGCCGTTAGGAAGGAGGGATGAGGGGGCCTTGGATGCCTTCTTGAAATATTAAACGAACACGCATTGGAAACTAGTTGTTTTTTGTGAATTAATAATTAAGTTTACATCCCAGTGAGTGAGTGACCTGCTGAAATTTCCAACAATACAAATACTTAAAATGTTTTGAACTGCCCATCAACTGCACCCAAAAGGGATTAGTGCTCCCATTTATTATCACATTATGCATGTGAGCACTGATGCTCCACCTCAAGCACAAGAACAAATCGAAATTAACCTATACTATGCAATATATATATATATATATATATATATATATATATATATATATATATATATATATATATATATATATATATATATATATATATATATATATTATAAAATACAAAATTATAGTGTGTTGATTACCTCATTAAAAAAAACTGAGTTTAGGGGTTGGAGGCTGGAACAGATTAATGGTATTTCCATTCATTTCAGTGGGGAAAGATTTGAGATGCAAATGATTTGAGTAATGAACGTGGTTACGGAATTATTTAAAGTCATATCTCAAGATACCGCAATTTCTTGTAAAAAAATATATATATATATATATTCTGATGGTATTTAGGCCAGGAGAGAAAGTCTTGCTGGCCCTGAGCGTAAACCAAAACTGAAAACAATGTATTTGCTCTTCACTATTTTCTCTGACACATCAACAATGCTGATAAGATTAATAACAATGAGGTTACTTTATTTTAGCCAGAATAGACTTAAACCAGAATAGGTCACAAGTAGTCCAGGGTACGTTGGTCTGAAATTGCTCTGTGTTGATCAGAGGAAGCTAAATTTTCTCCAATTAGATTTAGAATTATTGAATCTGGAATCATGTGAGTATGAATGGTTGTTTGTCTGTATGTGCCCTGTAATTATCTGGCAACCAGTCCAGGGTGTACTCTGCCTACTGCCCGGAGTCAGCTGGCATACAGTAGGCTCTGGTTAGCCATGACCCGAGTGAGGACAAGCGCTACAGAAAATGGATGGAAAATTTGGGATAAATAATAATAAAAAAATAAAGATAGTATACTATATAACCACAACCGGCTTCCGGTGTCTATTGTATATAGTGTTTTATGCTAATTTATTGATTTCATTTGTTGTATTATGGCTATTTTCTTGTTTGTATGTGAAGTGCCTGAGTTATGTGCGGGCAGCGTGGGATCGATTCCCGCTCAGTGATGGTGTCTGTGTGTGCCCTGCGACTAGCTGGCGACCAGTTCGGGATGTAGTCTGCCTTCGCCCGTTGACGGCTGGGATAGGCTCCAGCACCTCCCCGCGACCCTGTATAGGATAAGTGGTTTGGAAGATGACACATGATGACACATATATATATATGTGTATATATATATGTGTGTATATATATATGTGTGTATATATATATATATATATATATATATATATGTATATATATATATATATGTGTATATATATATGTGTGTATATATATATATGTATGTGTGTATATATATGTGTGTATATATATGTGTGTATATATATATATATATATGTGTGTGTGTATATATATATATATATATATATATATATATATATATATGTAGAGCTGGGCAGTCCGTCCTTGGGCCGGACCGGTCACACCCTCCACCCTGCGGATGCCCATTTTTGTGGCTGGCGGGTGGTGGGCGACAAATTTTAAAAAATGGCTGGACTAAGCACGGCCGGAAGTGGATTTTAGTCCGGCCCACTAATCGGCCCTCATGCGTTTCACATGGTCGCAAGGCGGCCAAATTTCATTTCAGCCTACTCGGTGAAAGGCTTCTTTCTAGGATTCTTTCTACTCCCGCGTCGGCGCGAGCGACAACTGCCGCATTGATTCACGTGACCGCCGCGTTGTGCTATTGGCGACAGGTCTGCAACACATGCAGATGCAATGCCCATCAGGAATTGTTGTTGCTCTGATCGACCCATTATGTTACATGTTGCGATGACATACAGTTTCCCACACGGAGAGGAGAGAGAGGATGCAGCACGCAGCTCGTTGCTACTGCAAAAGCAAACTAGTTTGGCAACAAAATTAAATGCATAGTCTAGTCATTTCGGTCCTTTTATGGTTGTAGCAGGTACGATATCCATTGTTGTTGCTGTCTTTTTGAAGCGACGCCCCCCCGACTTGGAACTTAACGGTTTCAAAACAACTTGTGTTCGGGAGCTGCGCCAGCACTCAAGGATGACGCTGCCACATCAAGGTGGGGTTCATGCCCTTCTTCTGGCATCTTCTACTTCCGGAAATATGTCATAGCAAACCTGGTGTGTGTAGTGGTTTGCTGGTATGCTTTTATTTTGAAGGCCGTGAACAAAGGGAAGTGGGAAAATAAATAACTTGTTGAATGGCCATCTATTGGACCTAAATAATTATACAGAGCTGGGCGCTTGGCCCCATTTTTGCCCGTCCGGCCGTGACCCTCCACCCTTGACCTGCGTACCCTTCCGGCCGCAACCCCCCGGCCATATTCATAAACATTGTCGGCCCCCGCCCCGTTCCGACCTATATATATATATATATATATATATATATATATATATATATATATATATATATATATATATATATATATATATATATATATATGCAAGTACGCACGCACGCACGCACGCAAACACACGCACACATACTTACATATATATTATATATATAAATATTATATATATATATATATATATATATATATATATATATATCACCGTAACTCATGAATCGTTTGTGCTAGCAATGCGATTCCAACGGATTCTGAAAGCAGAGAAACTGAGCTTTGCATTGATGCCGTAGGGGCTTCCGACTATACTTTGTCTGACTATTTTTTTTAAAGTTTCCTGTCTATCATTTATCGAAAATGGGCGTCCGTCATAGGCGGTTTGCCTAGCACTGGCTGTCTAATGATTAAATGAATACCTTGACATCCATCCATCCATTATCAATACCGCTTATCCTCACAAGGGTCGCAGGGCGTGCTGGAGCCTATCCCAGCTGTCTTCGGGCAGTAGGCGGGGGACACCCTGAATTGGTTGCCAGCCAATCGCAGGGCACGCACAAACAAACACACCTAGGGGCAATTTAGAGAGTCCAATCAACCTACCAAGCATGTTTTTTTGGAATGTGGGAGGAAACCGGAGTATCCGGAGAAAACCCACGCAGGCACGGGGAGAACATGCAAACTCCACACAGGGAGGCCGGGGCCAGGATCGAACCCACAACCTCTAAACTGTGAGGCGGACGTGCTAACCAGTCGACCACCGTGCCGCCATACCTTGACATGATGCCTGAAATCCTAAAAGTTGCTAAAAACAACAACGACAAAAAAAACACCAACAAAAACTACAACTACAAGTACTAAAACAGTTTTGAGGCTAGGTAGGGGGGAGCAACATATTAGCAGGAGGCCAATAAATAGCATATAGCCTACAAGTCACTTTATCATTACATGATGACAATTAGGTTAACGTCATTCATATCTGCATACCTTTATCTTTCGCCCTTTGTTCCTCTTCTTGCATTGGGTTATTGGGCATACTACACTTTGATTTTATTGCAAATGAGGGATGCCGCTGGGATTGGCTTGAAAAAGGCTACTTCCAACCCACAACGTCGCACAAACGTGCAGATGCCCCAATACGTCCAATTCTACCTGGGCCAAGTCTAGCAAAATACCAAAAAGAAAGAAAACTCCACCCATGCGCAGTTTGACTACGCTTTACGCTAGACTTGTGCTGGGAAGGAAAATAGGGCCCTTTGTCTGTGCTTTGTGCTAGACACGCACTGGGGTACGGAAATAGGGCCCATGGTGTGTTGAGCTTTCTAAAATTCTTTCAAATCTAATCTCTTCAGCAAAAGTAATTGACATTTAAGGGAGACATATGGTGCATTACAGTCACAATTCAAGACAATTTCCAGGTGTCTTAATAACATATCTGTGACATTTTTTCATTATAATATTCCAAGTATCAAGAATTACAGTAAACATTACACACCTTGTTTCTCGTCTTCCTGAAATGGACTCTAGACCCTATTTTGGTAGACTGGCGGTCGTGTGCTTGGCGTAAAAACGGGCGTAACTTCATTTTCGTGCCGGCGCAAGTCTAGTCTTGCATGTTTGGGGCCGTGTTGCGCCTGTCTAGGTGTGCCGGCACTTGAAACAGCCTCAAATGGGACATAATGCGGTTTACGGGCCAATATAATGCACAAACTCCAGCAAGTCATATTTCCGTCTATGTTCAAGCACGGCGGACTCGGGCGTGCACTCCGTACCGCCTTGATTTTGATGCAAATGGAGGATGCCCCAAGTACTAGAAAACATTAAATTCCATACCACAATGGCGCAAACGCCCCATTACACTTATTTCAGCAAGGCAAAGTCTATCAAAATACCAAACGGAAGAAAACTCCGGCCATGTGCACAGTTAGACTGCGCTTTGCGCTAGACCTGCGGCCGGAATGAAAATAGGGCCCTCTGTCTCTAAGTTAGCCAGCTGTCATCCCACCCTGTGTACTGCTGTACAATGGCAATTCTAGCTTTTGTTAGTATGGCGACAAAAGTTGAAGCCTGCGCTTTGCGAGAACAGAGGCTTCTTCACATCGGTGAGTGTCAGAAGCTGGCGTTGTTAGCTAATGCTAATCAGTGCATCCAACAAAACTCAATGCTGGTTATCTTTTGGCTTTGAATTGTTGTTAGGTGTGTCGCACCCATTAGGATGTATGATATAGTTTCAGATGGCATCAGAGCCAAGTGGCTCTGGATCGTCATCCAGCCTACCTGGTCAAGGTGGGGAAACTCACTGTCAGGGGTGGTTATTATGTAAATTAGCTCCATCGCTATGCAGAATGGCTTGCTCACTATCATGATATTTTCAGTATTAGGCAGATAAAAATGTAGTTGATGTAGTTTTAGTTTCACACTATGGGTGGCCAGTCACTCTGGAGATCTTAACTCTTTCTATAATTTTTCTTCGTCTTTTTCCACTCAGGTATTGTTAATGTCCTCACTGGAACTAATGAATGGAATTGCACTGACGTTGGTCAGTATAAGTTTGGCAAGCTACGAAATATGTGGCATTATATTTACTTCCATTACCTTCACAGGCTGAATGACATATGTACTGATCATGCATTTCTGTCAATTGATCATCAGACGAGTCGATGATAAATGATTATTAATAATACCGCTTTCATCCATTCGTGCAGGCTGCTTCCTCTTCTGCTGGACTCCATTCTTTGTGGTCCATACCACTCGAGCTGTGTGCTTGAGGTGTGAGATCCCCCCCGGTCTGACAAGCACGGTGACCTGGCTGGGCTACGTCAACAGTGCCCTCAATCCCATAATCTACACCATCTTCAACACAGAGTTCAAGAATTTTTTCAAGAAATGCTTCAGAAAGTGCTGCTGCACATGCTTGGTCTGATTGACACTATGACTGTTTGCATTGTAACATTCCATTAACTGGTCTAGACGTGGGCGGTTGAGATTGACTACCCCGGTAATATATTTTGATAGTGTAGTGGTCATAAACTATCTACATCCAGTACTGCATCAATCTGTTGTACCTCAATATTGTCAGTTGGTAATGTTTTTTTTTTTCCCTGCGAGCAGTGAATGAAAGCACAATCAGTTTTTGACATTCACAAATCAAAGGCATGGCGTTTGAAAGCATTTTATCTTCTGTGGATAACTATGAAAAGGGACGTCTGCCAAGAAAGATGAATTCAAGTACAAATTGTCCTCAATTACTAAGACGTCTTTTTAAAACTTGTTTTTCTCTCAAGATTGTGGCAGTGAGCATCTTGGCATAATAATGAGGATGTCGGTATACAGTGATGCTGTGGACGATATTAGCACTGCTTTGAAACAGGAAGGTGTGGTGACAACATTTTATGTGGGATTAGCATTTATTTCCCTGGTCAGATGAGGCCTTTATTGTGGAATTGTATGTTCTCTATTTACTTTTATAAGTTTCAAGTTATTTCAGTGACAATTTTTGGTTATTAACATAGGGTACCAACAATTGTGCCTACATGTGCATATCATTCCTTTCACTGACTGGTGATCAGTCCTGGTGTGCACATCAGGGGTCACTCAAAATGTAGCTTTTCAAATATACAAGGAATGGGTAGATCTCAATTTAGGTAAATCTCAAACCTGGTTGTAGTTTTCCCTGGTTCAGAACTAAGTGGTGTTCCCAACTAGCACAGTGGGGTCCTCAACATTGGACAGAGTTGAAAATATTAGACACAGCTCTCAGCATGATACAGTGCAGTTACAGGTTATACCACTACAAACACAACAATGGACATATGGTCAAATTCATGTTCCAATGACAGTGTCCATCAAGCTGGGCATTAGCTCCAATGGCAAAATGTTTGACACAGTTCTTATATTGGATATTATTCGATATATAAATACATTGTACTGTATTTGGTATGAGCTGGTTTTACTAATACATTTCACCTTTTGCCTGTAGGATATCATTTTATTTTCTAAAACTAAACATTATATCAGAATTAACTAAGGTGTTGGATAAAATGCTTTTATGTTCTGAAAGCATCCCTGTACTGAGCTCTAACTTTCAAAGTTCATTGATTCCTTACTGCATCCACATTTTATGTGGAAACATTGAAAATGTTGCATCTTTTTTGTGCTCAACCCTGGTCAAGGTTCTGGCTGGGTGAAAAACTGAAATGTCCAAATGGTAGACCTGCCATTCCTGCCATATCTCGCAGGAATCCTCAATCCAAAGGCCCTTGTTAGTGTCGAGCATCACATCAAATCTCGAAGCCCATAAGAATCCTCAAATGTAAAAGGAATTGTACGCATGTCACGCACCAAAGTGGAATACTTAAAGCGGAAGTCAACCCACTCATACTGTAGTTTATTTTCAAGAACATGTTCAATGCAAGCCCACTAGTCAAAACACGGCATTCTGATTAATACTGTATTGCACTTATGGAATAAGAGCTAAGCAGCAAAATCCACCTGTTTTTGCCCATCACAAGAGACGGCCATTTTGCCACTTGCTGTCGACTGAAAATGACATCACAGTTGCTCAGGCCTCAGGTAACGACCAATCACGATTCACCTGTTTTCTGAAGCTGAGCCATGATTGGTCATTACCTGAGCCCTGAGCAACTGTGAGGTCATTTTCAGTCAACAGAAGTGACAAAATGGCTGCCCACTAAAATGGCTAAAAACGGGTGGATTAACTCTTATTCCACAAATGCAATATTAATCAGTATGCCTTGTTTGGATTGACTTCCCACTGCCAAGCATCATAGCATTGATTAGCGACGCTAACACCAAGCTGCACATATTGCCCGTCTACTTTTAGTATCAGTTCATCACTGACTTTCGTGTCACTAAAGAATCATACAGATTGCATTTTCACCGCCACTGTTAAGATTGGCGATGTTACTATTCACAACATTTACATTGTATAATCAACTGAATGCTTTTTGGCCTAACCTAGCACTTCTGTGCCCATCCTGAACTCTATATGATGTAAATAGCCACCCACTAGTCGTCCTGATAGTTAGGCTGCAGATAATGAAGCGGGGAAATCTTTATAATCATGGGCCTCTTGTCTCTGCCCATTTCTGACAGCATGTACTTCCCAGTGGAGTTTCCACTGAAACCACTGGAACAAGGACTACAACCCAGACCCTTGTTTTTTTTTTTTATCAAGATCTGAAGATGGTTGCTTGGCGGCGGTTTGCAAGATTGTTTCTCACTTTTCACACAGCTGACATGTCAGATGTTATCCAGCTTGGTGTATTGAGATCCCTCTTTCCAATAGGAAATCTTGGAATCGACCACCAAGGAGCAGTCCCCCGATCAAAAAATAAAAGCTTAAAGTTACAGCAATGCTGATACTGCTTGTCTGCTCGAAAACAAGCGATTCCCTCTCCTAAGAATTTCCGCAGAGATGTAAGAGATGATCAGTCTGCATCAAATGCATAATCCCCTTAATCCATGTCGCTTTTTGAGCCATACGTAAAATGTTGAAGCTGATTTAAAGACAACAAAAACCGGCAAAGCTATTGGTGAAGCATTTAACATGTTAATTTTGGAGCATTTCTGGTGATTTCCATTACAACTTTCACACAACCCACACCAGAAGTTGTAGTTTGTGCCATGAAAATGCAAATGCTGCCATGTTGATATCCACAGTAGACTTGAGCTCAAAATTGTTCATATTGTTGCGTTCAAGCCTGGCTTGGTTTGGTCCACTGTATTCAGGATGGAAACGACACAAGAATGTGACAGTACTTTAAAATGTATTAATAAATATTCAGTGAAAATGTTTACCATTTTCTTACTTTTTCTGATCCTTTCTTGAGACAGACATATCCAATGTTCTAAATACATAATTGATAAGAATGCTCCAGATTATTAGTTACCAAGATCATGGTACTAAATATTGTTTTCAGAATATATCCATCCATCCATTATCGATACCGCTTCTCCTCACAAGGGTCGCGGGGCGTGCTGGACACCCTGAACTGGTTGCCAGCCATGCATGTTTTTGGAATGTGGGAGGAAACCGGAGTAGCCGGAGAAAACCCACGCAGGCACGGGGAGAACATGCAAACTCCACACAGGGAGGCCGGAACCGGGATCGAACCCACGACCTCTGAACTGTGAGGCGGACGTACTAACCAGTCGACCACCCCTTTCGGAATATAAATAATTGTAATTTTTCTGTAGTATTAATTTCCAGTCTTGATCCTGATCTGCTAAAGGTTTGTGGATGCAAAAACGTGCACAAACTTGATTGCTCATGTAAAAAGATGTGGAAGATGATTGGCAAACAAGGCACACGCAGGACTGTCTGCCAAAAGTACAAAATTGCCACAGTTCATTTTTCACGTTTTAGGAGGAGGAAATGCAAAATACAGCAGGGGATATTGCAGATAGGATTTTGGAATTGGGGGTAGATCATCAACCCAGATAGTTAATTACATAAATAGGCTTGACGAGGGCCTGATGTGCTACAAAATTGTAGCAATTGTAGCATTTTGGTGACAATTGATCATGGTTTTCGTACATTAATCGACTTTAATATTTTTTCTCTCGGAAGCATAAGAGGCAATGGCTGACGATGTCCATAAGATAAAAAATATTGCGACTTTCATTCTAATAATCTCACACTAATGTGTACACACATCTGGTGACGACTTGTTGTAGTCTTCATAGATTCGATGACAATGTTTTCCTTATAGGAGCGCATATGAAGTGGAAACAGCTCAACAACGTTCATAAACACAAAAATATTGAAACGATCATTCCAATAGTTTCAGACTATGAAGGGGTTGTTTTTTGAAGAACAGCCGGTTGTCCAGAAAAGCGCTATATAAATCTGATGCATTATTATTATTATTATTATCAGCTGCCATGTTTGAATGTTTTCAGCATGCGATACGTGCCTTCCTTAAAACTGGTGGCGTTTCGCAGGGTACTGTATGCCATTATTTTGATACTTAATCAACTTCAACTTTTTTCAGGCAATCAGATGCCACTGATATTTGCACTATTATTGTAATACACTGCCTAATCAAATGAAGGACAATTAATTTTCAGTTGTGTCATCTATCTATCTATCTATCTATCTATCTATCTATCTATCTATCTATCTATCTATCTATCTATCTATCTATCTATCACTACCGGTACACTAAGCTTTTCCAAATCTGGATGCTATGACGCTCAATCAATACCCGTTGAGATACCCTAAACGTCTACTACTGTGTTATCACAAGTGGACTGTATGTACTTCTGACCACAAGCATGTGGCTTAGCTAAAAATGTTCCTCACAAGTCACAACCGTATCTTCAGTGATTTATTTTTGTCATCTGTAATGCTGTCTGACTGCCAGCAACAATGTGTAGTTCTTCAACAGTCAATTCCAGTATACCATTAAAAAGATCCAGAGCTCTGCTGTGCAGTTTACAGCTCTCACAATTCTATTGTATTCTAATAGACAGCGTAAAAGGGCTTTTATTTTTGCCACCTACATTTACGTGAAATCAATTCAAGTGGTCCATGCGATCTTCTAGAGATGTGTTGATCCTCAAATTGATATTTTTCTCATTATTCTTCATTTGTCTTTGTTGCACTCTGCAGAGAAAAAAAAGACATATAACATTAGTGTACAGTATTTTCCAGGTAATGTTTCATTAATGCTCTCAAGCTTCTTGAGCTTCCAATTCATTGTTCTTATCTCTTTGTAGGGCCGATCCTTTGTTCCTAGTGGAGATCAGTGTTTTCAGTTGCCAGACGGATGGGAACTCACTTTCTCAGCAGCAGCTGCCATCAGAGCATCTAGCTCCTGAGTCCAACCGAGGGTATGGACCAAAGTTTGGACACCATTCACTACGTCACCCAGCAGCACAACGTCACAGTGTCGACTGTTCCCCATTGCAAATGGACCCACTAAGTCCCTGTTGATGAGCAGCCGGGGAACAGAGGCTCGCACAGCTCCAGCCAGACTGGCAAAGGGCTCCACCTTCAGGGAGGAGAATGAACAACAATATGTAGAATTCAGACTAGGCCCAAATATTGATATTGCTAAGTTTTCATTAGTACTCTCAGAAAAGGTATTAATCACATAAGGGATCATTCTGAGAGATGTTTCTATAATTTTGCCCATTTCATATATAGTGGGGGTTAGCTGTGATTCAGTTGAATAATACACCTTGGCTTTTAACGTTACCCAGAAAGGGCCTCTTCTCTCAAAAAAACAAACAAACAAAAATTGGACACTGCAGTAGTAGATGTAGATGAGTAGATGTTTGGCTGTGATGCAATTTAAATCAAGTACAGCAACTCTGACACCTCATATGAAATTGCAAGCACGGCAGTGATGATTCTGGCTGGTTTTGCAGGAAAAGATGGGATGTGGGCACCTAATAATGTCAACCATGAAGTTGACTTGAAAGTTTGACTTTGATTGTTCATATACAAATAGTTCTCTGGAGCCTGCCCACTCATCAAGTGTGAAATTACACCACCAGTCCATTTTTGTTCGCACTTCTGAAAATGTTTCTGTGAGCAAGTCGTTCTGAATTTTTCCTAATTGTGACATTAGATTTTGGCTACTTTCAGCCCTCACGCCGAGTTTCTTTGCCCATGACATGGAAGCTAGGCTAGGCGAAGATCCACCATTTTCATCCGACGATGCATACGCCACATGTGAAAATACAATCGATCTTCAAATAGGCATTAGGCACTCATTTTTCTTCAACACACTCTTGGCTAATGGCTGATTTTAGTTCCTAGATTATATTACTGTTTTGTCTTTTAGTTTTGTTGTTTTCTGTTGTTGTTAGCTCTTGGCTCCAGTGTTTCCTCATGGGGTCCTCCGCACTGAGAGAGGTGGCTGCCCTTCCCGCGGGGGTCCGGTGTCATCGCAGGGGCTCCTTAGGTCCAGGTGACCGGGGTCTTCTACACCAGGTGTGGGGTCTCCCTGGCTAATGTGGGCCGGGGGTCTTTGTGATGGTGGCACTCCCTGTGGCCATGGGCTGTCATTCCCCTCAGCGTCAATGAGCCCCCCTTTGGCACACTTTCCTCATATGGTTTCTCTGTTCCTTGTCATGTCTTTTTTAACACAGTTTATCAGGTTGTGTGCTTTGTGTGTGTGCGGGCGTGTGTGGGTGTGTGTGTATGTGTGAGTGCTGATGTACTGGCGGATATATGTCTTTAGGTTTGTTGGGAAGGGAGGGCGGGAACGGGTCTTCCTTTTATGTTATGTTATGTGTTATGTGTTTTGGACATTTTTATTGGACAGCACTTTTGAGTTGCATTTTCCTGTACTGACACTGTTCAGTGTCTTGGAATTATTTTTGGAATTCTATTTTTTGCCCATTTGATTTTTAATTGAGCTAATTTTAAGACCTGGGAAGTATAATGATTAGGGATGTCACGATATCCAAATGTCACGATACAATAAAATCACGATATGAACCTCACGGTATGACAATTATCACGATATTGTGGGGAGGTTGGCGATATATAAAAAGCTCACGATATTTTTTAAAAAACATGACAATATTCTGTTTTTGTGCATGATAACAGCGTTCAGAAAGAAATAGGCTTGGCCAGTCATGCGCTCCTATTGGCAATTAGCGTAGGACTTGAACATAGGTGACATAAAATTAAAGGGCACTAATAAATTAACCACCAGAGAGTGCTGGTACTGCAAAAAGGAAAAATAACTTGGGTTTTTAAACAGATTTGCTGCTATTAAAGGACAGTGGGGCCGGGATGGCCACGTTTTCACTAACAAGTTCATTTTATATATTTTTTGATCAGGAAAATGAAAAGAGTTGTCATTTTCGATTTTATCAATACATTTGGGAGAAATTAGGAAATAAGTGACTCTATGATTAACGCCCCTTGTTAATGAGCAGAATGGCCGCGCCCCCTACTGTTCTATCCTTGTTCGGCCGGAGTCACGCGAGGGACCGATTCCAAACCCTCCATTGGAAATCATTGTACTTTCATTGCTTATAACGTCCAAAAACGGCGATCAATTGCCACCAAAATATATGTGGACATCTCTACCAATGCCCACTTCAACATATCAAAAGGATTAACCTCTCTGTGGCTGATTTATATGAGAATGAGGAAATGTGGAAGTCAGCAGACCTACATAGGCTGGAACCGCAAACACTGCTTCTTAGCTTAAAAAAAAAAAAAAAAAAACCCCGGAAATGAGACGTGCACATTTATTTGGATGAGGAGTGCCCCAGATTTTCGGCTTACAACGCACCGTCCAATTTGGAAGGTAACAGCCGAAATGGCACATTCCAATGCGGCCACACTCTCGGCTGTGCAGTCAGCCCCACTGGAACTTTTCGTTCGCTGTTCGATGAGGACTTTTGTCTCTCTCAAGCCGCTTCACTAGGGCAGAAGGGGGCTGCAAGCAAAAAGCAGAGACACCGTGCGCGACTGCTTGCGAGGCGACATGAAGACACAGGCTCATCTTCACCTCCACACGCTGGGCGGACAGTAACACCTTTTGTTTTAACGACCTGAAGCTAGTTGTTGCTAAACTTCCGTTGTCCCAATGCTACCTTTAACCATGGAAGGAAGCGGGGGGCTCCAATCTGCCTGCTGCTGCTGCAAGCCGCGTCTCTCTCCCTCCTGAGACATGAGTTTAGCGTCGCTAAATGTCCGAAATATAACCAGTCGGGATTCGTGTGCGCATTCATGCTCTTGTCCGCTTCAGCTGTGAAAGTGGAGGAGCAATCGCCCTGGTATTTTTGATTTTGTGGAGGTGATCATAATGAGATCACGTTTTGTCAATAAATCTATTGTGCAGAACACTTTTATACTTTCACAGTTTGAAGTGGACAAGAGTAGTAATGTACATTTGCATTTTGGTGGCGATCGGTCACCGTTTTAGACAACAGAACTGACAAAGCGAGCAATATTACCAAGCATGCCTTCCTCGCGTGCGTTAGCCTGCTGAGACCGAAAACATAACATAAGCCCTTTTTGGGGCATGGAAATTTGGCGTAAACCTAATCACAAAAAGACCTTAAATCACTACAGAGCCTTTTGAGGTGGGCATTTTAGTACTTATGTCGTTTTTACATGCAAACCTATGATATAAGTGACAATGTTAAGCTCACCCAAGTGTCGCTTTAATATCGTGACATGACATCAATATACCGTGGCAATTTTAATATCGCAATATCACAATATTGCTGATATTGTGAAATCCCTAATGATAATGTTCTTTTTGTTTTGTTTTTTTTAGTCCTGGTGCATAGAGTATAAACCATCATCACAAATGAATGACAATTTGTGAATCACGTTCATGTGAAAAAGAATGAATGAAAAGAATTTGTTTCTGTACGTCAAATCAAAATAGTTAGCATTTAATTTTGAAGTTGGAAGACAGAGCTCACCTCCAGTGATGTGCCCATGATGATCAGGAGATCTGCAAGGGGAAAGTCTGTGAGGTACTTGAAGAAGTGAAGTGGCAGCTCCTCTCCAAAAAAGATTATGTCCGGCTTTACAACACCTTTACAGGTTGGGCATTTGGGAATCACTCCGCTCATCAAGTCTGGCTAGTGAAAAGGAACAGCATTAAAGTGGAAGTCAACCCAAACATATTTTTTTCCAGAATATGTTCTATGTAGGCCCACTAGTTGAAATACGGAATTCAGATTAATATTGTGTTTGTGGAATATATATGTTAAGCAGCAAAATGCACCCACTTTTAAATGCACTCCGGGGGTGGCCATTTTGTCATTTCTGTCGACTGAAAATTACATCACAACTACTCAGGGCTCGGATACCAATTGCGGCTCATCTTAAAAAAACAGGTCGTGATTGGTCGTATCCTGAGCCCTGAGTAGTTGTGATGTCATTTTCACTCGACAGAAGTGATAAAATGGCTGCCCCCTGAGCAAGCTAAAAAAGGGTCGATTTCTCATATTCCACAAACGCAATATTAATCACAATGCCGTGTTTTGACTAGCGGGCCTGCATAGAACATATTCTGGAAAAAATATGTTTGGGTTGACTTCCTCTAAGAATTATTTTGCACGAAAAGTTAAGAAATTGACTGAGATCGAAATATTTAGATTTATAACTCACACGTAGGTCCTCCCCATCATATTTCCTTCGGCAAACAGTACATGTGGCCGTAGCAAACGTACCGTGGGCTTCCACAAGCATATCAGAGGGAATCCCAGCCACTGAAGGGGAATGCAGCTACATGTTGTAAAATAATCACTTTGTTACAAAAGGATTAAGTCAGCAAAAACTGAGAAAATGAATACATACATCTTTCCAGGCCATCAATATTCTGTGTGTACATTCTGAGAAGAAGACCCTTCTTGTGAAGCAGTCGCACAAAATAGTGTGTAAGATTAGGTTGGTAATTTCCTGGATACAACTCTTTGGACAGGGCAAAGAATGGTTTAGGGTTGTGATGAAAAAAGGCAAGTTCAAAAATAGCCTCAGCATAAGGTAGGTTATACTGCTGCAGGTTGTCATAGAGACCGCTACCGGGGGATCTGCAGAGAAAACGATCACTCATCAAGGATCCCACAATAAATGCTGAATTGCGTACAAAACAACAACAACAACAACAACAACAACATGTGGACAAGAAACCATTGGGGAACATTTTTACCTGAAATCAGGGATGCCACTGGGAGTGCTAATCCCTGCCCCTGCCATCACCACCACTCTTTTGTACTTCAGCTCCAGCATATTCTTAGCGATGTCTTCCAATGTCTGCTGCTCGGCAGCAGACCCACCACCCCGGGAGAATAGTCCCTTTGTTGCATTCCACCAAGGAGGGTTTGTTTGTCTGGGGAAAGGAAAAGAATGAGGTCCTACCTAACTGAACCTACCGGTAATGTGCATTAAAGAAGTGTTTTTCAAACTCTGTGCCGCGGCACACTCGTGTTGATTTATTTATTTAACATTTATTCCAAAAGAGGGACCTGAGTATCTTAAACTTGGGTTACGAAAGGTGTAATTGTCTCTTACTGTACACCAGAGGTCACCAACCTTTTTGAAACTGAGATCTACTGCTTGGGAACTGATAAACGCAAAGTGCTACCAGTTTGATCCACACATCTGAAATAATAAATTCGCTCAATTGACTTTAATTGTATGTTAGCAATTATTATATTTATCTATCATGTTAAGGAACTTTCACAACAATTATCAATAATCTAACAATTGTTAGCAAATGTTAGTTTCAAATGATCATTTCTACAACATCACAATGAAATCACAATGTCTCATCCACGGTGGTCCTTGAGCGCTAATTGGTATATAATACTGTACATGTATCTTTGTGTGTGTGCAGTATCTGTAATCTCAAATAGCTCTCAAATCAAAGCAACATTTATTTTCCCCTCAGAAAACAAAATATTGACTCTGAAGCTACAGCATTCTTAAAAACAACAGCAGGAACTCACGGGCAACCTTTGTTACCCTGAAATTCCACTTTGAGAATGTTAAAACGAGTATTGGTACGTTTGGTATTTCAAATGTTCGAGCATGTCAGCGTGTAGTGTTGTTACCTACGCAAAAAAAGGTGTTTCATCTTGACACGGACACAAACTTCTTTGACCACGGTCTATAAAACAGGACATTTACTCTTTAGTACGTTGCACTGTAAAGTTTGTAGTGTCAACCATCCATCGCGTAACATCATGTTTCTAGTGTACACTGACCGCTAGCAGGGACAGTTCTGCTTATTCTTGATAACCACCGGCGGCACAAGACAAATCTGGAGCTCATCGAATACGCCATGACACACACACACAAGGTATGAAACAAAACAAAATGAGCCTTAAATCTCCATGGTATGACACCTCGGCGAGCGACGTGAAATTCTAAACCTGTCCGTGAAGGTCCGTGTTACGTGACGTAGAAAACCGTCATTGATACGCAGTATTACAGTAACTGTAATAATTTTATAAACCATTTATATATTTACTTCCCCAATTGAAATATAGTTTTAACCATGCTAATAATATGTGAATACAAATAGGTAAGTCTTAACGCAAAAATATATATTATTTCCCAGAATTCCTTGCATCTAGCCCTGAAGATCAACAACACTTCAAGCTACTTGACGTTAGCCGAAAAGTATTCACGTAGATCAGCACGAATTCAGTTTAATTTCATTGTGTCGCCATCATGAGAGATGTTACCGGGTACCTCAAACAGCAGCAGAGCAACAGCTCAACGCCGGAGATGGCGACTGAGTGGCACACACTGGAGGATTTGCACAACAAAAGGTAAAAATGTTGCCAACTGAAGTTAGCTCTCGCTAGTGTTAGCAACCTCATTCAATTGAATTGCACGCTGAGTCATGCGCCGACCTAGCTTTAGCCCAATTTGTGAGTAATCGTCTCTCACACTGTTAGCAGAAAGTCATGACTTCCCTCCGAAAAGAACGACTCAATAAATGGTCTCCGTACAAGAAAGACTAAGTTAATAATAGTACTTTCTCTGTCGTATATACACCATTAATTGTGGCGTCTCTTAAAGTAAAATGCAAAGTGTAATAGTACAGTTACACATGGTGGGAAATTAAAAACTAGAAAACGATTGACTTACTTTTAAGTCACTGTCATAATAAATTACAACATAAGTGCCCATGTTTGCGTGGAGAATGAAACACATTTTTTCCACTTGTGTCTGAGAGTGTTGACTAAATGCGACTGTGTTGGTTCATTTGATAGGTTGTGGCATCAGCTGACGCTGAGATTGACAGACTTCGTTAAAGACCCTTGTTTCAAAAACGGAGATGGCCTTATACAGGTGAATACTTCATATTAATACACATTTCTGTCCTCATTATTGTTCAAATGATTTCGTTTTCCAATATGTGAGTTTCACTTGGAATGATCTATTAGCAGGATACATTGTTCATATAACATTTCACAATGTTGTGTATTATGAAAACAAAACAACCATAATGACATTTAATATCTGGGTTGATATTAGGAGTGTAACGGTACGCTAAATCACAGTTGGGTTCGTTTTTTTGGAAACTTAGTTTCGGTATATTTTCGGTACAAAAAACAGATTAAAAAAAAAAAAATTAACGAAAAGATAGATAAATGCAAACCATTCGGGTGATATTCGAAGAAATTACACCAGAATAAAAAATACAGAACAACAATAAAGATCTCTTAATTTTGTAAATTATTAAGACACTGACAGCCTATGACACATCTAAGTAATCAAGTGAAAGCCAAGTTGTCATTACAGTACATATATACAGTTTTTGTGATGAAAAAAATGCATACAATAACAGTTACAATTATTGCTAACTATATCAAAACTATTTTTACAATGAAAAAAATACAGTAATTTAAAAAAGTCTTTATGAAATTGTATACACCTTTTAGGCATTGAAATCTTTGAATGTTCAACAGCATATTGTAACGAATTGGGTTATCTGTGTTGTGGTCGGATTTGTGTATTGCTGAGTTGTGATGTTTCCAAGGTTCATGAATGCATCGTACGGCAAGCGAGTGGAGCAGCGGAGAAAGAAAAGCGCGAGCAGTTGTACTTGGATGAATAAAAACGTTATAATTAAACTACGTCTGACGGCATGTTCCTGGAAGACGCTACAATATGATAAATCTCACTGTTTAAGTTTGGCGTTTTAGCTCCCTCGTCTAAGAAACATTCAATGTCGGCACACAACTTTCAGACTTAACCACGTAACTTTCCCCATCGGCAATTTTAACAGGACAGACAGAATGTTTCCAAACAGGAGACCGCAGTGTACGGGGGGACCTTCGAGCTCTGGCTCTTTCCTGGCTCTCACTTTTGTGCCGCCACTCTCGTCTCCTGCACGCAACAGTCAATAGCGCTCGTGCGTAAGCTCACGCTAATAAGTGGACCGAACCGAACGCAAGTGGACCGAACCGAACATGCCATACCTAAACGTATTAATACACCCACGTGTACCATTACACCTCTCTAGTTGATTTTTTGCATTGCATTTTTGTGCATTATGCCTTAGTAAGAAAGTGTTGTATACAGAGCAGCTATGAGTGGCTGTTTATATGAAACTGGAGAAAATGAAGAAACAAATCCCAAATATTACCTAACAAGAAATGATTTTAGAAATGATTTTAGAATGATCTATATATATATATATATATATATATATATATATATATATATATATATATATATATATATATAGACACACACAAACTACTATACTTTACATTTTAACAGTCCTGTTCTTGTTTTGCAGCTTTATGAAAACTTCATCAGTGACTTCGAACACAGGTTATCAATAAAAATGACTAAGAGACTGCCAAGGAGTAACTGTCCTTCAGCCTGTTAATGTATTCATGTGACTGTCTCTCGATCTTTCAGTTAATAGTTCTTATCCCTTTGCAGGATCAATCCTTTGTCCCTCATGGAGATTATTCTCTATGTTGCCAGACAGATGACAGGTAAGACCAGGGTGATGTAGAAAACAATATTTTCTTTTATATTTGATGAATGATTAATAAAACACTTGTTTCCAGATCCCAAAGATGCCATCACTTTTCTTGAGAAGACCAAGGAAAAGGTAGTTCATGAATAAAACCACAACTAACTACGACTAGATATGTCAACAACACAATTTGGACAAACTGGCTGTGTTTATCCCGGTCCAGGTGAAAAGCAGCGAGGAAGCTGTCATTCTGTGCAAGACGTCCATCGGCAGTCTCAAACTTGAAATCAATGATCTTCCAGCAACAAAGGTGGGAGGATCTTCAAATATATTTATTTCCTATCCTTGCATGACACCATTAGTAGCACAACCTAGGGCTGGGCGATATGACTGAAAAGTATATCACGATATAAATGTTTCATATTGGTCGATATCGATTATTGAATTTTTAGGTTTTAGGTGAATATTGAACATTTAGTTATTTTATTTTAACATAATACTTAACCTTTAATAAGAGGTCAATGTAACTATGAAAGAGTGACATAAACTGGTCGATATAAAGATTAAATAAACTCAATTTTAAAGATAATGTGCTTAGAAGGGCTAAGAAATGTTTGAAAAACTCTCACAATCTAAGTATTTCATATCAGTCAATATTGATAATTATTGATTTTGTTTGAAACCTTTTCTTTAAATAACAGTTAAGAGTTTTTTTGTACATCTTTATGTAGTGTAATGTGCAGTTTGTCCTCCATCAGTGCATTGTAAATGTTTATTTGCATTAGGTCTACCCCAAAGCAGTTGTTGACACATATATTAGCCTTCATTCAATGTTCATCCAATGTAAGTGAACGAATACTCTCTTGCAGTGCATCCATCATCGTTGACCAACCGTCTTAGGACTACTTTATCTTTTTAGCGGACTCATTATTGCCATAGTCCATTTATATTTTACTTGCTTGATTTTACCTTGAGTGCGATGCCGGTGTCGGATAAGGCTAACTACTGCTAGCATGTCAAAGACAAGAACTCCTCTACTTGTACACCGTGGCCCCATCCACGGGTTTTTGATAGGGTTATCATGCATAATATAATTTAATTGTAAGAGTTATACTGAGTCGAGTGGTCATTTATTTGAGCAAAGTTACAGCGCTCGCTCGCTGTACGCGAGCATAGTGCGCGGCCGCCGGGCCTGCGAGCATGCTCCGTTGAGTTAACAGCTTCTTCTTGTTGGTTTAAATGCTTCTTCTTTGGTTTAAACGCTTCTTCTTCATGTTTGGAGGCGGAAGCGCGATCGGGTTTGTTTTTCTTTCTTTTTTTTTTCTATCGAACATTTTATCGAAAGCATTTTCTATTGGTATCGATCACGTGTCAATCGCGATACATATCGATATCGAATTATCGACCCAGCCCTAGCACAACCCATTTCTAACCTTTCCATACTGTGAATGCAGTCACAGTAGACACTGACTGGTGCCAAATGTACTCCTTTTGTTTTGCACTTTAACTATCTAGACTTAATTATGTTCACTGCCTTATCAACAGTGGCCATTTTACGACATTTTGCTAGACTGTCATTCGTCATCCATTAGCGGCCAGAGTAGCCGTCCGTCATTCGTCCGTCTATCATTTTTCTCCTTCGTCAGTCGTCCCACCTCCCAAAAAAAAATTCTGAAAAATGGGCATCCTCCAGGTACGGACTGAAAGACTGGTCCCTCAGTCTGACGGAATGCCCACCTCTACCTATTAATGCAGATAAAAAGTCTGTTTTCAATTTCATTGTCAAATGTTGTGTGGCATCTTATCTGTTCACTGTGATTAAACATTGCTGGTTTAAAGCATATTAATCATAATAGAAAAAGGCAAAACGATTAGAATGTGTTTTCAATTGATTGACACTTCATTTAAATTCTATTGAAGCTTAGATTGTTTGTCCTTTTTTTTTTTTTTTACAGTAACTTGGGATTGTAATTTTTCAATATTTAAAATCCTCAAGTCTGCCAATATGGCAATGTGCTTAAACAGGAAGTCAACGCCCAAATTTTCTTTTCAATAATATGTGCCCCCACTAGTAAAAACACGGTATTCTGATTAATATTGCTTTTGTGGAATGACTTAAGCAGTAAAATCCACCTGTTTTTGTGCATCTCGTGGGGCAGCCATTTTGCCACTTGCTTCTTACTGAAAATGCTGACTGAAATGACATCCCAGTTGCTCAGGGCTCAGATAACAAATCAATCATGGCTCAGCTTCAAAAAACAGGTGCGCTGTGATTGGCCATTAGTAGGGATGTCACAATATCGGTGATATCGCAATATTAAAATTGGCAGGATATCATCGTCTTCATGTCACAATATTAATAGCAGAAAATCTGTTTAAAAACTCAAGTTGTTTTCCATTTGTGCAGTTCCAGCACCGTCTGGTGGTTAGTTTATTAGTGCAGTTTAATTTGATGCAATGTTTTGCCACCTATAATGGATGGATGGATGTTTAAGACCCACGCTAATCGCCAGATGAAGGGGAACATTACACATTTAAGTTCTTCCACAAACTGATCGAATTCACAATGCGTGTGTGCATTAGCAAATAAGTGCCTCAATATTAGGTGTTTGGTCAATGGTCATTTATATACATTTAGATTCATGTTAACTGTACTATTTGAACTTTGTATAATTAGGACCGCAGCTAACTATCATTGTTTAGAGATGTTTACATGCAACTGCTCATGTTTATTTGTATTTGTATTTAGTGTTCTACAGAAAGCATACACACAACCAAATTAAACAGAAATCAAATTATTGTTCACATGAACAAAACTATGTTCTAACCAATAAAAGGTCCCATAAATCTGTCATACCACCAAATATTTTTCAACATCTCCGTCGGCCCGCTTCAGTCGAACACAGCATTGTGAACTACATAGACCATGATACTTTGCGCTGCTTAGCCAATAGGAGTGCATGTTTGGCCAAGCCTATTTCTTTGTGAATGCTATTATGTCCAAAAACAGAATATTGTAAACCCTGAGCAACTGTGATGTCATTTTCAGTCGACAGAAAGTGGCAAAATGGCCGCTCCAAGAGATGGCAAAAAACGGGTGATTTTTGCTGCATAACTTATATTCTACATACGCAATATTAACTGGAATGCCGTGTTTTGACCAGTGGAGGCTCATAGAACATATTTTTGTCAAGAAATTTTAGAGTTGACTTTCGCTTTAAGATTCTGCAAACACTACTTATCCCCCAAACCTAATGTAAATGCCTGCATTTCATTGCCTCTGTTTTTGTTCTCTCTTCCAGAAACTAATTGAGGAGGTTGAGGAAATGTTGAATAATTTGCCAGGTGTTACATCGGTGCATGGCAGGTTTTATGACCTCTCAAGCAAATATTATCGCATCATTGGGAACCATGCCTCCTATTACAAGGATGCCCTGAGATACCTTGGTTGTGTGGACATTAAAGACCTTCCAGGTTAGTTAAAGCATGAAGGGACTACAAACTGGAATCTGGATGACAAAGTAACAATTGCTGTTGACTTCACAGAGACAGAGAAGCAGGAAAGAGCATTCACATTGGGACTAGCCGGCCTTTTAGGAGAAGGCGTGTACAACTTTGGCGAACTGGTTGGTTGCACTCAAAATCCTTACCATGTGTCGTTTTAACAATATCAGTGCATAGTGGTTATGCTGCTTATCGTTGCAGTTGATGCACCCTGTACTGGAGTCCTTGAGAAACACAGACAAGCAGTGGCTCATTGACACACTGTATGCATTCAATGGAGGCAATGTAGAAAAATTCCAAGGCTTCAAGTCTGCATGGGGCCAGCAGGTTTGTTTCATTTATGACATTTACACCTGTACAAAGACATCGGAGAGCCGATAACTTTTAAGAACTTAACGAGGTGATAGTTACCACAATGATCAAATCTCCTAAATGTATTATTGTGGCATGCTTATGTAATGGCTGAACAATTCATCAAATTCAAACAGACTTTGCAATGTAGTTAAATGCAATTTTAGAATCGCAAAGGCTGCAAAAAAAAAAAAAAAAAAAACTCAGCTAGGCTTTACTTCTTATATACTGTAAGTGCAGGTTAGTGTCTAGTATATAAGTGTTTTAAAAGTGCAGGCCACAGGTTTTCCTATCATTGTTTCCCCAGGACCTGCAAGTACGTTTTTTACATATAATGTGCAGTAGGAGCTGACGCAACCTTTCACTGCTTGTCTGCTGTATAAAACATTAAAAAACGGACAGCAGGTGGCAGTGATCAGCCAGGTTTAGGTTTCAGAGGCAGTCAGTAGTATAATTATACAGTATACGAGATGAAAACAGTCCGGTTGAGGAGTGGCGGTTCAGACAGTTGTCAGAAAAACAGGGGGATGGAGAAAGTAAGACTGGTGACCCTCGACGATTGTTTTTTGTGGGGTTAGATAAAAAGTCACCTGTCTAAAGATGATGTCGGTGACCGAGTGGCTTTGGTGGAGTGAATGACGCGTCGTTCCATAACACGTAAGAAGTAACCACCCCCTTCTTAGCTGCATGTCCATGCTCCATGAGTCAGTTATATGCACATCAATTTGTCCTGCTGCACTATAAAGTTACCAGTAATACTAATATATGTACAGATCATGCATATTATAGATGTGGACAAATAAATGCTTTTATGTAGTACCCGCTCGCTAGGTAGGCAGACTTGAGTGGAGGGGTCTGGGGGGAAGGGAAGAGAGACATTGGTCAACAGGGCCCGTGTACCGCGTCATCACGATGTCATCGTCCGCCATGTTGGGAGCTGCATTAAAGGCTGTGTATTTGTCGATTCAAAAACATATTAAAATGCAAACAATTGGTGGGGATTTACAAGGATAAATGAGGTTGTGAAGCCAGAAACCAATATCTTGCAAAAATAGACATTATAAATGATATGGATCCCTACAGAATTACCTACTTACAATACTGAGTGGAGCTACGAACGAGACCTCCTAATACTGTGCTAATACCTCGGTTAAAAACATGTCATGTTAATTTGCACTATACGTGTAATACTTACGTTTTCAGATTGTTATTGCATTTAAGTTTACATATACCTCAGTAAAAAAACATGTCATGTGCATGTGCACTATACGTGTAATGTTTACATTTGGAGATCGCTATTATATTTTAAGGTTTACTTGTACCGGTACGTTAAAGCTAAAAGTCATGTACTGTACAATTCAGGCAATAATGTTTACATTTTGCGGTTTACACTAACATGCATGCCATAAATTATTTCTGCTGCTGTAATAGTCGTATATTCCTTTTTATTCATTTGATAGAGTAAGTAAATAAAAAAAAATAAAAAAACTTTTTCAACTTCATCTGATCCTTGTCTGTAAAACGCACGTTCAATTATCGGTAAGTTTAGTAAAAAGGCAGAAACAATCTGATGTATCAATCTGAATGTTTCCCTCTCACCTGTCTTGATTTTAGCCGGACCTTGCAGCACATGAAGCCAAACTGATGCAGAAGATCCAGCTTCTCTGTGTGATGGAGGTGAGATGGACTTACTTTCAGGTTCCAGCGGAAGTGCACAATTGGATAAGTGTGAAAGTGCATCAGAATCAACACAAATCAGTCAAGGCCTTAGTGCTTAATCAAGCATGTTTGAACAGATATTTGAAGCAAACTGTCACTTCTTCAAGTCCCAAATCACATATTGTGGTACTCTGACAAAGAGAAATACAGTGGAACGCCTCCTTTGGTTTCCAAACACATTTTTCAGTTGACACACATTAGGCTTCAACAGTCACAGCATCCCCACGGAACGCTCAATATGCATTCTCTACACAACGTAAATATTGTTCATTGTCGGAGCTGGGCTTGTCGCGGCCACCCCTCCCCTTGAGCTGCGCCGGGTGTTTGAGTCTGAATTTCCATTCATTTTAGTGAGAAATTTTGATTTGGAACACAAACAGGAGAACGGAGAACGAATTAATTACCTGAACTGAGGTTCTACCTTAGAGTGCTCCCCTGTCATTTACTTTCACACCAAAGCAAAGGTTTTTTTTCTCTAAGGTATATGTTGAGTTTTCCTGGAAGTCTGCAGTTTATACTGAACGTTCTTAAGGATTTTTATGGTACATTTACTACAATGTGGTTGTATGCGCAAAAGGAGAGTCACAGTCACCAATGCGCTATGCAGCTAATTACTGAACACCAGGAGAACAGTAAAACAAATGAACAGAAAGAGTCCACGCACGCAGGAACCGTTTCGGCCACAGCTCACACAGACACTCAAAAGCTGTCTGAAGAAAAATTGTGATGCCTGAAGGTTAGAAGATTAATGAAACCAAAAGACAATGGCACTGAAAACAATGTAATCATTCTTTGAAGTTGGGGGAGTGAAAAAGATCAGTTCAACAATTAACACTACAAAATCAGGTAAAAAAAAAAAAAAAAACTTCAAACAGCTGTGGACCAGAGCAGAATCTTAGTCTTTTCACAGTCCAGACATTCAATCCCAGGAATTTATTTTTTTTTTTCATATTTTTTCAAACGTTAGGTCTGGCAGTGAGTGGGTTAATGCTTCAATCTACTCCATTACCAAAAAATCCTCTCGACGCACACTGACCGCCTCATGATCTATCTTTTCTCGTTCGTATTTGCAGATGACTTTCACACGTCCAGCAAACCACCGGCAGCTGAGCTTCACAGAAATTGCTCAGAGTGCCAAAATCCCTGTTAATGAGGTTTGTGGGATAATGATATGATAGATATCCTTCAAGAATGTCTGTAAAACCGTTTAACATGAATCCTATACAAGTTATAGTAGAAAAATGAAATTTGCCCACATATCTATATACTGTATTGCAGGAAATGTATAATATTTTTCCTCCAAGGCTGATGAATTACAGCACATTTATCCTACTTTTAGAACTGCCCTGTTTTGGAGGGCTGCTATCTCACGCATGCTTAGCGTTACCATGACAGCCAGCTAGTGAGTGGTTAATTCTACTATTAGTGATAAATGGATGTTTGCAGAGTGTGTGCAAAGCCCATTCTTTTTCTTGCTATGTTCGTGACAACGTGTCAATCACGAAAATGTTCGAAAATGGCAGATGTTTGACCCGGTAGCTTCCAAGATATCAAGATCAATTTGAACAGGTTGTTAAGATACATTTTTGACAGTAAGCTTATATTTTACTTGGTTGTGTAATTTCACACTCGATGAGTGGAGCACTTGAAACAAATGTGGAAAGAATTGGTGTTTTTTTTTTCCTTGTCTCGTTTTAAAGAATTTGTTTTGTCAGTGTGAAAATGTTTCTAGTAGGTGAAAGCATTGTAGCTCCTGAAATATGTGGTGTATGATTTCTGTGCAGGTGGAACTTCTGGTGATGAAGGCTCTGTCCGTTGGCCTCATTAAAGGCAACATTGATGAGGTGGACAAGAAGGTGCAGATGACTTGGGTGCAGCCAAGAGTGTTGGACTTGCAGCAGGTGAGACTCTCATTGCTCCACAGAGTTTTTTTTTTTTTTTATTGACTATGTTGCTGTTCAGATCCATGAATTGCATATCTGTTGGTTGACTCAATTGACTTATCTCACTCTCGCATGTTACTTCCCAATTCAGATCAAAGGTATGAAGGAGCGTTTGGACTTCTGGTGCGGAGACGTTAAGAACATGGCCATGCTCGTGGAACAACAAGCCCATGACATCCTCACCTAAGATCCGATGAATTATTGCCAACATCCCTCTATGACCAGTAATTCCTGTTCTGTTTGGTTTTTTTTTTCTAGTGGACTGCATCCTTTAGGTTACTGGCACTTTTCATAACTAACTGTTGTGTTTTACAAAAGAAACTTGCTTGTATTATTATCAAAATATGGACAAATTCTGTCCACAACCTGAATAAAATGTCCACAAAAGTCAACTTGATCTATGTCAATTACATTTACCTTTATTTTAATATACTGTACAGTGGTACCTCTACTTACGAACGTCTCTTCATACGAAATTTTCAAGTTACAAAACGCCTCAACAGGAAAATATTGCCTCTTGTTACGAAAGAAATTTCAGGATACGAAAGGTAAAAATACAGTATGGGCTGCTACTTGCAGCTACAGTTTCCTGAACGCAACATACTCATAGCTGCTCTGCCATTGGCCATTACCTAGCATCTTCCTGGCATCCCGTTGGCTAAGAGGGACCTCTACCGTATGTGTCTATGTGTGTAGACAGACAGGTAGAAGCTATGTCGATGCAGCGTGCTCGTCATTCGCTTGGGCCATGAGGTGTTCCGATAGTTTTATGCAAATTATAAACGAGGAAGAGAAAAAAAGAAGAAAATCGTTTTTTTTTTTTTTGTCCATACAAACAAAGCAAGAGATACGAGAAAAGTATAAAAAAGGGATGCGTTTGGTTGATCTGGTCAAAGAAAATGGCCGTAATGTATCGACAGTCGCCACGTTATTAAATCAGTTCTATACAAAACGCCAGGCAAAAAACACTTCTGAGAACATGAACCAAAGAGGGCAAAAAGCGGTGAGGACAGCAATTAAAAGGTAAACGACCATCATGTTTATTCTTTACTCTGTTGTTTATTTTTTACATTATGCACAACTCTCATTTATTGTGCAATAATCTAATTGTAACATCTATTTGTTACATGTTTGGATGCATTTTTATGCTTTATAAAACATTTATGTCTGAATTTTGGGGGGCTTGGAACGGGTTAGGGCATTTACATGGAAAACGCGTCTCTACTTACAAAATTTTCTGCTTAAGAAATTTCTTGGGGTGAGTATCCCCAGTTTAGCTAATGCCCCAGTCCAAGATGGCGGCCGCACTGGGGAGACCAAGGGGCAATAACACTGGGCCACTGGAAATGAATAGTGACATTTGTGTGGCTTTTTTAAGGTTGAATGAGTTGAATGTGTGGGAAGTAGGAATCTGGGATCTTAGGCTTCTTTCAAAACAATTTGTGTCCGGGAGTATAATCAAGCTACGCTGGCACATCATGCACTTTCCTACTTCCGGAAATACGCCGTAGCAAAACTGCTGTGTAGTGGTTTGCTGGCATGCTTTTATTTTGAAGGCCGGGAAGTGTGAAGGAGGGCAATTGTGGAAAATAAGTAACTTGTTGAATGCTTGCAGACTTGTGGTCTGTTGGACCCAAATAATTATACAATACGACAAAACCAACCCCAGGGCTCGCAATGGAAGTTTGTACACGCAGCTGGGTAAGTACGTGAGTAAGTGGCACGTTTGAAGCGTGTCCACAGCGGGTTCGAATAGTAAGTTAGCCATCTAATTTTCTTTAAATAAACCTCTTCCGTTAGCAGGAGGAAAGAATGCAGTACGCAGCTCGTTGCTGCTGCAAAGCAAACTAGTTTGGAAATAAAATTAAATGCATAGTCTAGTCATCTCGGTCCCTTTATGGTTGTAGCAATCATGATATCCATTGTTGTCGCTGTCTTTTTGAAGCGACGCCCCCCGACTTTTTTCATAACTCGGGTCCACGAGTATATTCAAGCTGCACGCAGCACTGACTCAAGGATGACGCTGGCACATTAAGGTGGCGTCTTCCCTACTTCCAGAAATGTGCCGTAGAAAACCTGCTGTGTATAGTGATTTGCTGGCATAGTTTTTATTTTGAAGGCCGTGAAGAAGGAGAAGTGTGCAAAATAAGTAAGTAACTTGTTGGCTGCGACTTCTGGCCGTCTGTTGGACTCAAATAATTTTACAATACGGTGTAGTTGTTCTTGTTCTTGTTCAGTTGCTCGACAACCCGGAGTGCCCGTTGCCGTATTTTGTGCTTCATATTGCATATATACTATGTCTGGACTGCTGGCAGGCCAATCTGGTACTCACACCCGCTTTTTTTCAGTGATACATTGCCTTATGGACTCATATACTGACTTTTTTTTAATGAAAGACGGCAGAACTACGCTACGACAAAATTCGCCTGCGCGAATTGAAGGAATGAGAAAATGAAAAGGAGTGTGTTGCTCTGAAAGAGGGCGGGGACAGAGAGAAACTCGAGGTTCATTGAGATACACCTGGTCCTGACCAGGTTAGGTTCAGAGAGTCATACTGCGCTACCTGACTGAGAGCTTAAGTTACCTCTCTCTCTGAAACCAGCTCAAGTTACCCCTCTTTCTCCGGTTTGATTTACCTCCCTTCTTGAAACGGAAAAGTCAGTTTCCCTCATTTCAGGGTTAGCAGACTCTTGAATGTTTCGTCGGCCTGAATGTTTCTCTCACTAAGCACAATCCTCCTGTCCCGACACATTGTGTATTCAAATAAAATGACAAACTGAATAATATGAAGTTCAGGTCTTGCTTAGACAACCACAATTATGCCATTCTTAATATTCAATAAAATAAAACGAAAAAAAACACACACAAAGAAACACAAATTCCAAAATAATATAACCCTGTAAGGCTTAGTGGCCACATACGTGGACAGCACTTTCTAGCTCTTGTGTCCACAAGCGTGTGCACTGTGGAACTGTGGGTGTTTTGGACAAATATGTGGGAAGTTACACTGCTATCTTGTGGTCTCAGAAGAGTATTACATACTACAGTCAAAATACAGTATACAAAATACAGTACAGTACCACCTAGTGGTAGCTATATAACTGGAGGCTCATTAGGTATAATACGGCAGCCGCCATCCTTTTCTAACACTTGATCATATTCAGGGTCATAGGGAAGCGGACTAATACGGTGGCCCTGAAGTGGAAACGCAACCGAAAATCACTACACTGAAGGGCAAATGAAAAAACATAAATAACTAAGCACAAGAGTAAATTAAAAACATCCCTCCATCCATTATCCGAACCACTTATCCTCACAAGGATCGCGGGCTTGCTAGAGCCTTATGGAGGTAAATTTGGTGCAAAAGTAACTTGTACTTATACCAAGGAAATTTGTACTTGTAACAAGGAAATGGTAAAAAAAAAAAAAAAAAAAAAAAAAAAGTCTATTCATAGAGAAAACAATTTGAAGGCGTGTGAAATAATTTAGTATCTGAAAAAAATATATTGTACCTGAAAAAATTTTTTTTACTAAATTGTGCGGCTTGTTTCAGTCAATGTAGTTGGCGCGGGCGGGCGCGGTTGCGTACCGGGGGTGCGAATGATGCGTTTGCAGCTGTGGGACGCGGAGTGAAGCACTGAAAATCTGTGCATTCGCCCCATTCGTCGCGTATAAAACAATCCAATCAGCATCGGGCATACTACGTCACACACAGTCAAAGAGAACCAGAGCTCAAAGGTCCCCCGTACACTGCGGTGTGTGCGGTGTGTCACACACAGCCAAACAGAGCCACAGTAAAAACTGTAAAATAAATAAATAAATAAATAAATACATTTTAAAAAGCCGCCGAGTGAACAGGACGCTGTTTGGCTGTGTGTGACGTAGTATGTCCGATGCTGATTGGCTGCCGTGAGACGAAATGGCAATAAATTTGTTTAATACGCGACGACGTCCCACCGCTCCAAAAGCATCACTCGCGCCATCCCGCACGCATGGCATTATTGCCACAGGGAGACGCATTGTAGGTCACATGTGGGCAACAGACCCACTATATCATTTTATAATTGACAAAAAGATTAACAGTGACTTTTTTCTCGTTGACAAATGCACAAGATAGTTTGTCTAAGTTTGTCTATGCACAAGAGAATGCACAAGTTCCTGAGTCTTATTTAAATTTAGGAACTCATTGAATCGTTTACTCGAGTGAAGCCCGCATGTGACTATTTTTTCTACATTGATTATATTCCGAACCATGCAACGTTTAGGTGGCATGCTATGTATTTGCACAATTTTTGCATAATTAAGTCTTTTGAGACTGCTGATTATTTTGATCTGTTAAAAAGTGTTACTAAAAGCAGGTAAATTTACGTTTTTCAGTTAACTTTGTGACTGGCTAGTTATTGTACTGTGCCAGCAACGGTTTTGTATTTCTTCATGCTTTTGAAAATATACATAGATTTTTGTCAAAATTACGGCAATAATATGGCTGTTTTTTCTCAGATAATGACGCATAATAGCAGTCACCATAAATAAATGGAAAAATATACAGAAATTCCATGTGATCGGAATCGATATCATATCTGTATCGGCCAATCTCACTCATGCATGATCGGTAGCGGTATCGGTGTCATAAAACCTGATCGGAACATCCCTATTGTATAGTAAACATTCTCTTCTTATGAAATGATACCACGTTGAGAGCCATTCAATTTCAAACCTCTTGTAGCTTGTTTAATACACTGAATGAATGATATGGTTGCAAATGACATTTGATAAGAGCTTGAAATTACTTGTCCAAGGAACTAAATGAAATTCCACCACTTCATGGTTGATATCTGGGAAGTAATCAGAGCAAACAAGTTGTATTTTTTTCAATAAATGTGCCATAAGGAGGAAAATACACAAGCAATGCGCACACACTGCCATCTCATTGTCTATTCATTTTTATTTTTAAAAATTTGATGTCACATCCAAAATAACCAATGCAAAACACAGGGCTCTAGTGTTACTATTTCATAACACTTTGTTTGCAAGGTGAGCATAGAGTGAGGCCCTAAAAATTGGGGCTGACGGAGTGGACATTGGCAGCATCGTGTGTTGGGTGCTTTAAAATCAGGAGGCTATATTACTTCTATGGTTATTCCTTGAACAAAAACTGATAATGTCCCATAGATCAGATGCTTTTTCACTTTAGCTGCCCCACTCAGACAGCCTGAAAAACCTTCTAACTTCAGTATATCAATCATCCCTAAAAGTGGTTGTGGAATATTGTGAGTGCAAACTGCATAAAGTTAACTGATGATTGAACGTGTTCGTCAAAACCACTTTTTCCTTTCTGTCTTTGTATTTTTTTGCAGATGGACCCCTGAAAAATAATTTAAGAACCGTGCCCAGTTATAAAGAAACCATTTTTTTTTTCTTCTTAAAGATGATATCAAGTCAAAAATGTTCTTAACGATTATATGTTCTATGCAGCCCTACTAGTCTAAACACGGCATTCTGATTAATGACCCATTTGTGGAATATGAATAAAGCAGCAAAATCCATCCGCTTTTATCCATTTTAGGGGCACCCATTTTTCCACTTGCTGTCGACTGAAAATGACATCACAGTTGCTCAGGGCCCAGGTAACAACCAATCACAGCTCAGCTTGCCAACGTTACATGACCAAACCCAGAAAACAGGTGATAACTCAGAAAACAACATCCACAAACTCAATATTAATCACTATTCTGGCTTTAGACTAGCGGGGGCACATTGGGGAACTTTAAAATTGTAATTTTTTTTTTACTTGACTTCCGCTTTAATTTACATGTCATTTGAGGCCAATTCAGAAACCAACTTTGAACAAACACAAGAAAAAGGAATGGTACTGAAGAAAATGTCTTAATTTCTGTAAAATATTAAACTCAACAATTTGCAAGTAATTAATTGGTCATGGGAATTTTATATAATTGGCTTCTGTTAAGGAATGATGACTTTGAAGGGGAATTCATTTGCCTCGTTGGAGTCTTTTAGGGCATCAAGTCATGTGCAGATTCATTGGCTGTACTCATTGTTGTTGGATAGAAACGCCATTTATGGTTGGCTGATTTATTCATTATCAAGCTTGAATTAGCTCCTGGGTCACATTCAAAGTGCCAAGAAAAAAGATGAGCATCTGCTTTCTGCATGGTATCGTAAACATGAATGAATTGGCAAGTAACTGCCAAAATATATGACCTTTTCATTGGCGGTAATTATTCATAAAAGTTGTTTTATTTACTATACGAATTCCTTTTTTGTACACCTCTGGGGCAAGATCACTGTGAGAGGAAAGTCTGTCAAAGTCTGTCTGTTTTGTTGTTTGTTTGTTTTTTGGTTTCATGATTTTTCTCAGTGTTCCTCTGTCTCTCGTTATGATTATCGTGTCCACCTGTGCTTCTTCCACTCCCCAGTGTTGAACTAATCAGCTCCCTCCTACCGTTTGTGTCTTGTCCAGGTGTTTCTCATCATCTCGTGGGTATGTCTGTATTTAGTTCAAAGTTTTCCTTTCAGTCCTTGTTGGGTCATTGTTGTTGTTGTGTTGTTTATTGCTATCAATGTCTGTTGGTGCCACAGAGTTTCCTACAGTCAAGTCAACTTTCTTTACCACGCCAAGTGATCTTTCTTTGTGCCACGCCAAGTTAACTCTCTCAGCCAAGTCAAGCCAATCCAGGTGGAGCCAAGCCTCATCACCACGCCAAGTATCATTACCCTGTCGATTGTATTTCCCTGCACCTTTTGCCATTTCAGTAAAATACGCTAAGCTGTCCTCCTGCCTCGCCCTCTCGCGTCTGGGTCCTCCACGCCTCCACAGTAATTCCCCCGTAACGTGACAAAGTCAGAGGTAGGGCCTGCAGCTATGCTCCCCTTGAGCCTTTGGGAGATTGGTTTGTTGCTCGAGAACATCTTGGACACAGCGTCGGCATCTGTTTCCATATATAGAGGGGCTTGAATATGCAACACTCTGTTCCAAAGCAAAGTTTGAAAGATGTAAATGCTACTTTTGTCCGCAAATGATTGCGTAGGAACCTCTACAGCAGGGCTAACCAACCTATTTGAGACTGAGAACTACTTATGGGTACTGATTATTGTGAAGGGCTACAATTTTGATTCACACTTCTGAAATAACACATTGGCTCAAATTAAATGACCTTTATTCATGTTATTTGGTGATGTGTTATTGTTAATAATTAATGATATTTATTTATGTGACATTGAACAATTTAAAGACTTCTCTCAATGATAATAAAATAGAGACATATCCTATTAATCTCTGACAGTGTTTACATTTCGATCACTTCCACAACATTTCTCGGAAATTACCGTATAACTATGTCCCATCACCGGTGATCTTTTTTTTTTTTTTTTTCGAACAGGTTCACAGGCTACTCATGTGGTCCTTGGGGGCTACCTGGTGCCCATGGGCACCATGTTGGTGACCCCTGCTCTAGAGCGAGGGTGCACACACTTTTCGGCATGCGACCCACATAAAAAGTGATCAAGAGCTACTTATAAAATAACCAAGTCCAAATGATCTACCTACTTTATTTGAGTGCAATGCTACAATACTAAAGAGGAATGCACAAGTGTTTGATTTTTTTTCACCAATATTCAATGAATTTTACCCTTAGCAATGTGGTTAGCCACCAAGTATGACG
Source organism: Filicampus tigris (assembly GCF_054856515.1). NCBI lineage: Eukaryota > Metazoa > Chordata > Actinopteri > Syngnathiformes > Syngnathidae > Filicampus > Filicampus tigris. The sequence continues at coordinate 28,169,295 of NC_141219.1, forward strand.
CTCTGAAAGCACTTACATTTGTTGACGAATCAGTTTTAAGTCTGCATTGACTGCGCATATTGTGCGGAGCGGGCTTACGTCGTGCGTGGGAATCACTTGTCGCCGTAAATCTGTATTTAAAGTAGGTCTTCTGGTATTGTCTGTCAAATTACCTTTCTGTTTCAAACGATTTCAAAGGCAGCGAAGGTTGCGTACACGTCAGAGTTCGTCATCGTTCGTTCGATGTAGCAAATGTTTGCAAAACGTACGGCAGTTGCTCGCCAACAAGAGAATTTTGAACGTTCAAAATTCCCTTGTGACAAGAAAAGTACAGGCGAATGTCTGATGACCGTTTGGCAAACATTTGCGACCTTGAACGAACTCTGACGTGAATGCACGTTTTTCTACCGTCGCCAACAGTCAGAAATGTTCGCCTCTCAGTGGGATAGAGGATTACGCGACAAAGACAACTTGACATGCGTTAAGAATCAGTCATAGATTAATGTAACGGAGAGAATCCGGTCATTTTTCAAAATAAAATATTTTTCAGCCTCGGATGATAAATAAAGCGGAAGTACTGTACGTTTTTTGTTTTTCTTTCATCCGTGAGGCTTGGTGCAAAGTGGCCTTGTGGCCCAGTAGTTGGGGACCACTGCTGTATGTGAATCAAGTGACAAATTTCACAATTAATGAAAAGCGGCAGTGTACTTTTTTATTTGAATACATTAACTGCTGTTGACAGGCGACTAAATCAATGACATGATTCTGGGAGGGTTGGCAGTGATTGAGTTAATGCCACTGGTAGCTGACCATCGACATAATGGGCACCTCTGCATCAGTTTATCAATTTGCAAAACAGCTGTTTCACCCAAATTTTATTTGTGTTAGTTATCCATCTCATCTGCTGGTCTGATGTTTCACTTTGGCAAACACTTGATGGCTTTGTTGTATTCCCAATCATCTGTATCCAGTTTGCAATTTACTGATTCCAATTAAGGTACTGTAACATTTGAGAATAAAGTCGTGGAAGTTGGACTGTAATGATGCCGTAATGTTTTGTTTGCATGCCAGTTTTGAAGATTATTTGTGGATTTTGGATGATCTTAAAGGTCAGTCTGGGTCGATGTGGTACTCATTAAAGCCCACTGATGTGACGGCTATCATCCACTGGTTCCAAAAAGGCTGGCAATATTTCGCTGAGGAGATAGTGGCACAAGATCAATGACCAGGCCAACCGCGGGTTATCCGGGAATCGGTTTGCTGAGCAACCAGTCTGAGGGGAACAGAGGGAGCGAGTGAAACGAAGCTGGATAATCAGGAAAAGCAGGCTGTGTCCCCGAAGGGAGATCATCGAGCCCCAGACATGCTGCTATTGGCACCATCCTCCTGTCTCTACCTCTTTAAGAGCTGAGGGAAGGAGCGCGTCGCGTATGTGTTCGTGTGGGGGGAGGGGTATTGGCTCGGGTGGAACAGTCCTGTAATGAGTAGATGCAAGAGACGAGAGGTAGATGGAGAAAAATAGGCCAAAAATCAAGAGGAAGGCAGATGAACTGGTGGATTGACGGATACAGCGACAATTCCGCTTTAGGGGCACGCTGCGATGGAGAGGACAATGGAGCAGAATGTTTTTTTTCGGCATCTCTTGACATCCTAAGGAGAGCGCCTCCTGTGCAGAGTGGAGAGGGGAAGGAAACGGGAGAGAATCACACTCCACTTCGCTTTGGCCTCCGAGTCTGTGCTGTAACGACTCAAAGACTCGGTTTGTAGCCTAAATGTTTTATTTTCCGGGCCACGCTCGAGAGAAATCGCTTCAACTTTCCGCGAGTGACGTATCCGTGCGGTCGGATCTCAGCTTCACGTCTCCATGTCTGCCGGTGCAGGAGGGACGTCGGGATGCTCTAATGGCTAACTGAGCCGAGCCCCATTGCTGCTGCCGCCGCCGCTGCTCCGTAGGCCTGCGGGACTGGTGGAAAAACCTAGCCCTCGCTTGTCCGGAGCGCCTCGCCGCACGACTGAGACGGCGGGCCCGAGAGCTCCCGGAGAGTTCCCGGAGAGCGGGAAGGGTGGAGGAGGCATTTGACGAAGATGAGGGGCACGGTTAGCCTGCATGCCCATGGGAAAGAGCACGTACAACAACTGTGTTCATCGCTCCAGCCCCGTCACTGAAGCTTCGATTTCTTCTCCATCATAGACGACGCGCATAAGGCCTTCCTGTCATTCCTAACAGGAAACTGGATTTCACATTTGGAGGCAAGGAAGTACGGGGCCTGAGCCCCCCGAACAAGGCCGCCTCCCTACTTGCTACTTCTGAGTAAAGCAGGCCTTTGCATTTCTTTTTCTTGACATTCTAAGGATTTGCCTAAACCTGTTTCATGCATGTCCACTGGAGGCAGGTTTGACTTTGATGATGGGGGGTCGTACTGTGGGGGGTGGGAGCAGGGAAAAGCCCACGGCAGAGGGGTCTGCACGGGGCCACAGGGTCAGGGCGAGTACGCAGGGGCGTGGAGTCACGGCTTTGAGGTCCTGGGTGTGTACACGTGGCCCAGTGGCAACAGCTATCAGGGCACCTGGGCGCAAGGCAAGCGGCACGGCATCGGAGTGGAGAGCAAGGGCCGCTGGGATTACAGAGGGGAATGGACGCAAGGGTTCAAAGGGCGCTACGGGCAGCTGGAGAGCACAGCCAGTGGCGCCCGCTACGAGGGAACGTGGAGCAACGGCCTCCAGGATGGATACGGAACTGAAACCTATTCCGATGGAGGTAAAGCTGATTTAGAGTCTCGTCATCATTCTGATTTACATCCTCTGCGAATGCTATCACAATAAAACTACCATTTGGTGATTAGAAATTTATTTTCAGGCCGCAAGCTGAACAATCGTGAGCATGCAGTACTGCTTCGCACAATTGTTCTCACAGTTCTGAGGTTTGGGCTTCAAATCGTCCCTCCGGCCTACCCGTGTGGATTTCTGTGTTCTTCCCAGTCTTGCCTGCACGGGTCTACTCCAGCGCCCTCCCAAAATTACTGTTACAAAAACATGCATGTGAGATAGTTCAAGACTATAAATTGTGTGAATGCAAACTTTTGTTGACTCTTGCCCAAAGTTGACTAGGGTGGGCTCCTGCTCACCCAGTGTACAAAATGGGTGGATGGAAATTGAACCAGTTGCTGAGCCTGGCGTGAAACGCACGACTTCTCCCGTGCAGTCGCATTAATATAATGTGGGTCACATTCACAACAGACATCAGGAGTGCTGTGCCTGTATCTTATAATACAGCTAATATAGGAAAAAAAAAAAAAAGACAGTCAACCCGCCCCTCATTCGCTCAGCATCACACTCTCTGTGCTGTAAAGTCACCATGGTAACGCCAAGACATCAGGTCAGCGTGTCACTAGAGACCACAGCACGGCTCTCATGCAGTTTGATTGGCTGTTTGGCCCCCACCACGCCATCAGTCTTTTCCCTGTGCTTACTTCTAATTTAGGCCCCTTAATGTGTGATGCAGCCCAGGCCGAGCAAAGGAGAATGTTGGAGCTCAGTAAGAGACGGAGGAGGAGGGAACACAGCCTCGTGCATTCCAAAGAGGGTGTTTGTTGTGAAGTTACTGTTACTAAAGCTCTAACACTAGAAATATAAACTAGACGGTGAATGCAAGGGGGCGAAGAAAAAAAAACACTGCGTCATATAACACGCCTGCCCTGGTCTTCCGCTCACGTGGAGGACCGCCGACAGAGGAATTCAGCATGCACGAGCTGACACATTTTCTCCAAGCCAGTAATTCTAGGCACACGACACACAGGAGAGCCAAAATGGGCATGAAATGGAGGCCTCGTGGGCCCACGCAGGACAAGCGTGCTTGCTTTCAGAACCATAGACAGCTCCTGGTCACGTTGTGGACAATTAGGCAATAACCCCAGACAGTAGATGATGCTAACAAATACATTGGGGAGAAGCTTTATTGGAATAAATGTACATATACACACACACACACACACACGTTTGGAGCATCTTTCCACACTATCCGATATATTTTTCTTTGTGTGTTTGCACTGCTTGGGAAAAATACCAACTTTGGAGAGTCATTAATCAAACAGTCTTCTCATCAGTGTACGCTTGCAATGAACTGCAATGCCCTGCATCATACTGACTGCAATACACTGCATCATACTGATTCTAATTTCGCCCCTCTCGTGCAGTTGAATAAAGTACCGGTAACCAAAACACTGGACTAGAAACAGCCCTCAGTATGAAAAAGTGCACTTTGACACCATGGAAAAATAAAAGTGGGTGCAAAGAAGTTTTATATGAACTATACAATATTCATTCATGAAAATAATTGCAAATAACAACTTTTTTTGAAGAATGTTTTCAGTCTTTACAACTGACTGTCAAGAATCACTGTCTATCAAACTATGGTATGGAGCTTGCCTTGCAGTGGTTCCCAAAAGTGTGTACACTAGTTCTAACTACCATAAAATATGTGGCAGACAGACTTCATTCTGTGACACAATAATTACAGTGTTTCCTCAAATATTGGCTTTAGTGTGCTGTGCACAGGAGAAAATGAGTGCAGCCCCTCAAACAGTCGCCTCCTTTTTTCCCCATCTGGAAAAAAGAATAACAGGTCATGCCACTAAGTGACTGTAATTAACTATCCCATTAGGAAATAAACAATTGAAAATAATCAATAATTGGATTGGATGTGCTTTGCCATGAAAACCCCTTCCTTATTTACTGTACGGTGTTTGAGTATATACACTTGTATCACAGCAATTTTGATATCCCACAAAGACAACGCAAGTAAATTCTTTTTTGGGGCATACAACAGAATTAATTGCTCCATTAATCACAGCAAGTCATCCAGTTCTTGAATGAGCCACGCAGCCCCATTCCATCACACTGCCACTTGGCGGTTAACATGATTTTTTTTTTTCAGCAAATCCTGTCATTTTTATGCCAGGTGTAACAAGATGCACACCTAAAAATGTCATTAGTTCGCAGAATATTTCACCAAAAGTCTTTACAAATATGTTTTCAAGCAAATGTGAGATGACTGTTTTTGTTCTTTTTTTTGTCAGCAGTGGCTTTTTTTTTTCTTTTCGCCTTGGGATTCTTACTTGGATGGCATTTTTTGCACAGTGTCTTCCTTATGGTTGAGTAATGAGAATTTACCTTGACTGAGCCCAAAGAGAAGTCCAGTTCTTTGAATGTCATTCTGAGTTCTTTTGTAGACTCCTCACTCTAAAAACAGTTGGGTTATTTCATTAACCCAATTTTTGGATTGTTTGTGTTGAGTCAAAATTCTGGGTTGTCATGTCATGTCATTTTCCAAACCGCTTATCCTATACAGGGTCGCGGGGAGTTGCTGGAGCCTATCCCAGCCGTCAACGGGCGAAGGCAGACTACACCCCGGACTGGTCGCCAGCCAGTCGCAGGGCAAAATTCTGGGTTATTTCTTATAAATTAACCCAATCGTTGGTTCAAATTAACTATATATTGGTTTATATACTAGTAATGTTTTATGATTTTGATTTAAAAAAAAAAAAAAAATAAATAAATAAATAAATAAATCAACCTTACTAAATTTCTCTCATGCACTGATTTGCATTTCCTGGCTGACAGCCAATCAGAGTGATTATTACTGACACCACTTTGCAGACTGCCGTTGGTGACTTATTCAATTCATATCTAAAAAGTATCATGGCACAAAATATATGAATTGGATCCAATTCTAAACACTACTTTTAATTTAGATTTTTTTCTCACTTCCACCATGAATGTGCTGAACAAAATTCTGGACATGTATGCATTCTACTTTATGAAACCATAAAGTTTGACCGCACAACAAACAATGACCTCCCTGCCATGTTAACATGCGCATATCACCGAGTTGGTTGAGCTGAAATTTGGCCGCCTCGTGACCATGTCATTCGCATAAGGACTGATTAGCGGACTCAAATCCGCTTGCGGCTTTGCTTAATCGAGCCCTTTTTTTCAAACATATCACCCCTAAAAATGGGTGTCAGACCATTTTTTTTTTTTTTTAAACTTTCACTTGTTATACTTGGAATAACCCAATTATTTGCATTGTTTTGACCCAATTTGTTGTGTTCATTTAACCCTTGAACTGGGTCAAACTGAATAACCTATTTTTTGGTTCAAATTGACCCAAGTCTGGGTTGGTCCTTTTTCAACACAACAATTGGGTCAGATTTAACCCAAAATTAGTTATTTTGGGCCTAACTGTTTTTAGAGTGCTGGATAAGTCATTTTTGGACTTTTGTAGTAATTTTGTTTGGCTGGCCACTGCTGTGAAAGTAATCATCACCATCACCTATGAAATTTATGTAGCACTTTAATAGTAATAATGGCTATGACTATGGCTCTGAAAGCTCTTTCAGATTGAATAATTTCAATCATTTTGTTCCGCATTCGTTCTTGAATTTCTTTAGATCGTGGCCTGTTTCTTTTTTAGGACTAAATTGGATTGACAACAATAATTCTTCTGAGGAAAGTAAAGTACAGTAACCATTATCCCTCATCCGACCCGCTTATCCCCACGAGGGTCACGAGCGTGCTGGAGCCAGTCCCAGTTGTTTTCGGACAGTAAGCGGCCTACACCCTGAACTGGTGAACTGGAACCGTTAACACTCACAATCACACCTAAGGACAATATAGGGTGTTCAATTCATCTACCATTCATGTTTTAGGAATGTGGGAAGAAACCGACGTACCCAAAGAAAACCCAGGCAGGCACTGGGATAACATGCAAACTCCACACATAAAGGCCCGGACTCAAACCCTTGATCTCTGTACTGTTAGGTGAATGTGCTAACCAGTAACCATTATAAAAGTGATTTTTTAAAATTTATTTATTATTATTATTTTTTTTTTATATCCTCCTATGATGTTTGCACTCAAAGAATATTTTTCTGCATTATTTCCTGTTTGTGTGGCCTAATTAGAAATTAATATAAGATATAATGTAATTGGAACACGGCCTGTGTCCCAATTACATATCACATACTAATTATACACAAAGCTAACTGAACAGTAGTCCTCTGAGAAAACAGGACCACGGACCCGCCTTTTCTTCTACCTTTCGCTATATGCAATCGGTGCAACATGTTCCCTTTTAGTGCCCCTTTTCTGCACCGCATAGTCGACTTAACAGACACAGCAGTACGAGTCAAGTCTTGCCCTCATGAGCCAGTAGGGCTGGATGATATGGCTGGGCTGAAATATGTGCCACCAGAACCTGAATAATTTATGTGAATTGGAATCGCTAAGCTTGAGTAATTGCATTCAAAACTGAATTTGAATTACATAAATTGAACTTGTAGTTTAATTTGAATCTTTACATTGAAAAACTGAATCTGAATTGTATCATTTGAATTCTTTAGTTTGAGTCTGAATAAATTTGAAACTAATCTAAGACTATAAATTTCTTTTTTTTTAAAACTGTATTTGATCCTCACTGAACGTTCAATTCTGTATATTTTCACATTCAGTTCTACAACTACAAATTAAAATCTTCTCCACACAAATTCAGCTTGCTTGACAGACATCCTGATACTTTAGGAAGAGCAAATTGATCACAGAAAACAGACTACGTTTACATGCAGTCACTATTCGGCTTAAGGTCAAAATTCCGATTTCTGAGTCATTCAGAAGAACCCGTTTACATGGTTTGAGCGGACAGTTACCCCCCACATTTAAATAACCAGATTGAAACTGAGACGCTGTTATGGTTGGCCTTACAGCCAGGGATGGATCACTACACAGACAGAACGGTTTGAGAGCAGTGACACGGGCTTTATAACAGCACAAGAAAATAACAGTAAAGAAAAGCCACTATTATGGAACACGAACGCAAGAACAAGTGAGCCTAGTTCGCTAACCAAAAGACGGGTGACAGAGCCACAGTGGAAGGTGGGCTACCGCAGAGCAATTTACAAAAACATAAACGCAAAATCACAGTAGAACTTAACTACACAAACCTTAAGTTTTACTGGAACGACGACCTTGGTTGCAATCGAGTCAACGCGGGAATGGCAAGCAGCAAGACAGCACAAAAACAATACTCCGGCACCTTCCCTTGTTTGGAGCCGAACTTAAATACCAACAAGTGCTGATTGAAGACAGGTGGTCTGACTGATTGCAGGTGCTGCAGCTGAGAGACCGCGCCCACGCTCAACAACTAGGGTAGACTGGAGAGAAGACATTAACCAAAGGCCAAAAACACAGGACATGACAGACGCATGGAAGGCATGACGCAATTTACATCATCGCCGCTTGTTACTTGCTTCCGTCAATAAAACAGGTTATGTTCGTTTCACTCACCTCCTCCTCGCTTTAAAAGTGCGGTGTCGCACTTTTTCTAGCTTTCGCCATATTTTGTTTATCACTAAATGTGTACAAGCACTTCCTGTACTACAAAGACCAAGATTCCTTGTAGTTGAGGGTGGAGTGTACCGTGCATTCGGGATATTCTGATATACACGCACGCAAATTCGGGTTGGAAACCGAGTAACCCAGGCGTGATGTTCGGAATTTTAAAAACCCGAATAAGGGCATATTCGGTTAATTCCGCGCCTTTACATTGCTTTTAAAAACCCAACATTAGGGTTTTAAAAGGTTTATTGGAGGCATGTAAATGCAGTCACAGAGCTCCTCTTTGTCCAATCAGCACCTTCCGTTTTGAGCATTTGACACAGTCTATGGGAAAATGTTATCTCCTAAGCGGCTCTAAATTTTAAAGCAACACTGCGTCATATGTCAGTTTTTGTTGATTATGAGCACAAAAGCGGTAGTGTTTTGACAAAAGTCAACCATATTTCTCATGCGCGCCAGCGCATTGTGTTGTGAAATCCTGGCCTGCAAGTTGGACTGAATTACATTTCTATTTCCATTGGCTGTGTGAAAGATGAATAGCAATGAGTTAATGAATCTAATTTTGTTCAAACAATACTCTTGTTTTTTTGTTTGTTTTGTGGCTTCTGCCATGAAACCAGGAATAGACATTTGAATCGTCTTCCATCCTTATAGCGAAAGGAGCCGACCCCCCCCCCCCCCCAAACAAAAACCCGCCCCCCCAGGGCATGACAAAAGTCCCATTCAACTACTTGTACGTCAATGTTTAGAATGTTTTGGTCGAATTCTTGCCCAGTGCTGCTTTAACAGCATTTTCTTTTCACCATTGTGGTTGAAGTCATCGGCTCCAGTTCCTTGTGGCACATATTTCATCCCATAGATATGGCTGAAAGTGTATCACAATATAAGAATTTCATATTGATCGATATTGATAATTATTGATTTCTTTTCATTATTCAAAATAAGGATCTGGAGAAAAAAAGGCTGAATGTAGGTCATTTTATTTTAACATATATTTGACCTTTGATTAATGACAGTTCAATGCACTTAAGAAAAAGTCAAATAAACTGGTCAATATAAAAATTAAAGACACCTTTCCAACATAATATGCTTAGTAGGAATGGGTGATATGGCTGAAAATTGTTTATGTAATATGATTATTTTGTGTCAGTCAATAATCTGTCGTTATTATTATTTAAAATAAGAAATGCAAATTTGAAATTAATCAATTAAATAAAGCAAAATTATTAGTTAGTAAAACAGATTTTCATGGCATTTACACTGTTTGTGTACATTGTAGTGTAGAGTAATGTGCGAAATTGCTCCTCTAGCGTCCTTATTTTCTTTTTTGCCGAAGACGCTGTACCCTAAAGCAGTATCGTTGATAGTTTCATTAACCTTCATTCAATGTTCATGCAATGTAAGTGTAGCGAACTATTACTCTCTTGGAGACGGTTGGTCAGCAATATAGTTGACCAACCGTTTTATTGATCTTTTTAGTGGCCCCTGAAATATGCTTGGACCCCGAGGTGCCAAGGCAGATAATTGACTTTGGGTTTGATTGAAATTTATTTTTTTCAGGATTTTTTTCCCCACATTTCCCCCAATATAAAAATGGATGCTGATGATTGATAATTTGTTTCCAAGTTTTTGTTTGAGATAGCCTTGGCCACCCCACGCCGCCCCCCCCCCCCAAGGATAAAAGTCTGTCTGAGGTCATAGGCATGCATTATTAATTTGGATTCATAGGTCACCTCTTACACTTCACTTCTTGGGACAAAAAAACAGCTCACAACATTAATTTAATTGGATGCAAAGCGAAAGAGAGTTTTCTAGATAAACTAAATCTACTACTAGATCTCCTCCAACACTTGTCATTAGAAGAGCCACTTTCAAATGTTTACTTCTCCATACTGAAGGTCTATGTACACTTGAACAGGTTGAGAGACCGTTTGTGCCTTAAAGTAATCTATTGAGACCTCACAAATCCCATCATAAACAGATAAACTGTCCTCTAATGGAAGAAACCTTGAACAAAACGTAGATTTAGTGTGGCGTGACCGCCTGCCTCAACAGGTTAGGCGCAAAAAGAAAGGCTAAATATCGAGAAATTGAGTAGCCTAAATAGTAATACTGTACCAATGGCGGATATATGTGTCATAATATGCAGTAGTAATATAATTGATATCAATGGGACTGCTGTTAAGACTATTACTATACAGCACTTTCGTTAATGAGTTTTCCCCCTCTGAGGCTGTGGCTGCTGCTGTATAAAGGGAAGCGAGAAACAAGTAGATACGCTCAGCAACATCTGAAATTATACATGGATATAGAAAAGATGAGAGAGAGGCTTTTTGCATTATGGCCATCTTAGCCTATAAGGGAGCGATGACTCAGGAAAAGCCTGAGTCAGCCCTAACTCGAAACTGTATTCACCACACCAAAGGAGCATGAGGGCTGAAAACACAGCTTCCCATTCTGTTTTTCCTAGTTGTATCTTGAAGGTTGACTAACTTACGGTCATGTTGAAATCAGATACAAGGGTGCATTACGGTGGAGTATTTGCAAAGGAAACTTCCTAAGGGAAGCATATACCATTTATACAAGATGCAGTTAGCAGTATGTTTGCCGAAGAAGAACAGATCAACCTGATGAGACAGATTGCCGTTGAAGTATGTAAGAGAGTTAAAGTGACGGGGTTGCACAACTGTATTGCACCCCTGAGGATGCGTTTGGTGCCTTGCTCAATGACGTCTTGGCGCAGCTGAGGAGGCAAGTCCAGTGTCTCTCCATATTCCTGAAATGTAAATGTTTTATTGAGCCAATTTGGAAGTGTTATTGTGTGCCAACGCTGCAGCCACATATTGTGCATAACTGAGCTGCATCCCTGGACGGTGTCATTATTTCATGAAATGTCTATGAAAATGTTCTACAAGTTGAGACTAAGGGTTGACCTATGAGTGATCCTGTTCCAAGAGGAAATGATGACATAATGACAGTTAAGAAGTAGTAAGCGAAAGCCAATCTTGTCTGACTTGTGACTCATGTCTCTGTCTGGGCCAGGAACCTACCAGGGCCAATGGCTGGGTGGGATGCGTCATGGCTACGGCGTGCGGCAGAGCGTGCCATACGGCATGGCGGCCGTCATCCTCTTCCCCCTGCGAACGTCCATAAACTCCCTCCGTTCTGAGCACAGTCACGGCCCCCCGGCTGTGCTTGAGGACGTCGTGGCCAATACGCCCACGGATGGGGTGGCGGCCGGGCTGGCAGGCAGCCCCGTGGGCCGAGGAGGGTTCGCTCTAACTGCTCCAAGTGAAGCCGAGCGCCAGAGAAAGAGGAAAGGTCGCTTCCGGCAGTCCATCCTGAGCGGCCTGAAACTACGACGCTCGGAATCCAAAAGCTCCCTTGCCAGTCAGCTGAGCAAGCAGAGTTCTTTCTGCAGCGAGGCTGGCATGAGCACGGTCAGCTCGGCTGCATCCGACATCCACTCCAATGCTAGTGAGAATGAACAGGGCGCTCCTGTGGATGCAACTGTGACAGAAATGTACGCAGGTGAGTGGCGGAGCGACCACAGGGCCGGCTGGGGGGTGGGTCGACGCTCGGACGGCCTTCACTACGCAGGTGAATGGGCAGGGAACAAAAGACACGGCTACGGATGCACTACCTTTCCTGATGGCACCAAGGAGGAGGGAAAGTACAAGCAGAACGTGTTGGTGAGCGGCAAGCGCAAGAACCTGATCCCGCTGAGGGCCAGTAAAATCAGAGAGAAGGTGGACCGAGCTGTTGAAGCTGCAGAAAAGGCTGCAGAAATTGCCAAGCAGAAAGCGGAGATTGCCATGTCAAGGTAATATGTCATTTAATGTATGTACAGCCGTGTCAAAAATTAAGAGATGTCCCTTGTTGCCTAGTGCAACTAAAAGCAGGTTTGGACCAAATATACGAGTATTATTCATGACAACAAAAACAGCATATAAGAGTTGAATTGAAGAACTGATCGAGACATTTTCCAAAGCCTTTTTTCATAATAAACAAAATGTTCTTACATAAGTAGCTATGGCATTGTATTGCCAAAAGCGGCGCTTTTCGTCATTCCGTCTTTTCTTTTGTGTCACTTTTTCGCTTAATACACTTTTAGTGGCACCGGAAATTAAAATGAACAAATGGCGGGATCTTAATTTTTTCCGTAGCTGTGTGTCCACAAATGTGCAACTCTTTCACATAAGTAACTGCATGGAGTTGGTGTTCAGCTCAAAATAGTGAAGGAGCTCACTCATAACAAAATATATTCAACAAAAGCAATCTGTCAGAGGAATTATTGTAACCATTGCCAATGGTGATAAATCACTGAAAAAAGACATACCTGTCAACACCGGGCTGTGCTGAATCTTACAAAAGTTGTAATTTACCCATACATTTCTGTATATAATCTTACACAGTATTTATCGCTCAGCGGGAGAGGTGTTGGAAACGTAACGGATATTTTTATATAGATTCTTACACAGTGTTTATCGCTCAACGGGGCGAGTGGGGGGGTGTGGGGGGCACTTTACTCGTGAAAGTCGGTTGAAGTTTGCAGTCGGAATCGCTAACGGACGCTCCTGATTAGAGCCGAAATGGGCAAGACGAGATCGGTCCAACAAAAAACGAGTTTTTAAATTTTTTTCCCCCGTACAAAAATGTTATACGGCGTACATAATTTGAAATGATAAAAAAAATCGTATAAAATACGTACAAGTTGACAGGTATGCTCGGTGGATGATCATACTACTTAATCTGCATCTAAATCCATTTTCAGTTTATAAACGATAGAGCGCCTATCCATTTCCTCTCAGAATTCACAAGTATATGAGTGAAATGTTTCTAACTGTTGTGACCAGAATGAGCCACGCTCGTGGAAAGGCAGAGGCGGCTGAGGGAGTTGCGCAGAAGGCCATGGAAGAATGTCGACTGTCACGGGTAGCTGCCAAAGAGCTCTCGCCCTCCTTTCACATCTACGGCAATGGTGAGGCATCTATGCACAACCAAAACAGTATGAAATGATTATGGATATTGTTTTATATCCATGAATTCTGTCATCATTGATTTACAATACATCAGGAGTAGCAGTACTTTTTCTATGAAATAGCATAATATTTTGACAGCAGGATAATGTCAATATTTTTATATCATAATTCAAAGTACGGTAGTTCAATATCTTCCTATTATTTTACGTTCGTCATGTTATTTACATTAAAAAAAATTTTAGTTGTTCATTTTCAATGTTGTATTTAGCATGCCAAATGCTCACTTGAATGAGATGAAAATGTGCAGAGCAAACAAAAGATCTATATGAGAAGGAAAAGTGTTCAGTGTACACGACACATGGCTGGTCAGATGTTAACACTACTAGTACTTCAGAAAGCGGTGGACTTGGGAAATCATGGAATCGGACATTAGATCATTAAAACAGCTTCAAGATATATTCACGGGTGCATGCTTGTTGAAATAAAGCAGTAGCTGTCATGTCAGGCTGCCTACCTGTTCTTCTGTAGACCACAGAAATCGCTGAGACTGAATGAACAGCACCTCTGGTGACTACAACTAAGTGGTCAAACCCATTTTGCATCACTTCCTTCAAGGCTCGATTAATCAATAACCAGTTCCAGTTTACTATCTGTTTCCCCTTTCATCTCTTAGCTGTCTCATTGATAGATCCTGTGGTCATAACTTTGCAGCTGCATTTTAAATGGGAAGTCAACGCAAACATATTTTTTCAAGAATATGTTCTGTGCAAGCCCACTAGTTGAAACAAGGCGTTCTGATAAATATTGCGTTTGTGGAATAAGTATTAATCCATTCGTTTTTAGCCATCTGGGGGCGGCGCAGATTCTGAAAACAGGTCAGCCGTAATTGGTCGTTGTGAGCAGTTGTGATGTCATTTTCAGTCGACAGAAGACAAAATGGCAGCTCCCATAGATGGCTAAAAACAAGTGCATTTTGCTGCTTAACTTATATTCCACAAATGCAAAAATAACTAGTGGGCCTGCTGGGAACATATTGTTAAAAAAAATATCTTTGGGTTGACTTCCACTTTAAGAAGCACTGTGGGGCTCCACTAATTCAAATCAAGTTACAGATTTTGTTTTACTTCTGCTGCATTTTCCATGTCTACTATTTCTGTAAAAAAAAAGACAAAAATGTGTTTCTGGTGTAAAACTCAGCTTCCAGAAAACTGTGTAAACAGTAACACATACTCATTGAATGCCTTATATGAATAGTTTATTCTTGTAGTTTTCTTTTGTAGGGATATAGGACTGCACTCAATCAAATTGTTTCCAAAATTGTACCTCATTTATTGTGCAGGCATACCTAATAATGTGGTAAGTTAAGATACATTTTTGACTGATTCATTTATAACAGACAATAGTGTTTAGGTCGTTTAATTAAACGACCTAAACACTATTGTCTGTTATAAATGAATCAGTCAAACTATAGATGATAAAGAAAACTAAATGAACTGAACACAACTAAGTTAAGATATATACAGTAAAAGTTTGTTAGAGAGAGAAAGCAAGAAAGAGATACTTTTCAAAATTGTACTCAATACTGTTGAAGATTGAAGCTAACTGCGACTGCCTGTACAAAATTCAGTTTGTTTGCCGCTTTTCTTGTGTTACTCAGCATGCTATTAACACTGCCCCATATTCTCGCACACACTTGCCATCTAATGAGTTCACTGTGGAGTTTTGCCAGATCACTTCACTGGTGTTATTATCCAACTGTTTTCCTAGGGCTCGAATGTCAGAAGCCCCAGCACCAGAATGTCAAGGACAAAGACCACGAGGTCATCTCCACCGGAACAGACAGTCCGGAGCTGTGCACTCCGGACACGACACCGCCGGTAATAACGCCCGATCTCAGCCCTGTGCTGAGTCTCCCCATCTGCCCGACCCGCAGCCCACCCAATCATGTACATCGCCCCAGAAATGCTTGCTTCACGAGACAGAGTGCCGTGGATGATCAGGGCGGGTCCGAGATCCAGGTGCTGGTCGAGTCACGGGGTACGGACCTGCTGAAAGGGGGTGCGAACAACTGGGCGGACGACATGTACCCGGATCGAGGATGTAGCAGCCGCTCGACAACACCCTCTTTACTAGAAGAACAGGAGGGCCAGATTAATGGTCACGATCCAGTCCCTTTGACCAACCACAAGCTACGTGAGAAATCAAGCTCCAATTACAAGGCCCGGGAACACGCTTCCTCCCACAGAGCATGGGAGAATTCGGTGTCCAACCAAAAGTCCTCCAAGCATGCCACTTCCACTCACAAGTCGAGGGAGTACACGTCATCCAATCATAAAACATGGGATCATTCGTCGACCAACCACAAGGCCTGTGAACATGCCTCTTCTAACTATAGGCAGGTACACGTTTTATCCAATCACAAAGCCTTGGAACATAACATGTCCAATCACAAGACTTCTGAGCATGCTTCCTCCAATCACAACTCCCAAGATTATGTCTCCTCCAATCACAAGCCCGCCGACCACGTTGCCTCCAGTTACAACCTTCGAGAGCATGTCTTCTCCAACCACCACCTAAAGCAGCACAATCCCTCCAACCCCAAGCTGAACGAGCATGCTGTAATTGACCAAAGGCAAGATGGCCTCACCGAGGGTTGGACTGCAGAAAGCACCCTTAGGTGGAGCCCCGCCCACTCACGCCTCATAGAGCAGGATGAGGAAAGGATGAATGAATACACAGTCGACATGAGGCTTCAGTGTCCGGAAGCGCAGATTTCTCGAGGCTCGGCTCCGGAATCGGCAGCCCCCAAAAACAACAGGCTGCGATCCCGAGGCCTGAGAGCAGTCAGAGAGGGATCCGTGGACTCTGTCCAGATGCTGGACAATTTGAGTGCGGGGGCGGAGCTGGAGGACTGGCCGCTGCATAGGGACCTCACCCTCTCCCCACCCTTTCAGTCTCAGCCCATCACTCTGGAGCAGGAAGGAGAGCTTCTCACCCTCAAATCAAACTCAGTAAGTCCTGTTCCATCTTGCTTTTGCAACCATTTCTTCACAGCACAGGAGAGGCAAAACTATGCATTTTTAATTTCTGGCAAAGATGTTAACATAAGATAAAAGAAGCACAGAAAATGACTTTTATAGACAAGCATTCCTCATAGAGAACTGAACAATTATTTTTTTCTTTTCATCCTCCCATTTTCTAGGGCTCCAGCTCCATTCTGGTGGTTATGGTCATCTTACTCAATATTGGAGTAGCCATTCTTTTCATTCATTTCTTTATTTAAGCTAAAACAGGTATGATCTACTAAGACTTATTGATTACTGCCGTATATTATATTATGACTTCTTGAGATGGACATTGTGCTTACTCCACTGTAGCCCACAGCCTGAATGACGGACACAGAGCCTTGGTGAAGAGGCCCATTTCAGTTTCTGCATGAACGCCTTTCCTTTTAATCTTTGATTTTGAGCTTGCAACCATTAAAAGGCGATTGAATAAGATTCACAACGAAGTGAAGATTGCAGCTTTACATGATTGTGGCATTTATGGACACATATGCATGGGTGTCCATTGCATACTGTTGAATGGACTGTCACAGGCAGAGTTGGTCCATTATCCACCCCTCAAGAAAACACATATGAAGCTGGTTATCATTTTACATGCTAGTCAAGAACATGAAACTCACACTACATTTTTGCACTGCACATAAAAACAAACATTTTGTTTTTCAACCTTTCCCCTTCTCTGTCCCATTTATCAACTTCATTCATCTGTTCGCACTATGCGCTACATACAGAACTATGCTGCAAGAGTAGATCCATTTAAAGGGCTCAGCCATGATATATTTATTTATTTAATTTAGTCCAAACCCACTTGAAACTTTTGCATGAGGTCGCGAGGGGGTGTTAAAATGCATTGTCAATCCCTTTAACATCACTATATTGTCTTCATTTGTTTGGACTCCATCCTAGTGATTGTTGCACTTGTTTGAGGTCGCCACACATTCCACACCACCAAATCTTTGGGTCTGGGGAAAAAAAAAAAAAAGGTTCATGTATGATTTGTGGACTTTTGTATATCACCAACACCAAATTTATACTCAAGGAACTTTGTCGGCAAAGAGCAATTTTTATGTCAGCACTCCTTGTACATTGACACACATTTGCACGGCAACCCGACAAATGTCACATTTAACTGCTGACATACTGAGAAGAATTCAGCCTTGTCCCTTTGTACAGCCTCCAGACTGTTATGTTATGACCGCTAATTATACTATGATATGTGTATGTGTCATTATTATTCCTATCGGACACATTTTGCGAGCCAGAGAGAATGCAGAGTGCCTCATATTAATTCAGTTTCCCTCTCAAATGAATTTCAATGTAAATTGCGATAAAAATCATGCCAGGCGACGAGGAAAGGAATAACCTTCAACACAACTCACGCACTCCCCACTTAACCAGGAATGGCATGCACTGTTTTGACTCTGTCTCTTAGTCACCCATTGGACCACTCAAAATGGGTAGGTGGGGTTTCTACGGTGTCGTTCGCTGACACTTTTTGGGCCGGATGAGATTTTTCCGCATGTTTGTTCAGCCTGCTCAATCTGGTGTCACTTTGTAAAGTCTCTCCTTCTCGTCTCTTTGATTTAGTAACACAAGGCTACGCGAGACATGGAGAGCGGTGTAAAATAAACGCTAGCTTTTAACTCTCAGTGGATACGGAAATGTCATGAGTTTATGAATGATATGAAAACAAACTCTCTACTATTATATGTTTTATACTTCGCACCCAGTGGCATCATCATGTTGTGACATCATTGCATGCCCGAGCATGCTCTTTCTTACGCTTTGGTTTATGAGGATGTTAATGTGGAGAAAACAATAAAATGTTTGAAATATTAAGTATGTATGACTCATGATTATTGCTTGTGGTCTCCATTTTAATAAACCGTTTTTAAAAGCGGTACAAAAAAACATAAACATGAGCCTGAAGGGAGGTATTCTCGACTTTGTTTTTATTCCAAATCTTTTCACAGTTATAGAGAATTGTAATGACCATTTGAAACTTGTTTCGCTTTTCCTGATAACACAGTTGATGTCCGTACTGTACAGATGTTAAAACACACAGTTGTGGATTATGACCTACTAACTGCTCACTGGATCTCACACATTAAGGACAGTGTTACATAACTGTTCACGTATGACTGCATATAAAAGTGACAGTACAGTAGCCTATATATGATGTTGTATCACAAATCCTAACACAGAGCATTCTTGCTGTGCACAGTACTAACTGCAATTTGTAATACTATATAGCAGTGTTTTTCAAACACGGTGCGCGAGATATTGTCAGGTGTGCAGTGGGAAATTGTCTAATTTGTGTGCCTGTGTGGTCTTGCGCCGCCGCCTGGCACGTAATCATGTAGCTACTACTTTGTAGTACTCTTCCATACCAGTAGGTAGCAGCAGCAGCTGCAGGTAGCTAATTGTCCTTGTTTAGACACAAGCGAATTAGTGATGCATGTTTGTATCCAAACAGGCCCATGTTTCATACTGAGGAAGTATCAATATGAAACATTTAAAAATACTTTTTTCTTTGTGTTTAATTCTTATTCAAGACGTTATAATATAACATAATTCTTCAATGTTAAAAAATGCTTATACAAACAATATGATACTTATATTGTTAAAATAAGCTTTTTTTTTTCAAAATTTCAGATGGTGGTGTATTTTTTCAATGGCAGAAATGTGCCTTGACTCAAAAAAAGTTTGAAAAACACTGCTATATAGTATATACACGTTTCTGTTTTTTTTCTTTTCCAATTTTTACTCATTATAATCCCTCAGGAGGAGTTGAGCTTCAACTCTGCCAGATCACACACACATGCAGGCATGCATGGGTCAGAGGTCAGATTGACACCCTTTAATGCAAGTGTCTTTTGTAGTAAAAAAATTAAAATAAAAACTCCCACATTAATCCTTTCATGCACAAATTCTGGATTTTTAGGGGTTTTGGGGGGAGGGATTTGTTTATGTGGGCGGCACGGTTTTCGACTGGTTAGCACGTCCGCCTCACAGTTCAGAGGTCGTGTGTTCGATCCCGGCTCCGGCCTCCCTGTGTGGAGTTTGCATGTTCCCCCCGTGCCTCCGTGGGTTTTCTCCGAGTACTCCGGTTTCCTCCCACATTCCAAAAACATGCATGGTAAGTTGATTGGACTCTCTAAATTGCCCCTAGGTGTGATTGTGAGTGCGGATGTTTGTCTCTGTGTGCCCTGCGATTGGCTGGCAACCAATTCAGGGTGTCCCCCGCCTACTGCCCAAAGACAGCTGGGATAGGCTCCAGCACGCCACCGCGACCCTGGTGAGGATAAGCGGTATCGATAATGGATGGATGGATTTGTTTATGTAGGAGAGAGTAACTTTTGAATAGCGGTTCACAGTGGTGGCCACTGTCCCGAAAAGAATTAAGAAATTATATTTTACATCAAATCAAGTGTGCCACAGTTATTAGCCCCCAATGTTAATACTTCTTACAACCTCCAACAAAACAGCACCTAATCTTCTCCTATGTTTTACAAGTTGGGAGAATATACAAAGAGGAATATTTGATCACCTCTTCGCACAATCGTTCTAAATCATCCAGTGACCTGGTCCTCTCCTGTACACGCTCCTCTTTTGCCCTATCCACAGGTTTTCAATGGGGTTGAGGTCTGGGGACTGAGATGGTCATGGGAAGATCTTGATTAGGGACTAGGGATGCCAATAAATATGGGGGCACTCTAAATGTGCCGAACTGAGCAGAAAGGTAGGACTTTTGGGTAAGTTTTAGTTTAACTAGAGGTAGGCAACCTTTGATCCTTCTGCTGTGACTCTGTGACTTTGGAAAAAAAGTTTTAAATTAAGATACATTTGTGTTGCAAATCTAATTCTACATTTGAATATTATCTTCAAATTGCTCTTGTTTGCTTATTTCTCTTGGAAGATTAAAATATTGCTCTTGTAACATTAACATATTTTTTTTGTCCTTGCTCAAAATATGCATCACAAGCACAGTTGTGTAATGGCACTACACCGGCTGGTGACACCTGATGTGAGACTTATATTGAGCTATGCGAACCCACGTTGTAGACAAAACATGGATAAATCCAAGAAGAGTTTCTAAAAAACTGTTTAATGCTACTTGATACCTTTAGTATGTTAAAAACAAACATCGCTCACGCCTCACAGACAACTGCTTCCAATTAAGGTCTTCTGCCATCACCGAGGTCCAGGATAAAAATCACATTAACTAGGTAAAATAAATATTTTGATTGTCTATTAGTTTGCAAAATATATATTGTATATTATTAAGTGAAAATGTGAAATAAAAATAAATTATGTACATAGAGGTTGACAGTTGACTGCACGGTCTACATGCAATAAAACGATGATGGATCACAGAAGCAGGTGGCATTTTTGTTAACAGCAGCTGGATAATTTAGGTTTGGCTTTAATTTCATGAATATACGATGACTCGAACAGACATTGACTTATTTATTTCAAAGTAAGCTTTTATCAAGCAGCTTTTTTCAAAGTTCAACATGTTTTCTTACATGCAGAAATAAAATCATGTGTTCTCCGTATGAAGCCGCTCATGATTTCATAAAAGCAACAAACTATATATATTTTTTTATATACATACAGGTAAAAAAATAAACAAACAAAAAGCAATATATGTGTTGTTATCCTAATTTTAAATGTCAAAACGGTTTTGTGGCTCTCGGTGTCTTTTTTTTTTTTTCCTGAGAAGACCAAAATAGCTCTTTGAGTATCTAAAGAGTTGATATGCAGTGGTGGACAGTAACAAAAGTATTTTTTAGGTATGTGTTTACTTGAGTAGGCAATTTATTTTTATGATGTCTTTTTTACTTACTCTCTACATTTTAAAACAGATACTTTCTACTCCTAACTTTGTCACCATAGGTTTATTATCATTTCAACCTCCAGGGATGACGATACTACGTAAAAAAAAAAGATGTAAGTATTAAGAGGTAAAGTTAACGGCGGTTGCAAACCACAGCATCATTGATGACTGTAACTGATTCGGAGAAGCAAGATAATACCCAAGAATTGCCTTTTTTATATTCAATTTCAATTCAAACATTATTATCAGACTCAGGTCCATAAAACAACACACAGGAGTTTACATAAAAGACAATAAAAAAAACACAAAAAAATCGAAAATAGATACATGATTCAGCCCACAGTAAATGTACACAGACATTTCAGCCAGTTGACCCTTAGTCTGGATGTGTATCGCGAACTGCTCACACTGGGGCCTGAGAGGGCCACTATAATGCTGTTCACAGATGCATCCAGTCTTTGCATGAATTTAAACATTAAATGTCTTAAAAGTGTGTCATCATCTTCCAAACCGCTTATCCTATACAGGGTCGCAGGGAGGTGCTGGAGCCTATCCCAGCCGTCAACAGGCGAAGGCAGACTACACCCCAAACTGGTCACCAGCCAGTCGCAGGGTACACACAGACACCGTCACTGAGCGGGAATCGACCCCACACTGCCCGCACACAACTCAGGCGTGTGTACCACTACACTATCAGTGACGTCTTAAAAGTGCTTTAAAGGTATTCACTATATTATAACTATACAACAACTATAATTGTTTCACATTGTTGGTTACAGCATTAATAATTATTGGTGAAGGCGTGCAAACCAAATACCCATGCGTCTTAAAATAAGACATATATTTCAAATCTGATAAAACACTTCAAATGGGGTCTGGGTTTTTCCCCCTCATTGTGCCCATTAGGTTGTTAAAGCTTTTTTTTTTTTTTTTTTTTTTTAAATCAGTTCACAATGTTAGTAACATTGTGTTAGCAACACGTTGTTTTGATACCAAAAAAGTCGATCCAATGCTACAATAGCTCTAGGTTGAACAACAACAACAAAAAACAAGGTTGCAATCAAAAATGTTCACTTTAAAATTGTATAATCAATCATGCAAGTTGTACACACCTTAAATAAAAAATAATGACAATAACACTAGTGCAAATGCATATTGAGCATATAAGTGCTGTATGACTTAGTTCTTAAAATAAAAGAAAATCAATCATCAAAATCAGTCCTCAGCTGTGACACTGCAGGACAAGAGTTAAATCAAGAAAGCACGGGAAGAACATGAAAACGTCATAGAGGAAGTCCAGAGCCAACTGTGAGGGAGATGTACTTACCACTATCCACCTCAACGCAAGACTTTCATTTAATTACTTCGTACAAATGAAAAACAAATCATCTAAAATTAAATAAAGAAACAAACGAAAAAATAAATAAATAAATAAATTAATAAATAAATAAAATCCTGGTACAAGCGACGGTATAACATTTTAAGTCTTTTCGTGGGGACGAAAATGGCAACATTAGTCAGGAAATGACCCTTACATAAGTAACATTTCCCCCCTACCATTTATATGTGCAGTGAGTGCGGTTCATGGCAACTTATGGAACTGGTTCGTGACTGCGTGTGCTGTGTCCAAGCTAGTGTCGGTTCGGTTTGATTGGTTGAAACACTGTCCCCTAGTGTTGCGCTGCAAAAGCTACATTTGTGATTTGTTTCCAGTTCCTCGTCGTCTTTGTTAGCTTGTTCCTGTGACAAAACCTTCTGGGTTATCCCCCCCGTGATTGTTTTAGTCCCCCGTGATGGAGCGGCTGCAGTGGTAGCTGAGCTCACTGCGTGGTTTCCGGTGTTCGTCCGTCTGCAGGAGGATGGCGTCGAGTTTCTACCGCATCCCCTCTGCCGCCGGTCCTCCGACCTCCACTTACGCCGAATATTGTCGGCCCCGGACAGAAGACAGCCGTGAGAAACATCACTAAGCGACGCGGGTACGTTTTGGTGAATGAGTGTTTGCAGAATGTGACCTTTGAAGATGTGAGAACCTCGGTCTGCAAGAGGCGAGTTTCCCCCCGCCGATCGGCGGAGGCCTACTTTTCTTTAGATTCGGGGTCAGTTCTCCATGGAGGCTCCCATCTAACGTTGGACCAGTCAGTCTTATGGTGGCCTTTCATAAAACGCGTTATCGGGCAAAGCGGCGGTAGCTTTTCAGCGTCGCTTCCGTCGCTCCTTTGCCATGTCCTAAAGGACTATGAATTGTTACGAAACAGTGTTTAGTGAGCAGAGGAACGAAAGCGGCAGTTATTTGAGGATAGCAATGGCATAGGAGGTCCACTTGTGTAGTAACGTTAAGGGTGCATATTAGCGGTTAGCTGTTAGCTGCCGCAGCTACTAGCTACAGCTATGGCTTCAAAATAGTGAAATTTCGATTCCTAATCGTTACCACTTTTGCATGGGCCACAAGGTTGCTAGTGAATGTAGCTGTGTGAAACGAAGCGCTCATAAGTTACGCGTTCGGCGAACTCTTCAATATATTTTGGTGCATGAAGATTTAATTCAGGAAATAGACTGAGCCCGGCTTGGTCAGAAACGCTTTTATTTGATGGCAGCATTTTAGGGACATTCTTGAAATCTATCCAGCCAAGAGTTGGCATCCTTTCATTTTCCTTTTTTCACAATGGTATACTATTACTGTGTTGCGTTTCCCAAAAGAGTATTTTGTCAACCATAACGTTAATTTTTACATGTTGTCTCTAGAAAACCTGGCTGAAAGTCCCTGCCACTTTCTGATGTTTAGGTGCTTTACTTTTCCCTGACCCAAATTGTATCGTTAATCAGGCATTCACAGCCGATAAGCCTACTTATGTGCAATGTAATGATTATGGACAGTTAATGAACATGCATCACACATCCTAATTCTCTGATTGTTTTGTGTCCCTCCAGGTGTTCATGTTTATCTCTAAGAACGTGTGTACCTACAGAGCGCGCATCACCCTGATTACTGTCATAAAGTGCATCAATCTACTTTGTGTGTCATTTAAAAACTCACCTCCTGAGCTGTGAATATTAAAGTGGAAGAATGACGGAGGCGTGGCAGCAGCAGCAGCAACAGCAGCAGCAGCACACGGTGGCTCCACCTTCTGTAGTGCACACACTTCCCCAGACAACAGACACTCTGGCCTGCACCGTGTACGGCGTTGTCCTGCAACCAGATTCCTCTCTGCAGCAGCAGCTAGGCCAGCAGCATGTTGTGCAAGCTCAACAAGCCTCCATGCAGCTCGGGGGTGAAAGAGTGCATAAGTGTGGCGCCTGCGGACACGACATATCTCACCTGGCCAATCCCCACGAGCACCAGTGCATGGTGACTCAAGACAGGTCTTTCCAGTGTACGCAGTGCATGAAGATCTTCAGCCAAGCCACGGACCTGCTGGAGCATCAGTGTGTGCAAGTGGAACAGAAGCCTTTTGTTTGTGGCGTGTGTAAGATGGGCTTCTCGTTGCTCACTTCCCTGGCCCAGCATCACAACTCCCACGGCAACGGAAACAACCCAATGAAGTGCTCCATTTGCGAGAAAACGTACCGTCCCGGATCGGGAAACGTCACTCCCACTTCGTCGGCGGCCAATCCTCAGCAGCCCTCCACCGGAGAGACATCTGGCGGCGGTGCGGCAATCAGTGCCCAATCCCCGCCCACTTTTGAGGCCTCTGCGCCAGATAGGCCGTACAAGTGCTCTGTGTGCCATAAGTCCTTCCGGCATTTGTCCGAGCTGACCCGCCACGAAAGGGTCCACACAGGTGAGAAGCCGTACAAATGTGACACATGCGATAAAAGCTTCAGCCAGTCTTCACATTTGGCTCACCACCAGCGCACACACAGCTCCGAGCGGCCATACAAGTGCGCTGTGTGCGAGAAGAGCTTTAAGCACCGTTCCCACCTGGTGCGCCACATGTACGCCCATTCAGGCGAGCACCTTTTCAAGTGCAACTTGTGCGAAATGCACTTTAAGGAGTCCTCGGAGCTCCTGCACCATCAATGCCAGCCAGAAGGAGAAAGGCCTTTCCGATGCGGCTCGTGCGGAAAGAGCTTCAAGCGACCGTCGGACCTGCGGCAGCATGAACGCACGCATTCGGAGGAGCGGCCGTTCCAGTGCGAGGAGTGCCAGATGAGCTTCAAGCAGCAGTACGCTCTCGTACGCCACCGCCGCACTCACAAGAATCCGGCCGACCGCCCTTTCAAGTGTAATCTCTGTGATAAAGGCTTCCTTCAGCCTTCCCACCTGCTTTACCATCAGCAGGTGCACGGTATGGAAAGCTTGTTTAAGTGCGCATCTTGCCAGAAGTCTTTTAGTCAATCCGGAGAACTGCTGAGGCACAAATGTGGAGGCGAAGTAGAGAAGCCCTACAAGTGCGACGTGTGCGGCAAGGGTTACAAAAAGAACTCCACGCTGCAGCGCCACCAAAACACTCACTGCACAGAGAAGCCGCTGAAATGCTCTCTGTGTGACAAGCGCTTTGTGTCATCCTCAGAGTTTGTCCAGCACCGCTGCGACCCGACCCGCGAGAAACCGCTGAAATGTCCCGACTGTGAGAAACGCTTCAGGTACTCGTCCGAGCTACAGCGCCACCGCCGCGTCCACACTGGGGAGAAACCTTTCAAGTGCGCCAGCTGCGACAAGAGCTTCAAGCAACGCGAGCACCTGGCCAAGCATCAGAGCGTGCACTCGCGGGAGACGCAGTTTAAATGCGTGTGGTGCGGCGAGCGTTTCGTCGACCTCGCCGCTCTGCAGGAACATACGGTCCAGCACACGGCCGAAGGGGAGAGTTTCCCCGAAGCGCCCTGTATTCCGTGACCGCCGTGACACGGCGACCTTGGACAGCAAACGGAGCAACACGTCGTAGCCTCCAACGTTCACATTTGTTGCTTCTCACACGCGCCCATTCACGGAGAGTCCTGATTTGTAGTACAATGTCCTTTGTGTTAAGACTCAATTACCCTTCCTTGAGTAAAAAAGGTGAAACTCAGGATCAGGAATTCTTCAGTAAGTTAAGGTAAAGAGCAAAAAAGGGGGTTTGATGTAAAAAAAAAAAAAAGGTGGCGAGATCAGTACTGTGCGGGACTTTTTTCCTTTCTGATGTTGCATGTGATGTGATTGAATCTGTTTTTTTTAATTGTTTACTGTTGTGGATCGCAAGACAGCTGTCCTTTGTGTGCTCACGTATTTTGCTCCTGACGTCCATGTGCCTTTTTTTTTTTTTTTTTTTTTTTTAACTGACCTTGTTTTATTGAGTTAATGTCCAGTAATAGCCGACTCCCTCCCATCCATGCACAGTCTCAGCTCTGTGCAGCAGTGTATGTTCACATACTAGACCTTAGATAGTATCGTCTGTGCATGAATATTTATCACACTTGATATCACTATTGTATTATAGGTTTGTTTTATTTAGAAAAACACAAGAGGGGAAAAAACAAGTGGATTTGTGAAAACTGTATAGCCGATGTCCTATAAAAAGTGTTGTTGCATCTTTGTATTCAAACATGACATTTGGTAACTAACGCATACCTATCATGTCATGAGAACACTTGACGTGCAGTAGAAATGCACAATGTAATATTTATAACTACTGATACCATTGCATAGTTACCCTGTTATTATAGATTGTGTGTATGCACTCATGTAAACATTGAAAATGTGTAGTGATTCTGTTAGATTTGATTTTTACTGTTGATAAGCTTACTGATATTTTGCAAAAACTTAAGTTTCCATTTGAATTCTGACATTTAATCTAATCAGATATCATAATGTTCACTTGTATGAAATTAGCTAATTACTGTGTGATAGATGAAAATTAAGTCATGGGGCTTGTTAAATCCCACGATTCCTCATCTATACTTGAGTACTTGACTCCACACACCCTCAAGCTGCAGCATATGTTTGTTCTGGGGATAAAGTGGGAAAATGTATGAGTTAGTTTACAGTGTGATATTTCTATTGTAAGTCAAACTTTTTGCAGTATATTTAAGGAATGATTTCATGAACATCGCTGTCATGGACACAGGGACTGGCAGAGAGGGTGATGACTTCACACTTGAATTCGGCATAAACTCTCAAAAGATATCATTTAGACTCCTGTTCATACTGTACACAGACAAGAAAAATAAACCACATTGAGGAATATCAAACTGTATGGATTTCCTGAATGATGATAGGCTTTTTTTTTTTTTTTTTTTTTTCAATCATATATCATGTAGGGCACATACTGTTGTGGCATGTGGTTTTACATACAATGAGTACGGTAGTTTGTAAATCCAGAGGCAGATCTTGCTACAAATAAAGTTGACCATGCACAGTTAATGTAAGTCACACAACTTGCAGGCAAATTATGTCATACTAAATAATGTCTCAATGGTGTTGTAACCCTGTGCACCTTATGATTTCATGCCTTGTGTATACTGTAAAATGCCTTGTGAGCCCCTGTAGAAGGTACTGAATGCCAGTATTGCTATTTGATGGCCTTGGCGGAGTTGGGATTGAACTATCACGATTGCATTTAAAACATAAAAAAAATAACAACAGTAGTTCTTGACAAATATGATTTTTAATTTCATTTGATAGAACAGTTGAAAGGCTGGGTAATGTGACACAATATATACATGTTTTAATATATGTGTGTGCGTGCGCCTCAATTAATGGGTAAGTCAACACCCCAAAAATCTTTGCAACAATATGTTCTATTCCCCTTCACTAGTCCAAACCTGGCATTCTGGTTTATATTGCGTTTGTAGAATATGAATTAAGCAGCAAAATCATCACCACCAAATGTTTTATCTCGGGGTGTGACCATTTTGTCACCTATGGCGACTGAAAATGGCCTCACAGTTGCTCGGGTAATGACCAATCACGGCTCACCTGTTTTCTGAAGCTGAGCCATGATTGGTCGTTACCTGAGCAACTGTGATGTCACTTTCATTCGACAGCAAGTGGCCGCCTCTGAGATGGACTTAAACGGTTGAATTTTTGCTGCTTAACTCATATTCGACAAACCAGAATGCTGTTGTTAGAATAGTTGAAGCGCATAGAACATTTTCTTGCAAAGACATTTTTGGGTTGACTTCCAGCCATGTGTGACTGAATCATACATTTCAACAGTTTGGGTTGGCGCAGCAGCCAATGTGAGCAATTGTGGTACTTGCTGTTGCCTTTACCCACCATATAGAATTTGGAGATGACTGGTTACGTACAAAGAAACGATCTACACCCACCACATAGAATTTGGAGGTGATTGGTCAGGCACAAAGAATCGATCCACACTCAGCAGCACCTGCAGAGTCGTCGGCTAAAGTGCATGTTTGTGGAACATGTGGGGAAGCCAGAGTACCTGGAGAAATAACTCAGAAAAGCACTGGAATTTGGATATGGAAAGTGCACACAGGAGGAAGGCCGGAGCCGAGAACTGTACGCGAGGGAGACGTGTTGACAACAAGTACAAGTACAGTATATTAAACTGGGGAAAATGTGGTTGCTAGACTGTGTAAACATCTGCCCGTAGGGGGCGCACCGTTCTTCCAGTCATGTGCAGCCTTTGTGACCTTACCCAGCATATAAACATTTGCATTTGGAAATTATTTGAACATGTTGAGTGTGGACGCATTTTACCCTTTATATATTAAATTGCATACACAGTAATAGAAAGCTTTCCAATTTAGCGCCAGATACTGCATCATCTGCACGCAAACATTTGTGTAAGACATCTGTCAGCCCCTTACACGTTTAATTTACATAAACAAAATTAAGAGGTGTTCATCGAGAGACAATGTGGCGCTTATTTGTTATTCGAAGTAACAAAAAAAAACATGCGATAAAACGCTCAACTCCAAAGGGCTTAAAGGTTTGCTTCCGGTTAAGAAAAAGAGGAAGTCCATCCCCTTGAAGTGTTCGCAGTAGCCAGTTGAATTATTTCCCCAGTACTGAGGAGGATTACACAGATCGTTAGTTGCGAACTTGCGACCACCATAGCCCCGTGAAGGAAAAGTTGTGTTGTTCACAAACTAATGTAGATGTCGGCCGGATTCGACACTTCCTCGACGAGGTTAGCCTCCTAACTTTACTTCTATTGCTCATTTTACTTCAGGGCATTAGTCACCAGTCTCTGACGTCTCAACATCCTGAAGGCGTAAATGATAAATTAACCCGCTCAGTCTCGATCGCTAAGCCTCTTGTCTGTTGATTTTGAATGAATAAAGAAATAAATTACGCATTTTTAAACCACACACGCACCCAAAAATAAACATTGTAAAGGCACCTTTTAGTTTAGTTTCATTTTGTTTAGATAGAAATGCCTCAATTCTCTTGGTGTCCTAATAGATTAAAAAAAGCGCATTTTTTTATATATATATAGTCACATGAAACGAAAAACATGGTCACTGTGAGCACATTGTTACTACGTTTTTGTGTTGTCAGCTCTTCTTTTTTAGTGTAACCTGATAACTTTAAAGTAAACCTATCATTTGATAGATTTTGATCTTATTTGTCAGTAGTGTCCACTTTCTCTCTTGTGTCTTGCAGCTGGCGGCTCTTCATTTCATGTTGCCCAACATCCTGCTCAGGGGCATCACACATCCCCTCATCGTCGCCCTCTCCTTTTGCACATCAGCTGTGATAGGTCAGCCTGGCACTTCACAATCCGTCAAAACCAATGGTAAAGGCAGCAAAGAGATATTAAAGCCACTTGTTCTTGAGAATCAGTGCGCTGCCTTCCAGTACCGGATCAACCAAAATTCAGCGACGAGTCTTAACCGCAGAGCCTCAAAGCTTGCGATGCCTGGATCATCATCACCGGCCAGCAGCAAGGCTCGGGTTTACACAGATGTCAACACCTGGAAAAACAGAGACTACTGGGATTATGACACACATGTGTCAAATTGGAGGTATCTTTTTACACCAAATACTCTATGACAGGGGTGCCCAAATCCAGTCCTAGAGAGCACCTATCCATCCTGTTTTACATGTTTCCCTCTTCCAACAACTGATTCAAAGATCATCAGCAAGGTTTGCAGAAGCCAGATAACGATCCTGATCATTTGAAGCGGGTGTGTTGGAGGACGGAAACATCTAAAGCAGGCTGGGTAGGATGAAGGCGACAGTTCAACTGAAAATTTTTCCTTTTGTTTTCTATGGAAAAATGTTTTTTTTAAGCTTATTGTATTTTCACACATAGTAACACACATTTCCTTTTGCATACAAGGACATTTCCATCTTACAGATCTTTTTTACATCGTTGTGCAAAGGTCAGATAAACATAAATGGAAAATATTGATCTTTGTCTTTTCCCCCAGCAATCAGGACAACTACCAGTTGGTGCGCAAATTGGGTCGAGGGAAGTACAGTGAAGTTTTTGAAGCCATGAACGTGAGCAACAGTGAAAAAGTAGTGGTGAAAATTCTCAAGGTGAGTCTAAACTGTGTGTCTTATTTTGCTGAGCCTCTTGTCTCACTCCTTGTTGTTGTTCACCATCCGTCCAGTGCTTTCTCTAATTTGATGTTAACAGATACTGTATAGGATTTGGACAATATTTACGCACAAAGTATATGGTTGAGACTACATCCATCCATCCACTATCGATACCGCTTCTCCTCACAAGGGTCGCGGGGCGTGCTGGAGCCTATCCCAGCTGTCTTCGGGCAGTAGGCGGGGGACACCCTGAATTGGTTGCCAGCCAATCGCAGGGCACACAGAGACAAATATCCACACTCGCATCACACCTAGGGGCAATTTAGAGAGTCCAAGCAACTTACCATGCATGTTTTTGGAATGTGGGAGGAAACCGGAGTACCTGGAGAAAACCGGTTGAGACTACATATTTTATTTAATTTTATTGCACAAACATAAATAGTTGGGAATTCTATTCTCTCTTACAGAATAGGACTTAAGGTTTCAGCTGTTCTCCTTCTCATATGTATAACCAGAGATGGGCACTTTAGCCTCTTTTGCCGGGCCGTCCTCCGTCCGCGACATGGGCACCCTTCCGTCATTATCCCTCTGTCCTTATTCATAAAAAAAAATAAAAAAAATCGTCCTCCGACCCTGTCCATTCCTTTCCTTTTAAAGCGCTTCCTTCCGTCCTTACATTCTATCAGTCCGTCCACCCGCCGCCCCCAAAAAAGCGTCCGTGCATGACGCCGTGGGAGAGATGCTAACGGTAGAGGTTTTATAATCCATAATCATTCTCTAAGATCATTAGCTGGCTAATTTCCTATTCACATCCACTTAGCGGCTGGGAGTATCGGGAGTGGATTTAATTGTTTGAAACTGTTTAAGTGCCACCCATGATAGCATTTAGCTGACAACACAACCAACATCGGTCACCATGCAGACTATGGAGCCCGCCAGGGGACATCACCAGAATAATTAAGATTGCTTTATAACGCAATACTATTGTGTTTTATTGAAAAACCTTTGCATTATAATGCAATACGTTTTCTGTTTTTATTGCGTTGTTTTGCAATGAAAATAATTATTCCAAAATAACGCAATGTTATTTTAGGAGGAGAACGAAAGACTTCCACTTCACTTGCTAAATACTTTGCAAATTTGCTCTCTACCTTTTTCCTCATCAGTGAAATGGGAGTCCTGTGGCGTAATCCATGCTATTACATGTGTTGAACCACTAGAGGGCAGACTATGGCTGTGAGTACAATGTTACTGCAGAGAAGGCGCGTGAAAAAGAAAACAAAGGACTCTACGATTCTGTGCAAGCTGTTAAAGGCAGCTCTGTGGTATCGTAGAAGAGAATGTGGTCTTTCTTTTTAAGAGAACCCACTTTTTAAAAGAACTCAGGACGCATGAAAACCCACTTCCGTTGTTGCTTAGTCTGTCCTTTTTCAAAAACTTCTTGTCTTCTGTCCCAAAAATGGGCGTCTGTCCGGACGCTTTCATCGCTGGGACAGAATGCCCATCTCTGTTTATAACGCTATTTATGCTTATAGAGTTCTGAGTTCAGCTTTCATCTTTGTAGTGAGAAGGGTGTCAAATTATTCTTTAATTTTATTATTTAATTTTATGCAAATGATCTGTGCCCTGTAATCGTTCCAATTTTCCAAGTTTACTAAATAAGCGCATTGTTCCTGTTGCGCTCACTGTTTAAAAGTGAGGGATGACTTGTTCCAGCATCACTCTTGATTGCAAACACTATGCTATATCTGAAATGCCCTTTTGAGATGATTTGATGCCATGTCAACCATGAACATTATGGGCATTGTAATCTGCATCGGTGTTGAATAGCATCGATTTTAGCCCATGATCCTTCAACTGTGAATGTACTTCACTTCACTTTTAATTGGAACGCTAATATTTCATGTGCTTAAAATGGCACTTTAACAATTCTGTGTTATCTCTTTTGTTTATTCTAAACAACATAAAATCATGTAAAGCATTTTGTCTGTCTTCTCTAAAGGAACCCGTGTGAAGGTAAGCGGTTCAGATAATGCATGGCTGGATGGAACTCTCAATTTTCATTTGTCATTATTAATGATGGGCCAGGCCAACACCAGTTGCAAGACAACTAAAAATCACTTTGGACAAATTCTGGCATAAATATCTTTTTGTTGACACAGGCTCAGAGATCACTTAAAAATATATATTTGTTTTGAACACAGCCTGTCAAGTGGAAGAAGATCAAACGGGAAATAAAGATTCTTGAAAATCTTCGCGGGGGAACAAACATCATTCGCCTGGTTGACACAGTTAAAGACCCTGTGGTGAGTTGGATTTATTTTATTTATTTATCTTGCTGAATGGCGGCCTACTAGCAATTGAATGTACAACGCAGGTCACACTTGTAGTGGTGTATTCTGTATATTCATGTACTGTTGTGTTTTACGTGTTTACAGTTGTGCTCATAAGTGTACATACCCTAGGGCAGCGGTACCAGTAGCACACGATTCGCGGCTGCCGGTTGGTGTGGTGGTGGTGGTGGTGGTTGGGGCGGCGAGTGGGATGTCCGGCTGACCGGCGCGTCATGCTTAATGTCCGGCTGAAGGAGGGAAGGTGGAGCAGCGTTTTCGGGCCATGATAGAAACATGAAGTCCAAGTACCGTTCCAACATGACTGATGCGAACGGCTCGCTATCAGCAGCTCCTGTCCTGTCCTGTCCTGTCTCCATCCCTTGGCTTAGCGGAAGTTATCAGAGTGAAGTAAGGACAGAAAATGTACAGTAGTTGTATTGTGCAATATGGGTTCATGCAGTTATGCAAGGTATACCAATATACCAATATATATTGTACCTACAAAGAATTCTAATTATATTTATAAATGAATAAATGAAGTCGGTAGATCACTTGGACTTGGTCATTTTATACAGCAAGTAGCTCGCATGCTGAAAAAGTGTGGGCACCCCTGTGTAAACTTATGAGCACAACTGCAGTGACTACTTGCTGCTCTCTTCAACTACTGGATTTTGTGATTTAAAAAAAAAAAAAAAAGGGGGGGGGGACCAAGTTAAATAATTTCCAAACTATTTCCACCATTCAATGTTACCTATAACTTGTTCAACTCATTTTGAAAAAAAAAAAAAGTATCTTTTACAGAGAGTAACAATAAACAGTTGAGATAACATGATTGTACAAGTGTGCACTTTGCAGATCAATTTATTTTTACCTCCCCTCTTGAAAATTTTTTCCCCAGTGGTGTTATACAAGTTATAGATCACATTAATGATGGGAACTGTTTTAAAATAATTTGTCTTTGTCTCATTTTTACATGACAAAACTATGGAATTTGACTTGTCATATGCACTGTAAATCTTGTGGTTGTTCTCTCTTTGCAGTCCAGAACACCAGCACTTGTCTTTGAGTGCATCAATAATACCGATTTTAAGGTACGTACTCTTGACCTAATAAATACATGCTCTCTTTGATAACCGTTATTAAGCATACAAGGCACCCCCGTTACCGTTAATGTCGGTTGCTATCTGAACTGCGGACTTTATCCACGTTCGACAGGAGCTTTACCAGAAGCTGACAGACTACGATATTCGTTACTACATGTATGAGCTTCTCAAGGTAAGATCACCTCGTTGTCTAAACAATGTATTGACCAGACGAAATCCTGTATTTGATAGCAGATGCGTCGTTAGATGAGAATTATTTTCGTGTGGGAGTTATGGTTCTTCTTTTTATACAATGGCAGGAAATTGTCAGTTAGTATAATCAAATATCGGATTTTTGTCATATAAAGACATTGAGATCAAGAGGAATCATTTCAAAACTGTTTCCACCATTGTGACCTTTAGGCTGTGGGTTAGTAACTATTGGTTCTTGGGACTCTAAAGAAACACCAGCAGCTTCAAATTCCCGCTTGTTGTTATGTGGCCTTTTAACTTGCTGCTCACACGTTTGCCTGACAAAAACGTTCGTTAATACGCCTTAATCAGAGCAAAAGAGTTTTCTCTCTGAATCACAGACAAATTATTAAATAGTACGATAATTGTCTTGAAATATCCGGTATTTTATTTCAGTTCACAAGAAATAATCCTCACATTCAGCAGAAGGGTGCTTCTTTTTCCCTTTATGCATAATAACTAAATGGTTTAATAATGTGAAACAACCAACACAGTAGTTATGTTATTACATGTTTTGTGTCTGTCTATTCTCGGGTCCGTGAAGTGGTTTGATTGTCCATAGATCTATGATGTGACAGAGTCAACCCCCCCCCCCCCCCCCACCAAAAAAGTGACCAATATGCACACAGGTGGTGGACTGGCTTAGATGCAGTCTCGACCCGTTGCCAATAGTGATGTTATTGTGTAATTGTGTGGTGCCTTTCTTTTTTTGTTTTAAACAAATGTCAACATCAAAGGTATATTTTCTGTCTGCACGTATGTATCCTGTGTGTCCAAGGCTCTGGACTACTCTCACAGTATGGGCATCATGCACAGAGACGTCAAGCCTCACAATGTGATGATCGACCATCAGCTGAGAAAGGTGTGCGTGTGTGTGTTATCAATTACTGCTACCTAATTAGTTACTTAGAGTCACTGATGCTTTCATTTTGTATGTGTCAGTCCTGCATAATGTCGTTGTTCTGTGAGAAACACTTATGTCCAATTATTATTATTTTTAATTTTCACGGCAATGCAATGTCTGTAACGCGGGAACTCCATTCACGTAAAAATAAGAACACTGAAAAAAAAGGAGATAAGTGTTTTTCACATGACAGCGACGATATCTTAATCTCGTGTATTTAATCGTAACTATATTTTGCTACCTTGTTGCGCCTATACAACTGATTGTTCCGTATATTTAAAAAATAATCAAGGCTCACATTACTTGAGCAGGTTTCACAACACACCACAAACGCGGCGTTCTGCTGCTGGTGGCCCCAGTGACGTAGTAGTGCTCACTCATGGGCAGTGGAAGCTAGCAGATGAGTCCCAATATTAGCACTGCCCTGCGTGCAGTCCCGCTGTAATGCTCCTGACAGGTTTTTAAAAATATGAACATTCAAATCAATTGTTCTGGAAGTGAATTTCTATAGGTTGACATAAGACCCTGGAGGGTGGAGCTAATCGAAACCAGGAAGTGTTTGGGGAATCACTTTAAGATAGGGCATTTGCTATCCAATATATTTTGAACCGATTATTATCCATCGAATAATCAAAATGTTTTCTTTATTTTGCATTAAATTGTATTTAAAAAACTTTTTTCCTGATTACTGTTTATTAACCAATTGTTACTGTTTATTTGGTATTGTTCAGTGATGAACGATAAACAACAATTAAGCAATGTCACACGAGAGGGATTGATGTTGTACCCACAAACGTTTATAAAAACTCATGCAGTTGCTTGTTCAGTCATTGTTTTCCATAGTAAAAGCAGATGTTTGCAAATGTCATATTTTAATTAAACACAAAAGATAATCAGTCCGTGTTCATGAAGGACTACAGAAATCGGAGAGTAATTGCTGTTAGGGGGCTGAAATGGCTCTAAACGATTACTTGCTTATTAAAATACAACTATTTCTTGATTAATTTAATAATCGATTAGTTGTCGCTTTAATCACCTAATTTTGACACCTCTACTTAAAGAGTTCAGTAAAAGCAATTTGTTTTGCTAAGGAAAGTTTCTTACATATGTGCCCTTTGGTGCTTATGGTTCATGCAGTTACGGTTAAGTTGTGTTCCGGTTTCAATGCTTTGTGTAGTCACCACTACACAATCCAGACAATGAAGATTGAATGTGTTGTAAATGAATAAGCAAGCTAACAATTTCTTGAGTACTCTCCTTTAAAGTGTGACAAATAAGCAGAGGACTTGTGCAGCAGAGCTGAGTGTCTTCACCTTAAGACTAAATGCAGCTGGATTGTAGTAATCCCTCAAGTGTGCCTTCATTTGTTCTCATATAATATTTAACTTGTTGTTGCCCGTTTGTACTGAGTAGCCAGGAGAGCGAGGCTTTCCCATTTTCACTTCATGCGCCTTATCATAGTTAAAGTGGAATTCAACCCAAACATATTTTTTTCAAGAATATGTTCCCTTTCAGGCCCACTAGTTGAAACACGGCATTCTGATTGATATTGCGTTTTTGGAATAAGAGTTAATCCACTCGTTTTGAGCCATCTGTGGGGCCGGCCATTTTGTCACTTCTATCGACTGAAAATGACATCACAACTGCTCAGGGCTCAGGTAACTGCCAATCACGGCTCAGCTTCAGAAAACAGGTCAGCCGTGATTGGCTGTTACCTGAGCCCTGAGCAGTTGTGATGTCATTTTCAGTCGACAGAAGTCACAAAATGGCCGCCCCCAGAAATGGCCAAAAACAGGTGGATTAACTCTTATTCCACAAACGTGATATCTATCAGAGTGCCTTGTTTCAACTAGTGGGCTTGCATTGAACATATTCTTGAAAAAAATATGTTTGGGTTGACTTCCCACTTTAAGGTTTTCCTTATAGGAACATTATGACCGTGAAACCAGAAAAAATGTGTACTAACGTCCTCATATTTTGCATACGACATATCGATCAATTCATCATTTGAAAAAAAGACAACAGGGATTATAGTTTGTTCAACTATTGTTGAATTTATTTGTTTTTGCTACTTTGGTACATATTTTAGCCCAAAATATGACACAGACGCAGTTGATTTGCTATAGCGTATCGCAAAATGATGTGGAGGGGCACATCTGGCCCCCGGGACTTTAGATGCTCTCTGAGCTGAAATCCTGTGAGATGTGCGTAGGTCTCATGTAACGTTTCTTTTTTTTCAGACAATGTTTTTTTACTCCAGTGAAGTAAAAA
Organism: Filicampus tigris; assembly: GCF_054856515.1. NCBI lineage: Eukaryota > Metazoa > Chordata > Actinopteri > Syngnathiformes > Syngnathidae > Filicampus > Filicampus tigris. Next base: position 28,206,827 of record NC_141219.1, read on the forward strand.
AAAAAAAAAAGTAGTGGAGCCCAATTTTGAAGGTTTCCCGACCCAGTCAGCTGTTTTTAGTCACATCACAAGGAAGCAGTGACAGACAGCTCTGACGAAGGCTGAAGGTAATCTGTCAGCAAGGTACAAGATTTTTTTTTTCCCTCCACTGGAAAAAACAACATTGCCTGAAAAAGAGAAAGTTTGAAGAGGAGAGACTTTTTGTGACTTTAGAGGCGGTATTTTTCCTGATTATGAAGTGTGCAACCTCATGAGCATTCAACTTGAGAGCTTTCACTGCTTTCTTATCGTATAAGTGGGAGGTGTGTTGTGTAACCCGAAGTGCTGTGTTTTGCGACAAGGGAATGGATAGCTTTTGATTGTAATGCAAACTGATATTGTGCTTTAAGTGGTCTCGCCCCAAATGCTTTTCCTGATTTATGGTGACGTGTTGGTTCAATGTTTCTACCATGCTCAATCCTATTCACATCAGTCACCTTTGCGCACAGAGCGAAAGTCTTTGTAGTTGTGAAACTGCTTTGCTCTGTAGCTGTTTACGTCACCAAAACCAGTTGCCGTTGGAATTTGTGTGCTTCTTAACTCATTCACTGCCAGACATTTTCAGACCCTCTTTTACACTAACGTTTGAAAAAATTTGAGTAAGTAAATAAGTTCCTGGGATTGAATGGCTGGACTGTAAAAAAACAAATTCATCAATGGCAGTGAATGAGTTTAAGATGCAGATGCTTTAGGAAATAAAAAAAAGTCTAAAATATGTGAATCTAGCATGATAACATTGTGATGTGTAATTCATTAAGTGAACATGAGTTTTTCTGTTTTAGCTGCGTCTTATAGATTGGGGTTTGGCAGAATTTTACCATCCTGCTCAGGAATACAACGTCAGGGTGGCTTCCCGCTATTTCAAAGGCCCAGAGCTGCTTGTGGATTACAAGGTACAGTACCTGTTTTTAGGGATTCACACTGTACAAAGCCTGATTTTTGTGTGTGTTTTTTTTTTACCAATTGCTGGATCAAGTTGCGGTGATTGAATATTTTCTCCCAACTGATGTGTCATTTATTCCCATCTCCCAGATGTATGACTATAGTTTGGACATGTGGAGTCTTGGGTGTATGTTGGCAAGCATGATCTTTTTGAAGGAGCCATTTTTTCATGGCCAGGACAACTATGATCAGGTAACATACCAGAAGTAAAGTAATAAGCATGATTATTTGCCTTTTACCACACCAACAATTGCGCCGGCTTTATGGGTCAACAAATCAGTTCGGGAACATTCTCCATTCATAGAGAGACCATTTGTCATGTCTGATTCAGGCAAATTGCCAAAATCCACATGCCCTATTTAAAACAATTGACTCTGTACTGAGGCCCCGTTAACCGACTTGCACGGACTCGTCCCCTGAAATGTGCGATAGAGTCTTGCAGTTTTTCATTGACAAGGTTGCCACAGCTAGGGCTCTTGTTTTCGAACGCCACATTTGACCACTCTGTCCAAGTTCCTTGTTCAGCAGTGTTTGATTCCTTTGAGCCGGTTTCTTTGACATTTTTGGAGGAAGCGGTTTGCCATATGAAACCATATTCCATAAACCATATGCCTATTCTTTTGACTCGTTAGCAACACACAGTAGGCATTAGTGGATGCGCTCTAGAGTGGTTTAGATCCTATCTAGCTGGCAGGAATTTTTCTGTTAGCCTAGGTTCCTCTGAGTCCCTACAGCTTCATGCAAGTTAATACTGTAAAATCCTGTGAATAACACAAACCGGTGTATAATGCGTACCCCAAAATCACCCTTAAAAGGACAGTGTGTAGAACGTTTAGATTTTTCAATGTTCATTCATTTAAAAAAAAAAAACACGATTCATTTCAATATGTAAAAAAAAAAAAAAGATCCATCCCATCAACGTACATTTAAAAAAATATACAATCATGGATAATCGCTAATTGCAAACTCAATTCCAACGAAGTTGGGACATTGTGTTAAAAACAAATAAAATCAGAACATCATTATTTGCAAATCATGTGTTCAACTTAATTTCATTCCTTTCATTTAATTCAATGCACTATAAAGACAAGATATTTAATGTCCAAACAGATAAACGTTATTGTTTTTAGCAAATAGTCATGAACTTAGAATTTTAGAGCTGCAGCACTTTCCAAAAAAGCTTTGACAGGCTTATGTTTACCACTGTGTTCAATCACCTTTTCTTTGAACAACATTCAATAAACGTTTGGGAACTGACAACACTACTTAGCTACTTATGACACGACCGAGTCAAAATGATCTACCACCTACTAAAAACGCAAACACATTATTTATAAATATATCGAGGATTATTTTTATATGTACCGTATATGCTGGTGTACCTTGCGTGACTGCATCAAGCTAAATAGCACAATACAACAAAAAAAATGTTTTGTAATGACCTTACTCTGATGACTTGCACTGAATGGAATCAGCCAGGGACGCATAGTCCGGACAGTAGCTGCTGATAGGCAGCCTCAAGCAGATTTGCAGCAACAACAATCCGCACATTCGCTCTATTCGGCGCATATAAAACAAGTCAACTTTTTTGCACACTATGCTATTGCTATCAATATTGCTGTCTTGATAGAGTTCAAGAACTGTAAAAAAAAAAAAATAAAAAAATAAGCCGCCTGGTGAACAGGACACTGTATGGCTGTGTGCAACGTAGAATGCCCGATGCCGATTGGCTGCCGTGAGGCGGAATGGCAAAAAAGTTGACTGGTTTTATACGGGCCGAATGGTGCGAATGGGCAGATTTTTGGTGCTTCGCTCTGCGTCCCACCGCTCCAAACGCATCATTCGCGCCGCCCCGCACGCAACCGCGCCCGCCCGTGCGAACTACATTGACTCCAATTGAAATGCGCCGCCAGAAACGCTCCCAACGCAGTTGGTGTGAACGTAGCAATACAGTAGTGAGGACGGATGATTGGCTGGCTATCTACCCACGATGCCTTTGCGATCGACCGGTCGATCGCGATCGACGTAATGGGCGCCCCTGTACCAGAGCAATCAGAATGGGAAAAAGGTGTTGACTATAGCAATCAGAATGGGGAAAAAAAAAAAAATTGATGTGTGACGGAGCGAAATAAAAGACGTCGTCATGACAACACCCATTCTCATACATTGGCCACCGTATTCAGAATAAAGTTAACAAAATTGCAATTTACTGAAAAGTGCATTTTCCCTTCATTCATCGCTGTAATATGGAGACTTATGACTTTATTCATGTTTGGGTGTATCTGGCGTCACACTAATAAGCCGTCGTAGTTTGTACAACATGTCTCGGCAGTACAGGCTAGTTATGAATTATGCGGACTACAACCGCGTAAACTGAATGTTAAACGATCAACCGGGCTGCCACGTTTGACTTGCTCGCTAAAGTACTGAGTGTGCGTGAGTGCGTGCGTTTATATTTGTTGGTTCAACCCAGCGACTGTTTTGTAAGTGTGTGTATTTAAGCTTTCGTTTGGCGTGCTTGCGCGGTCGCCAAGTTTTCCTCGTAATCCAAATGACTCGTGGTACAACAGAATAGCTCTTCGCGGTGACCGTTTTGGCACATCTAACAATGTTATTCCCACCGACGTCAGTCCTGTCAACCCCCATTTACAGACTACGGACGACGTGGACTCGCGCCTCGCTATGAATCGCCGCTCGACACTCCTCCAGACTGTATTTGAAACAGCTCGGCTGCAGTGAGGACAGAGTCACGTGACCGGGTCCTGCCCGCTGATTCGGCGAATGATTGTCACGTCCTCCTCATCTGCTGTGAATGCACACTGATTTTCAACATTTCCTCATACTTTGCGGCCTTCGGCTGACTCCCGTCGTTATGCTTTTAGTCACGGCTGACCTGTTCTCTGAATCTGAGCCGTGATTGGTCCTTGTGAGCAGTTGTGATGTCATTTTCAGTCGACAGAAGACAAAATGGCCGCCCCCAGAGATGGCTAAAAACGAGTGGATTAACACTTATTCCACAAACGCAATATTTATCAAAATGCCCTGTTTCAACCAGTGGGCTTGCATAGAACATATTCTTGAAAAAAATATGTTTGCGTTGACTTCCGCTTTAAGACAGCTTCGTTCCCTAAAGTAATCCGGTAATATATAAGCAAAGTCTGAAGTTGTGCTCTAACACAGCCACGGGTAATCGCTAGAAAACAGCAGAAGAAGACGCAGCACAAAAGAAGAAGAAGACTTTAATGAAGAAGAGTAGGTGCAATAGTGGACAGTATTTCAACTCAGTCATGAAAGGAAAGGCTTCTTTTTTTGGGGGGACGGGTGATTACCCAATTATCCATAGAGATGGGCGGGTAAAGGATGAAGTGTTGAGGCTTTCATTCAAATTGTGCCGAAATAGATTCGGAACGTTGTTGCTTTGGTGAAAGCAACATGAGAGCCATCGACGCAAGAAGTCAAAGCAACATAAGAATGAAACATTCCCTCACTCCTATCTTTCAGCAATAATGGTAAAATAAGTATGATACCGGTCAATGTTTAAAAAAAAAAAAAAAAAAGACTGTTTGTGTTCATTTAAATAGTCAATGTTGCCTTAAAAAAAGTTTTCTTTCATAAAGTAAATATGTTGGAGATGTGTGCATCTCTTATAACGAGAGTACTTGTGAACACAAAAGACAAAAGGAGAGGTGTATTTACACTTTATTTAAAAAGAATAATTTCTCCACAATAGAAGGTTTTAGGTGGCTCCTCTTCACAGTTATTCAATTAGTTCACCATTAGAGGGCACTAAATTCTATACATAGTCCCTTTAAAAAGATGTTAATCCCTCTGTACTGTTGGCATCCTCAATTACACTGGCCAACATTTTTTTGGGGTTGTAGATGTGTTAATGATTTTTGAGTAATTCTGGGCTGCTTAGCCCGAAAATGACATCCATTTCTTTGAATTGGATTTAGTTTTAGGAGATACTGGTCAGAGCTGGGGCATCGCCAAACCGTCACGAATTCCCGTCTGCATATTTAGCCGACCCACGTGGTCCCAGTCAGCCAAACGGCGTCGAGAATGGACTTAACCGGTACCGCGTCACAAGCAGGTGCCGCACACCTGACACGTAGCCAAATAAATAAAAAATAAAAGTGTTGTTTACCTTCCACAGACGCAATGACGTGTGCCCCATATTGTTTTTATTTCACCGATCACCACGTTGTGTGTGTGTGTGTCTGTTGTTTTTATTTCTTATTTGTGTATTTGCTATTTTCATGGCTTTAAATTGGCTAAAATTGCGTAAAAATTACCGCACAGAAGAAGTAGGGATGAACCATAAAAACTGACTTGTGAAAAAATGAATTTGACCATATTTGGACATATGAGGTTTCCACCGCACAGCGACGTTATATTTGTTGTAACTGAAATAAGATGCCATGCAGTATGTGGGAGTGAAAAAAATCCCAACACTTTAATCCTGTGTTTCAGTTGGTTCGCATTGCAAAAGTTCTTGGTACTGATGAACTTTTTGGCTACCTGCACAAGTACCACATAGAACTGGACACTCGCTTCAAAGACCTGCTGGGACAGTAAGTGATGGCATGATCCTCACTGGTTTATTAGCTAGATTTATTGCCGTTGTAATAAACGACACATTCCTACATAATTAATTCATTAACTCTCACACATTTCCCATGCTCTTGACTCTGCTTTGCTCATTCAGCACTGAGCAGGTGATATTCTGATTGTCAAGAATCCTTCCCCCGTCTCCTGTAAGCTCTTTTAAAGCAACACTTAAGAACTTTCAGTTTTCGTTGTTTATGGCTGCGCCACATGGACAAAAGCGGTAGTGTTTTGCCTGAAAGAAAACCACATTTCCCATGAGGACCAGCGCATAGCGTCGTGACACTCTGCTTCCCCTCACAAAAGAAAGTCAAAAGGCTTCACAGATTGGCAACATGCCTTGGTCTGAACCCCTCAACCGGGCAAGGGAAAAGTCCAAAGCCCATTTGGGGGGTTGCAGGCAGGTAGTGCCTCTGGGAAAATGGTTTTCTTCAGGATCTGACCCAGTCGGTCTATGCAGAATCCTCCACAGCAAGGCCTCTAGAGAAGTGGTCCACCGCAGATCTGGTCAGTGCAGAATCCACATAGCAACAGCCACCTAGCCCCCTCTCCAAGAAGGAGATACGTGTGTATGTGTATCTAGCATGAAAGTTGTTCGACAGAGTAATCGGGTTACAATAAAATTTTCCATGTCATTTTTGATCTTTTATACATCTGCAGTAAATTACCTACAAACAAGCTAATTAACTCCACCTTGATTTGCTTTTCTGTCAGCCAACCCATCTGTAGTGTGCATTATCAACCTATGGCCTCACTACCTACACTCTTTGAAACTGAAGGAGCTTCAAATTTGGGAAATTTAAGTTCTAATAATAAAAATGTACTCAAAATGTGAACACCTCTTAATATTCAATGTGGACCCATGGTAATGCAGTGAATTAAAGGGGTTGAGCAAAGCCCATATTTTTTTAGAATTCTCTGCGTTGTTGGAATGTTTTGTAGGTCTGGAGTCCATAAGCCCAATTAGCAATTTACAAAACAACTACTTAGTCAATGCGTGTTCGTTTTATCTTTCAAGAAGGTATCCAATGTAAATAAAGACTCACACCAGTCGATTGAATTTTCTCGTCAGTTTTTCTTGACCATTTCTGAAGTTCAGGAATCATACAATGATCAGACCTGGCCAGCTTTTCCATCCTCGCGAATGCTCTCACCCGAGATGGGCGAGGGCAGAAAAGGGCCGCGGTCTAACATGCAGCCCTCACATTTATATTTTCTTCAAAATCTAAACATAATGTGGGTTGGTCTCCTCCCTGGCTGGCCCTGCCTATGGGGCTGATCTTCACCAGCTGGGCCCGTGCTCAGATCAGGGCGCGCTGACTGAACTAATGTGTAATTCCCAATTTGGTTTTTGGTGAACCTGTTGGCTAATATAAAGCCATTCATATAGATTGAGATCCTTCAGCGTCTAATTTGGTATCGATAACAGGGGTGGGGTGGCCATTGGGAATTTCAAGAAAATGACATTTTCCAAACGTCGCAGACTACAATCTGGCGCATGGCGGCCCGTTGATGACAAATTCCAACACATGATGGCCGCGACATCGACATGAGGACAGGCTGCCCCCTCACCATGGACTGATCCCTAGTCTGTCACCGATATTTGTGTGGTCATAGATAGACCGGTCAGCTCCACACCTCCAGCTTCAAAGTCAGCTCTGTGAACCATAACACTACTAATGGCCCTACAGGATAGTTGTTTGTTCAGTAATTCCTTTCCAGCTTCAACAGTCATGTTGCCGCCATAATGTTAAGCACATCCCCTACTTTGTGTATTCAGGCAAACACGGAAGCGTTGGGAGCAGTTCATCCAGTCAGAAAATCAACACCTGGTGAGCCCTGAGGCTTTGGATCTGCTGGACAAGCTCCTGCGCTATGACCACCAGCAAAGATCAACAGCACTGGAGGCCATGAAGCATCCATATTTCTGTTAGTAGCAACTTGAAGGGGAAGTCAAGCCAAACATATTTTTTTCAAGAATGTGTTTTATGCAAGCCCACTAGTTGAACAAGGCATTCTGATAAATATTGCGTTTGCGGAATAAGAGTTAATCCACCCATGTTTAGCCATCTCCGGGGACAACCATTTTGTGACTTCTGTCGACTAAAAATGACATCACAATTGCTCAGGGCTCGGGTAACCACCAATCACGGCTGACCTCTTTTCTGAGGCTGCATTTGACTGCTTAACTCATATTCCACAAAAGCAATATAAAGCAGAATGTCAACTAGTGGGCCTGCTGGGACCATATTCTTGAAAAAAAAAATGTTTGGGTTGATTTCCACTTTAATGAGGCAGGTTAACTTCCAACATAGCCATGAAGTGACTGACTGTCTTTTGTCTCCTAGATCCAGTGATAAAACAACCCAATTCGAATGCCAATACAGTCAGCACAAAGGCAATAAGCACCTCCATTGTGTCATGATAAACAGCAGACGGGTACGTAGACAGCATCACTAAAACAGTCATGGCCAAAAACACTTGCACCCCTGTGCTTCTGACAGATCATGCACCACTTCTGACAGAACATTTTAGCATGTGCAAATAAAATAATTATATTGCTAGCATGCCATGCTCCCTTTATTTGTATGCAAACAAGTATCAGATGCTGACAATTTAGCAATCACACTTGCAGCCGGTTAAAATGGCAAAGAGGGGACTCAGCCTTTGTTTGTGTGTCTGTGCGTAGCATATTGCGCATGGGCAAAAGAAAGGGCAAAGAATTGTCAGAGGATCCGAAAAATGAGCAAATTTGTGCAAAAGCGTGGGCAATTTCGAGGCTAAAATTCCATCTCCGCAGATCAGATTTTGGCTGATTCTACTGTGCATTTATTAAAAACAATTTTAAATGTAAACGGTGTATATTTGCCACATCGATAACCAGCTTTTGAGGGCATTTTCTTTCAAGTTGCAAGTGCCGCCCCTATGCTCTATATATATATATATGTATATATATGTATATATGTATATGTATATATATATTTTATATATGTATATGTATATATGTATATGTATATATTTGTATATATCAATCAATCACATTTTATTTATATAGCACTTTTCATACATAAAAATGCAACTCAAAGTGCTTTAAAACATTCAAAGCAAAACATAGATAATTAGAAAAAAAAAAAAAAAATCCGTTCATGCACTCCCTCCCAACAAACCCAAGACAGATATCCATTAGTACATCAGCAATCATTCACACACACCCGCACAAAGTGCACAAACCTGATAAAATGTGTTAAAAAGACATGACAAGGCACAGAGAAACCATATGAGGAAAGGGTACCCAAGGGGAGCTCTCCGCGCCGAGGGGAATGACAGCCCACGGCCACAGGGGCGCCACCACCATAGAGGCCCGGATTAGACAGGCGGACCCCACACAGTGTAGTCACCCAGATCCAAGGGGTCCCTGCGATGACAGCCCCCGCGGGAAGGGCAGCCACCCCTCCCTCAAAGCGGAGGCTCCCCCGTGAGGAAACACTGGAGCTAAAAGCTGACAACGGCAGAGAGCATATGTATATGTATATATTTGTATATATGTATATGTATATATATTTATATATTTGTATATATTTGTATATATGTATATATATATATATATATGTGTATATATATATATGTATATGTGTATATATATATGTATATATGTATATATATATATGTGTATTAGTACTGTCAAACGATTACAATTTATTAACTAATTTACTGCAAAATTTTCCATAATTAACCACGATTAAGCATATTTTCAACTACATTTTACACAGCTTGGAACCGATATTTACTTGAGTAAAATCTTGGAATTAATATGGGAAAAAAATTCAAGTATTTTGATTCAGAGACTGCTGTAATAGCTTTCTTTGATTCTTGAATACGATTCTTTTCCTGTAAAATACAACTGTTGAGCGATACACCAAAGTACAACTAATATGGTATTTGAATTTGGCTTTGTAAAGTACGCAATTTATTTGGGATTCACCCAATGAGCCGTCTAGCGACTTTTTAAAGTAAAACTATGTCAAAGTCCGTCTTTGCGACAGTAACTCTAAGTTTGGCTGCAAAGTGAGCAGAGGTCAGCTGCCACAGGAAGTTGAAAAATTGTAGTTGAAAAATACGATTAATCGCAATCAATTGTGGAAAATTTTGCGATTAATTAGTTAAAAAATGTTAATCGCTCGAAAGTACTAATAAATAATAGTGTGTATATTCTTTGTTAGTATTTGTCAGGCTTATAGTTAAGACATGCACTGTAAATAAACCACATTAGAGCTTCCATAGTTCCTTTCGTCACAGCTCTGTAGCCTGCAGGATGTAGTTTGATCATTTACCCGGGGAGCAGCTAGCCTCAGCGCTGCGAATGTTCGATGCAATGTTCAAGCATAGCTCCAGATAGGAAAGAATCTCCTCCTCAGATAATGCTGAACAATCATATTTTGTTTTTAGCACATTTGTCCAGACTTGAGAGAGTGGCACAGCGCAACAGTTTCCAAATGAGATCCCATTGGACGACAGCAAAAAAACTGAAAGATTGTCCACGACTTTATGATCTGGTGGTCCTTTTCTGCTGTAGTCAGGGCATTGCTTTCACTATCTGCCATAAATACTCAACTTGCTTGGCCTCTGTCCTCACAGCACTGATAGTGAGATGTTTCTGTCTATGACAGATTATTATGAATTGAATAAGTAGTGTATTTGTTCTTTCCCTCTAGGAAGAATCTGTGACCTCAACTAGCAGAGATCTCTGCCTCCACACCAACAGCCGTACGGGAGCAAGATGTCAATTTTGCGGAGCTCACCGATCCGTGTTTACTGCTTGGAGCTAAAGTACAGTTGCAGACCGAGACCAAACCTCAATTACTTGTACCACATTTTTGAGCAAATGACTGTTCTGTGGGAATGATGCAGGTGTTATGCTGCAATCCTTTGCCTGTCATCTGCTGTGACCAGAGATCTAGTTCCGATATTAACACTGAGTGGTTTCTGATATAAAAGACAATATATTGAAAGAGAATAAACCATTTTTATGTAAACATTTGTTGGCATAGTCACTTCGTCTTCTTAATGAGGAATTGAATGAACTATTTGGGAAACTTTATTTTTACATTTGAATAACTAAAAAAAAAACGCTGCTAGATAACCCCTTTGCCAAGAGAGACCTGGCTGAGACGGGTAGGAGCAAAATACAGAGTAACAAACATAAAAAGAGAGACAACGTATAGTTCTCAAAGCACAACATTTTGGATGAAGCCATCAATCAATTGCTCAAACAGCCAAGCTACAACAACGGCAGTCTATGGAAGCTGTTTCCATGTCTTTCAATTTTGATTTAAAAACATTTAAGGACACCAGTTGCTTTTTTTAAAGACATTCTGTAGGGGATTCCAGGTTGCGGGTGCAGAATAAAAGCAAAGCCTTTCTCCTTGCTTCTATCCAGGTGTTTTGGACAGAAAACAAAGAGAGGTCCTGAGAACGGAATGAATACTATCGTGTACTTTTCTGCCCGATAAAGACACAAAGATAGGGGGTAAGCAGCTGCAGAACTGTAATACCCACCTTTGCAAAAGCCTGTGTCTCTTCATGAGCCTCTGTAGGTCACAATGTGCATGGGCAAGTGATTGATGTATCGTTCGGTCACGTCTTCGCTCTCTACAGTCTTGGATTGGTTAGTTTTGTTCTCACCGTGACAAGTTAAGATACGATACGTTGGGGCCAGAGAAAGATGATATTTAACAAAATACATGTATTATTCTAGTGTCGCTAGACTGTCATGGGATAATAAAGTAGTTGCAGGCTTGACTTTGGACACTCCTGTTACAAAGTCTTCAGTGAATCTAGCAAACATATTTTGGGCTGATGGTTGAAGTAGCTGGAGTGAACCCGTACAAAACAAAAGAGCAGACGTAAACAAAAGGCCCAAGTTTTCAAATCTTGCTCTTAAAGTACGTAATGGTGAACAAAGAACCAATGCTACATAATTGTTAGCTCATATAGGATTTCAAAAAAAAGTACAGGGAAATTCTCTAGATTTTTTTTTTTTTTTTTAATAAATACACAGCACATTCAAGTTCATGTTTTCCATGTTGTTGATGAGATTGTGTGTGGTAGAGGTTGATGGGGTAAAAACAGCACAATAATACATCAATTGTTTTTTTTTACTTGTCTTTTCTGTTTGTCAAACAATGGAAATGAAACTGCTCTTGGCACAGCTTACTGTGGAGCGGGTCTGGCTGTGATACCATCCCCAAGCTGGTTGTAATGTCCTGGTTTACCTGCCAGACTGAGTCCAGGGATTGATTTAACCAAAATGCGTTGACCTGAGACATGAATTCCTAAGTGTCATAACAGTACAAAGCAGCAAGAACACATGACTAGCTAGAGCAGGAGAAGGCCATCAAAGCATGACAAATGACAGTCACTCAGTCACTAATGATGGACCGACAGCTGCTGATGAAAACATAAATGTGAAAGCTCTGTTTTGAGGTTATGCGAATATACAAAATGGTAGATGAGAGCATAGATGCACTGCTTGTGTGTTAAGCAGAGCTGGGCAGTCCGTCCCTGGGCCGGACCGGTCGGACCTTCCGGCCCGGCCAGATGCCCATTTTTGGGGCGGAGGGTGACAAATTTTTTAAGATGGCTGGACTAAGCATGGCCGGAAGTGGATTTCAGTCCGGCCCACTAATCGGCCCTCATGCGTGTGACGTGGTCGCGAGGCGGCCAAATTTCATCTCAGCCTACTCGGTGAAAGGATTCTTTTTAGGCTTCTTTCAAAACAACTTGTGTCCCGGGGGTTTATTCAAGCTGCGCGCAGCACTCAAGTATGGCACATCATGCACTTTCCTACTTTCGGAAATATGCCGTAGCAAAACTGCTGTGTAGTGGTTTGCTGGCATGCTTTTATTTTGAAGGCCGGGAACTGTGGAAAATAAGTAACTTGTTGAATGCTTGCAGACTTGTCGTCTGTTGGACCCAAATAATTATACAATACGACAAAACCAACCCCAGGGCTTGCAATGGAAGTAATTACACGCAGCTGGGTAAGTACGTGAGTAAGTGGCGCGTTTGAATAGTAAGTTAGCCAGCTAATTGTCTTTAAATAAACCTCTTCCGCTAGCATCTCTTGTGCCGCTAGCATCTCTTCCGCGGGGCCATCATGCACGTTTTTTTGTTTTTTGGGGGGGGGGGGGGGGGCGGGGGTCTGAACGGGAAGGGGGCCGACAATGTTTATGAATATGGCCGGGGGGGTTGCGGCCAGAAGGGTACCCAGGTCAAAGGTGGAGGGTCGCGGCCGGACGGGCAAAAAAGAGTCAAGTGCCCAGCTCTGGTATATATATAGTGTATATAAAAAAAATACAACATAAAAAATTGACCAATCAATCAGTGCGGGGCCCCTCCCATCAGCACTGATTGGATGGTTGATTCTCCAACGAAGGCCACCAATCAGAAACAAGCAGGGAAGGGCTCTATATAAGCAGCGTGTTGACATGAACGTTCCCAGTCAGACAAGGTGATTTAAAGGGGAAGTCAACGCAAACATTTTTTTTTTCAAGAATATGAAAGCCCACTAGTTGAAACAGGGCATTCTAATAAATATTGCGTTTGTGGAATAAGTGTTAGTCCATTCGTTTTAAGCCATCTCCGGGGGCGGCCATTTTGTCTTCTGTCGACTGATAATGACATCATAACTACTCACAACGACCAATCACGGTGCTGATTCAGAAAACAGGTCAGCCGTGATTGGTCATTGTGAGCAGTTGTGATGTCATTTTCAGTCGACAGACGACAAAATGGCCGCCTCCAGAGATGGCTAAACACAAGTGCATTTTGCTGCTTAATTTATTCCCCAAACACAAAATTAATCAGAATGGCGTGTTTCAACGAGTGGGCCTGCTGGGAACAAATTCTTGAAAAAAATATGCTTGGGTTGACTTCCACTTTTAGGCACAAAGCTACATTTCCGGATTCCAGTCAGACAAGTGGAACGCTCATTGAAGACACATTACATTTCCAGATCGTTGTACTCGGGTGCACGCAAAAGCCATGTACGTATGGACGATGAGGAATAATAGTGAGTTGTTTGAAAAGAAAGGGTAACTCACTGCTTTCACAGCCTAGTCCATCACTCCAATATGTCCCCCCAAAAAACAACTCACTATTGTTCCTCGCCGCGGCCACCAAAGCCTCGCTGCGAAAAATAGACTAAAGACGGATTAAATACATGGGCTTCCGAATATGCTTAGTCTATTAGTCTATTTCTGTCAAACGTCAGCAAAACGGGCATCCGTCATAGGCGGATAGATGGACTGCCATCACATAGACGGAATGCCCAGCTCTGTGTGTGTGTGTGTATGTATGTATGAATGTATGTGTGTGTGTATGTGTATATATATATATATATATATATATATATATATATATATATATATATATATATATATATATATATGAATCCATATACATATATATATATGAATCCATATACATATATATGTATGAATCCATATCCATATATATATATATATATGTATGAATCCATATCCATATATATATATATATATGTATGAATCCATATCCATATATATATATATATATATGTATGAATCCATATATATATATATATATATATATATATATATATATATATATATATGAATCCATATACATATGTATTTTTATATATATGTATGTATGTATGTTTATATGTATGTACACAACACGCACACACATATTCCTATTACTGCTCCTCCTCCTCATACTGCCCCCTGTAGCTGGCGGCCAACAAGGCAGCACCAACAGGGACATGTTCCCTTTGAGGAACACCAGCTTCTGGAAGTTGGTGCTGGCCAGGGCACACCCTTAAAAACAGTTGGGTTAAAAATAATATAATTTGGTGTCAAAAAATGGACCGATCCACTAATTGGGTCAATTTGACCCATCTCGTGTTGCTTTGTACGACCCATTTTTGGGGTTGTATTCTGCGAAAAACAACCCAGAAATTTGGGTCAAATTTGACTCAAGTAGTGGATCGATCCATTGTTGACCCAAAATTGTGTTATTTTTAACCCTGCTGTTTTAGAATGCAGCTGGCTGTGGAGAACATCCCCTCCACGACAGCGGAGCTATAGGGAGGGGAGTGTTGTACTTGTTGAACATTTCTACCCATGCTCCCCTAGGCTCCTTGGGGAAGAGGACTCAGGGATGGCTTCGCGCTTGAGCAGGGGTGGCCAAGTACGGTCCTCAAGAGCCACAATCCAGCCAATTTTGGGTTTATCCCTATGGCAACACACCTGTTTCAAATGATCAGCTCATCAGCAAGATTTGCAAAAGCCGGATAATGAGCCTGATGATTTGAATCAGCTGGGTTGCTGGAGGGCTAAACCTAAAACAGGCTGGATTGTGGCTCTTGAGGACCGGACTTGGCCAACCCTGCTCTAGAGCTTCCGGTCCTGGATGCTGTCCCTCAGCACAGCAGAAGCGAAGAGCTCGCAACAGACAACCCTTCATTACAAAAGCGAAAGGCGAAGCTCTCAATTTACCAGTCGATTTACGTTCCTACCCTCACCTACGGTCAGGAGTTGTGGGTTGTGACCGAAACAAGATCACGGATATAAGCGGCCGAAATGAGCTTTCTCAACAGACTGTCCAGGCTCTTCCTTAGAGATCGGGTCAGTGGCTTGGCCACCCAGAAGAGGCTCAGGGTAAAGCCGCTGCTCCTCCGCCTCAAGAGGAGCCAGATGAGGTGGCTGGGGCATCTGATCAAGATGCCTCCCGGGCGCCACAATGATGACCCAGTACACCCTGGAGAGGCTATGTCTCCTGGGTGGCCTTGGAATGCCTCAGGATACGCCAGGAAGAGCTGGATTAAGTGGCTAGGGAGAGGGAATCCCGGGTTTGCCTGTTTCAGCTGCTACACCCGTGACCCAATTCCAGGTAAGTGGTAGAAGATGGATGGATTAACTCTTTTCTTTGTTGTTGATTTCACTGTGTAAAAATGACATCAATGCTCTCTCTTGTACAGTTTTCCGAGTGTGTTGAACTTTGAGGTTTTATCGCTGTGTTGCTAGGATCACCTCGCATCGCAGTATCTTATTGATAAGAATGCGAAGACAAACCATCTAAAGAACAATGACACATACATCCTCGCCTGAGGCCATTGGCACTTGATTTAAAAGATTCATGGCCTGCCAGGATTTTACATTGGTATCCTTTCACATTATAAAAAATGCTCTAAGGCAAAAAACAAAACAATATATGTAGATAAATTCATGTTTAAAGCTAAAGTCTGTGACATTCAGTTTGAGTGCTCAAAAAAAAAAAAATTGCATAAATACATGTGATTGTTGAAATCAATTTGCAGTCGTGTCTTGTACAGTCACTGGTTTCAATGATAATTCTACATTTATCTGATGTTCGTTATGGTGTGTATAGATGTGAAATACTGAAATCATAGTGAGAGGAAGGGAAGGTGAGTGGGGGAGCTTACTTGGCTGCGAGGAAAAGCCTTACATATATGCAATGGACCAAAGTGAGTGTAGCTAGAGGTGCTAGTGCGTATGCCCCTTTTTGCTTGTATCATTCAAGTTTAATAAAAAAAAAAAAAAAATGTTTTTGCTAGTCAGGCCACCGCATGAGAGCAGCATCTGCCGAGACCTCCCCCGGCTTCAGGTAATGTGAGGAAGTCATGGAAGCAGTTTCTGCAACACTGAATCATCAACTTTGTTCACGGCGACTATGTGATCCAGATGTTGAAGGTACCGCTCCTGGTCTTGCATGAAATGCGGGATTCTGGCGTTGTTGATCACTGCCAAGGGACGCAGCTTCTCCACATCTTCATAGGACACCTACAACCAACAAAAAACATATTGGATTAACGCCACAAAAAATATAAGATCTGTGAATGGTTGTTTGCATTTGTAATGATTTATTATAATTGAGATTTTTTTCCCCTTTCTCTCGCTCTCTGTTCCTTTATTTTCAGGGGTACACATCATTTTTTTCATGCGGTACACATCATTTTTTTCATGCGGTAGTCGCGTGTGTACCAGAAGATTGTCTTTGGTACTCACTAGTGGTCCAACGGATTACATAAGTCAGTTCGGATCGGTCACGGATTTTGATCGTTTTTAGTATGAGAAGACAAAGAAGCTAAATAGAACTTTGTCTTCATTTATTTTATAAAAAAAGTATAATAAATCAACTCCTAATGTCTAATATGGCCATTTAGGATTTAACGCAATTTTGTCAGTGGTACAGTGTATACATTTCAAGGTATCCTGCATTCATTTTGAGCTGAATGTTTTCTCACAATTATTAGGCAAAGTTAGCTATAAATTAAATGAAGACAAAGTTTTATTTTTATTTTTTTTAATGAAATAGACTTGAAGTGCAATTTAAGGCACCTTTCTTAAAACATGGACAGCACATTACAAAGTAATCAAACTCTACAATATAGAAAAAGAAGTTTGTAGAAAAAAAAAGAAAAAAAAAAAAAAGAAAAGCAGCAGCTGTTGAACTACCAGCTAATGATAACAGCTGCTAGCCACTAACGCCGGAGACTTGTGCCGTATCATACAATGATGCGTAGTTAACCAGCGGTTTGTTTGTGCGGCTGAATATGATTTCGAGACTGCGTTGTGTTGGTGTTACCAACTACTTGCCAACTACTTGCTACCAGCAAGCGTTAAAACTGGCGATACGTCGAAAACGCAAGTCAAGTTAGCCGTTACGCCACCACGCGGGCCTTTAAAGTACAAGTTCACTAAGGCTATTGCATTAGCATTAATGACTCAATGTATTATTTGGTAAGCTTTATTTTGAAGTAAGCCTTTGTGGCTTTGTGTGTTCCTTGAGTATGTTTGCAAAACACCCTTGTACATGCAACTTACGTGATTTTGAGGGTATTCAACTTCCTCTGCTGAATGCGGACTAATCATGTTGCTTTATTGTGAACGTGCACAGCTTTTTTCACCAACCATTCTGCGGATCGTGCCCATCCTGAACCGATGCTTGATCCTTACCATTCAAAGATGATTCGTTGCACTGCACCACTAGTGTGTACAGGTACGCAAATGCGCATCGTGACGCAAATGACGGTACGGATCCGTGATTTCTGTTGCGCAATCGTACTTGCCTACCAGTTATGTGCACCCTTGTTTATTTTAGCCCCGGTTGCGTCCGGTCCAGTGAGTAATGATGGATCAGATCATCAAGTGTAATTTGAAAATTTCCTGACCTAATTCGCTTTTTTTTTTTTAGACACATCACATCAGGAAGTGGTGACGGCTCTAACGACAGCTGAAGCGTTAGCCAAAACTATTAGCTAGGTGGAAAATATTTGTCTCAACACAAGAAATCTAAAACTTATCATGAAGAAGAAGACATGATGAAAGCAATTGAGCAATCAAAACGCAATATAATCCATTACAATCAAACCCGGTCCCCATTCATTCAGTTCATCCAGTTTACTGTATATGTGTATATATATATATATATATATATATATATATATATATATATATATATATATGTATATATATGTATGTATATGTGTATATATATATATATATATATATATATATATATATATATATATATATATATATATATATATATATATATATATATATATATATTAGGGGTGGGCGATATGACGGGTTGTGTGAGGTGTGAGGGAGAGAGACGTTTGGAAAAGAATTGATGATTAACAATGTCAAATAAAATGCTGACTTGTTGATGCATCAAGGTACTGGTACAGACCTTTCCTAAGGAAGTCAACATCTTGAAGTCAATGTTCCTTCGATGCCGAAGTATTCGAAGGATTCCATCTAAATAAACCTGGTCCTTACTGAAGCAGCCTGCAAAATTAACACACAGCATCAAGGGTAAATAAAGGTGAAGGCCTTAGAATAGCTACAAATTATTGATGGAGTAACCTGAAATGTGCAGAATAAATAAAAAACAAACAAAGTTAGCATATCTACTCTATCAATATAAACATGCTGTAGTTTGTAGCGAGAATAGGGCTCACTCGTAAGAGTGTAGGTATTTAATAGCGGCTGGGAGAAATGCCTGCGTTACTCGTGCTTGCCTCTAAGGCCACCACGTCAAATTTTGGATTGCTTAGAGCAGTGGTCAGACTTGCTCATACACGGGCTGGTCTTGAGTTTAGTTTGGCGAAGAGCTTTGCAATGGCTCGCTACGTTAGCGTCTTCATTGTTATCATTAGCTGTGGCTTTAGTCGCGGCTGGTTACTTTGCATTTATGTGGTAGGCTTGAACTGCTCCTTTGGCAATAGTGCCGTCAGGGCGGTTTTTTAAATTTACCATTCATCGGCCCATCATCTCTCACATGTTTCTCCATTTTTACGTCTTCTCTCTGCTTCTGAACTTGCCCTCCCACCTACAATAGGAGCCTATCAGGTTATGCCAAACACAATGACAACCAATCAATGTCCACTTCAGGGTATGACATTGACCATTGTTTTTTACACCCCCCAACAAGGCATGCACAAGCCCCACGCATCAAAACGGATCTGATCATCATAGAGAAACAGTAAAGTTACCGATTAAAAATGAGATTAATGCGATAAAAAAAGCCCCAAAAAACCCAAGTCTGACTGTAATTAATTGATCGCAATTAATGCACTTATTTGACACCCCTGATAATGTACTAGATCACATATTAAATCACAATTGGAATATTGAGGGTGGGGGGTTTTGCACTAGTAAACACTGTAATACATAAGTTAGTAAAAGAGTGTAACTATTTTGTTTACGTAAAGGTGTTGAATCAGGTCCTGCACTTTTAGCACGGCCTTTTTAAAATTTATTTCTAATTTTACTTCAATTGTGATTGAGTGTGAGGACTTTGCCACCTCTGACTATAGCCTCGTGCGTGTCTATGTGCTTGTGTGAGTGCGTGTGCACGCGTGTGCGTGTATTCACCGGGTTGCGAAGTGTCCGTCTGTCCTCTCTTGGCACGCAGGCAGTATTCCCAGCGGACGTCCGGATGCTGAACAAAGCGCGCGACGTGACTGAAGAGCTGGCTGAAGCTCATGCTCCCAGCATGGAACACTGTATAGTAAAGAAGAGCCGCACGCCACAGGTATGGCTGCTTCCGGAGCAACACACTGTGCAGGCTGGCCAGCCCCTCCTCAGTGGGGTTAGCTGGTTTAAGGCCAAATTGCTTTCTGCCCTCTGCCGTGGCCCATGGCTGAAGACTGTTGTTGACCCCTCGCAGATAATGTGTGCCTGACGAGGAACAAACATCGATAAATGCATTGTGGAGGTCAAGCATTAAACTGTTGTTTTTACCATTTCAATTTTCCCGATTTTTTTTGGGGGGCGCACGGCTAAAACGGGGACGAGTGACACATTTTGAAGTCAGGCATGAACCCCCCCGTGCCTTCATTTGCATTAGTGGCTTTCCGCCACAACGACAACTGCAGTTAGCTAGCTAGCTAAGCCATCAGCCTGAAAATGCATCTTGCCTTCGGATAGTCCATTAAGGTTGCCACTTTAGAGTGTGTGAGTGCACTCACGTCACAGAAAATAGGCGCAAGAGCAAGGAAGGGGAAAAAATAGTGAAGCGGGATTTTGCGCTGAAGTGGCATATTTAGAGTGCCTTGTTATTGCGATATGAAAAAGCCCCACGATGACCAGGTGAGATTCATTACAGTCACCAGAGACTTTAAGATGATTTATTTTCCCGGCTAAAACACATAGGGTTGTATAGGCATAAAAAAAAAGACGCTAGACAAAGTCGTATCCAGGTGTGTGGTTTCATGAATTTTAAGCGCGGAGACAGTTGTTTATGGACTATATATACTTTTTTATTCATTCAAATTTAGCAGGGTTGTTAAAAACAGTCACATAGGACATTTATCACTTTACAGCAGTGCTTCTCAATTATTTTGTTACGGCCCCCAGAAGAAGAAAAAATGTCCACACAACTCTCCGTCGCAACTATAAACAGTATCATTTGTCTATAAAAATTGTTATAAGTACACCTCAGCATAACATTGTATCCTTATTAATCCTCTCAGGCTCAAATTAAGTTATAGTAATAGTTTAGTAGTGCTTCTGAATAAAAAAAGGCTCATATAATATGAATGTGTATTAATTAGGGCATTAGCAATTAGTTGTTGCGATTCTGCAACACCTGCCTAGAGAGAGTTAACATAAAACAATAAAAAGAAATATAATCTTATTAACATTGTTTATACTCCATGCACACACTCTGACAATGACAGCGCCACTGCCACCTACTGTACTGGATGTGCAATTACACTTTCGTCTAGTACAACAAAAAAATAAATAAATAAAATTTTAAAAAAAAGATTGTTCCCTAGCGTCATACATGCTCCCCTGGCATCGCACCACGCCTCCGCCCAGAGGGGTCCACCCCCCTATTTGAGAAGCACTGTTTTACAGAGACTTAAATAGGCAGTGCTTCAAGTGGTGATAAGACATTAAATACACAATTTGCTCCCCAAACACAAAGGAGAGAAAAAATGGAAGTGATGGGAACCTGACATCCAATCAGGAGTGAGCTTGTGAAAGCTCACCTATTTCGTGTCTCAGCATCCCCTCTAGCCAGTGCTGACGGGCTCCAGCCAGGTTGATGGTCAGAGTGGGACGACAGCTCTCCACCATCATGACTGCCTGAGAAAGCAGCTCATCAGAGAGACGTACCACAACCTAAGGACACACACATTACAATCACCATTTGATCAGAGGGCTGGACAATAATCTAATGAGTCCGCTAAAAAGAAAAAGTAGTCCTAAGACGGTTGTTCAACGCTGATGGATGCACTGCAAGAGAGTATTAGTTCAAGACACTTACATTGTATTAACAATGAAAGAAGGATGGTGTAAGTGTATCAAATGTTACTGTTTTGGGGTAATATCTAAGGCAAATAAGCATTTACAATGCGCTATTGGAGGAGAAACTGCACATTACACTACATTACAATGTACGCCAAAACAGTTAATCATTGTTTTCTTTTTTAATAGGTTAAAAATAATATATCAATAATTATCAATATTGACTGATATAAAATACTTAATTTGTGAAACATTTTTCAGCCATACTGCCCAGCCCTACTAAGTGCATTGCGTTTAAAAAGGACTTTAATTCATCTTTATATTGACCTGTTTATTTGGCTTTTTCATAGTTGCTTAGTTTTAAGATTAAGTATTATATGTTACAATATAATTACCTAAATTCAGCCTTTTTTTCTCCGGGTCCTTATTTTCAATAGTTATCACGAGAGAGAAACGGGCGGAATCTGGCTATATTCTTCAAATGGTAAAATCTAGTTTTATATAACATTCTTAGTGTATGTAATGAAACTAAGCTCATTTTTTAGCTTGCAGTGAGGAATTAAAACATAGTGTTTTCAATTTAGGTAAAAGTTTCTCTCTCTGTGTTTCAGGACCGAGATAACTAAAACTTCAGTTTTGTCCTAATGTAATAAACGTTCATCTTGTCTTCTTATTCGTTAAAGCATAAGTCAACCCAAACATTTTTTTTTCAAGACTATGTTCCCAGCAGGCCCACTAGTTGAAACACTGCATTCTGATTAATTTTGCATTTGTGGAATATCAATTAAGCAGCAAGATCCATCGCTGGGGGCGGCCATTTTGTCTTCTGTCGACCGAAAATGACATTACAACTGCTCACAACGACCAATCACGGCTCAGATTCAGAAAACAGGTCCGCCGTGATTGGTCGTTGTGAGCAGTTGTGATGTCATTTTCGGTCGACAGAAGACAAAATGGCCGCCCTCAGAGATGGCTGAAAACGAGTGGATTAACACTTATTCCACAAACGCAATATTTATCAGAATGCCTTGTTTTAACTAGTGGGCCTGCTGGGAACATATTCTTGAAAAAATATATGTTTGGGTTGACTTCCGCTTTAAGTAGGTTTGAAGTTTATTTTTTCCGACAATGACAATGATCTTATTTTAGTGAAGAGAAAACACTCTTACCGTGCTGACAGTTTCGGCTGTCACTGCAGCCTTCCTCGGAGATTTCACTGCTTCTTCGTGACGTTTCTAAAAACAGCTGGCCAGGTCGGGGGAACCTTCAAAATAAGGCTCCCCAACCCGATCAAGACTGCGCTCCAACCCCCCGCCACCAATTGGAGGATGGTGTCCCAGGTGTGTGGGAGCATGTAGGCCCCCTTGTCTCCGTTGATGGTACAACTGCACCGCTGATATACAAACCCACACTCTGGAAACGGTACGTTGACGACATATTGGAAATAACAAAGACGGGACACACGCAAAGAACTCACAGGCATTTCAAAACCATAGACAACACCGGAAACACACAATTTACACATGGAGAGGAATCACCATATCGTTTCCGGCCCTAAATATTCACCACAAGGAACACGGCAGCATAAAAATCACAATATACAGGAAACCTACACAAACAGACCAATACCTCCTCTGGACATCAGAACATCCTACAGTACACAAACTCTCCGTAGTAAGAACCCTATACAATCCAACTAGCATCATAACAGACAATAAAGAGAGATTGAAGGAAGAAAACCAAATACAACACGCACTCAGACGCTGCCAATACCCCAGATGGGCCATCGACAAACAACAAGCCAGACAGAACCAACAGGGTGAAAAAAGCAAGGAAGACAAACACAAAACAAATAACTGACAGTGGAAACAAGGACACCATAACACTTTCATACGTCAGAGGAATCACAGAACCCATCCAACGCATCATGACAAAACATCAAATACATACTGCAATAAAACCATATTAAAAACCACGACAACAACTTGTGCATCCAAAAGACATCATAACGCCTGACAAAAAATGCAACATCATTTACAAAATCCCATGCTAAACATGCAATAAGACATACATGTGGAAAAAAATGGTTGAACTTTTAGTACACGCAAAAAAGGACACGAAGAAGAATGCGAAAAAGAAACAACAGGACATCACACCAGAACCCAAAAGCAAAAAGCCGAACAAGAAAACAAGAAATCAGCCATAACAGACCACTGCAGAAGGAGCAACCACATCATGGACTGGGAGAAGGGCAGAATCATAACTTTGGAAACCAATAAACTCAAAAGATGGATCAAGTAGGCTATGGAAATAAGGAGACGTGGAGAATGTACCATCAACAGAGACGAGGGGGCCTACATGCTCCCACACACCTGGGGCACCATCCTTCAACTGTGGCGGTGGGGGGTTGGAGCGCAGCCTTGATCGGGTCGGGGAGCCTTATTTTTAAGGTTCCCCTGACCCGGTCAGCTGTTTTTAGACACGTCAAGAAGAAGCAGTGACAGCTCCGAGGACGGCTGCAGTGACAACCGAAACTGGTAAGAGAGTTTTCTCTTCACGAAAATAAGAAGATCATTGTCATTGTCGGAAAAAAGAAACTTCAAACCTACTTCAGTTTTGTCCTGGTTGAGCTGTAAGAAATTTTCTGTCATCCGTACTTAGTATCTAAAATACAGTTTAAAAGGACATCGAGTGATCCTGAGTCATTAGGTGACACAGAAATGTAAAGTTGAGTATCATCGGCCTAACTATGAAAACTAATTCCGTGTCTCCGGATGACGTTGCCCAGAGGCAGCATGTACAAATGAAAAAGTGACGGACCTAAAATTGAACCCTGGGGAACACCACAGTCTTTTTGTCTTTCTGACGGGGAGTGTATATCTACATAGGTTTGATTCTAAATGTTTGCCGTCAATGTTATACATTAATGGCCACATTATGCCGCCGCCCCTGTGTGACCTATATCTTTGCTACTGTAACAATGAAAATTTCCCCACTGTGGGATCAATAAAGGCATTCTTATTCTTATTCTTATTCACCCAGGGTGACATAAAATCATCTGCCGGTCAAGTAAGATTTAAACCAGCTAAAAACAGTGCCTGAGAGACCAATCATATTGCGTAGTCTATTTAAAAGAATCTTGTGGTCGACAGTGTCAAATGCTGCACTGGAAGACCAGGACAGACAGCATGATCTTATCCACATTTATTCTATATCATTTAAAACCTTGATCAGGGCCGTCTCAGTACTGTGATTAATCCGAAAGCCAGATTGATATATTTCATATAAATCATGAGTTCTCATAAAATCATTTAACGGATTAAAAACTACTTTCTCCAAAATCTTATCTAAAAATGTCAGATTGGATACTGGTCTATAATTGTTAAAAATTTCAGGATCCAGATTGTTTCTCTTCAGAACAGTTTTAACAATGGTTGGCTTAAAAGCGTTTGGAAAATCTCCTGTCTGAAGAGAATAATTTGAAATAATAACATCTACAGTTAAATATTCAAAAGCAGATTTAAAAAGTTGTGTAGGGATAGGATCTAAGTGGCAAATTGCTAGTTTTATCTGATAATCTTTGCCAGTCCCTTAGGGCAAAACTGTCCAGCATTATCTCACTTAAATAAAAAGGTTCAGCCTCATTAAAAGTAGTAGCCGACTGTAAGCGGTGAAAAGCTGACCTTATAGTTTTTATTTTACTGCTGAAGAGGGCCACAAATTCCCCACACCTGGAATCTGATAAAATGCTGTAAGGCATGCTAAAAGCCGGAGTTATAACTCTGTCAATGAGTGAAGAAAGGAATTTTGGTTTATTGTGATTGGAAGTAATTAATTTAGAGAAATTATCTTGTCTTGCCGTTTTCATGGCTTGATTATAGTTTTAAAGTTGATCTTTAAAAATGTGTAAGTTAATTTCGTTTTTGTTTTTACACCATTTTCTCTCAGCGGCTCGACACTTTTGTTTTAGTGCCTTGATATTTTAAGTTCTCCAGGGTTGGGTCCATTTTGCTGTGGTTTTAGTGACAGGTGCTACTTTGTTCGGTGCCGATTCGAATAAAGTCATCAACAATAAAATCAGTAGACGAGGCTAAATAGTTTGGTGTAAAGTTATTAAAAACATGAATAAAATCAGCAGTCACTTCAGCAGAGACGCCGCCTACTCACAGTACGTTCAGTGTTAAAATCCTGTTCCCGCTTAAGACAATCGATAGTAAAGAATATACAAAAGTGATCTGAAATGGCTAGCTCTAATACAGCGGTGATGTTTATTGACAGACCTGAGGTGATTACAAGGTCGAGGGTATGGCCTTTTAAGTAGGTGGATTGTGAAATATGCTGTGTGTAATTCATACAGCTAAGAAGATTTAAAAAGTCAGCTACAAAAGAGTCTCATTAATTCTAATGTATATTAAAATCACCTCAAATAATTATTGGATTGTTTTACTCTGAATAATGGAGAGAAGCTGTGAAAACTCGCTAATGATAAATGATGAGTTGCATTTGGGAGGTCTGTAAGCACACGTACAAAATACGGAACAGTTAAGAACCAAAGAGTGATACTCAAAGGTAGGGCAAAAAAGAAAAAGAGGGTTTCTATAAAATCCAAAGACGATGATAAGATAGCTGCCACACCCCCTCCCTTTCTGGGTGGTCTGTTTGTGAATGAGAAGTTATAGCTGGGAGGAGATGCTTCCTAGAGAACAGATGGTCCATCAATACTCAGTCAGGTCTCACATAAAAGCAAACAGTTGAGGTCATATTCTAAAATTAGATCATTGATAATAAAGAACATATTCAATAGTACATTAAAAAGTGCCATTTTCAGTGTAGTTTGAGGTGTGCTGTGACAAGATGTGAGTGGATGTGTTGGAATCGGTATGAGATTGTTCCAGTTTACAAATTTATGTTGTGGATGAATGTGAAGTGTTGGAACTGTGTGCAGTTAAAACCGGATTGGTGTGTGCGTGTGTGCGGGGGTGTGTGGGTGTGTGCGCGCGTGTGCGTGTGTGTGTGAGGTGACCAGAATAGTCAGGGCGACTTACAGCATTGAAGAGTGAGTTCTATGTTGGTAGATAAAAGCTTTGCTCCGGATCGGGAGGGGTGGAGGCCGGCACGCGTATCAACTTGTTTCGAACATTTCACAGGCTACAAAGGTATACAATGAACGGTAGTTCGTCAAAACACGCAAAAGCGTGTTAGGGAGTGAGGGGATGGGATGGAGCAGTTTATGTATACTTATGTGTATGTGGTGGCTCAGTAACACAGTCAAAATTGTGTCTATTTGCCTTTGAGCGGTTGGCCACCCACCCGTGCTTTTCAGTCATATCGCCCCATATGACCATCTCCTCCAAGAGTCCTAAACTACATAGAATTTGTCCTATAGCTTATCCATATGAATTACACAATCACGGCTTTCTGTTTATTATCACACTACGTACTGTATGTTTCATTCTTCAAGTGACGGTGTAACATTTTTTACCTGCCTACTTCCAGTGGTGTAAATTCACAATAAGGGCATCAGGTCATTTTAACAATACAGCATCATTAGCGCTCTAAGTGCACCATCAAACAGGATTTTCAGTGTAGGGGTGACACTGTAACGGCATGCAATCTAAAGCCTCATGTTGTAGACAGGCTCATCTTATCTGCCAAAAAAATATGAATTAAAACCAAGCAACTCACCTGGCATGTACCAGGAGTGCTATACACTCCTTGCAGGATTTTGTTGACATTTTCAGGGACAAAGGTTAATTTTGTTTGGAAGCAGTACCTTTTATTCATGTTATGTGCAGTGACATCTTAGTTGTTACTTATTAACCCCAAAGGGAATATTTTTCTTGTCATATTATTGAACATTTGAAATGTTTTATTAAAACATATTGTCATTGTCATTTGATTTTTCTTTCTATTTAAGGGAGAAAAAATGCTTAAAATCAGATACTGGATTTTGGGGGAAAAGAGGCAGGTCTTGAGGTAATCGTGCAAATCTACAGGTTTCACATAAACAATGAACAATGGCAAAGAGGACCGTGAGTGCTTACTTTCTCCCCAATAAAACTAGTGTGCTGGAGGAGACAAATCCTACTGAGTCCAAATCGTCTTGTGAGGAAACAGTCAAATAGTTAAGTCCAAAAAAAAGGCATAAAATTATGTTTTCGGGGTGAGTGGCTGCACATTATTAGTATTGTAGTGACCAAATAAGAGGAAATAAGAATGTCTGTTTTGCCAGTCGATTCACAGTGTGCGCCCCTAAATGCTTGTGGCGCTAAAATTTTAAATTAGGGGCCACTGCTCCTTGTAAAAAAGACTGGAGTAGAGGATGACATTTTTTCGGGATTCCCATGGGATGGGAGTCAAATTTACATTTATCGGTAATCTCGGGATTGGAATGCTATAGGATAGAAAAATAGAAAATACAGAAACATTTACGGGGACAGACGGGGGTGAGATTAGCCAATAGGGAAAAAAATCTCGGCCAGATGCGCAGCCATTTTTTATGTAGCTGACCTCCAAAATGTAAGTGGTACGGGAGTGTGAGTCATTCTGAACAAGAGCATGACAGGAGTGGGAGTTTTCATAGGACAGGATTTTTAAATTTTTTTCATTACAGTCCGGGACTGGGACGGAGCTGAGATGGGACGGGAGTGAAAATCCAGTCCCGTGTCACCCTCTAGTCTAGAGCCCTGAATACACTGTTTTGTGTGCCGCCGCGGCACAGCGCCACAGAACTAAACATAGACCGATATGTTGTTTTTTTAGGACCGATACTACCGATTATTAGTAGTCAAGGGGGCCGATAACCAATATTTGGAGCCGATATTCATTTTCAGTAAAAAGTAAAATATTGTTGTCAAATATTATCCATTTTTGAAAATAAACATCTTTGTTGTAAAATTTTACCAAAGTTCAGGGAGCTCCCAGCACCATAAGCATGTCTTAAAAAGTTAAATGAAAACTTAAACAATGTCTCCCTATAGTTTTGTACAGTAAATGAATTTCTACATAATTTCAAAATGAAAAAAATGTTAAAAGTTCACTTCGATAGATTCGAAGATATCCATATTCGGCATTTGACACATTTTGATATCGGCGCAGACAATCGGCCCGGCCGATAATTGGTCTATCCTTACACAGAACATCTCATTTGTATAAAAATATAGATAAAAGTATCCCTGACTAAAATGACCATTTGGAAGTTTGTATTTTGTGTTTGTTTTAAACAGATTTTCATCACAATTGCAAGACGTAATGGCAGTATCAAGTGTCAGTACTCGATATCGGTGAGTACTTGAATTTAAGAACTTGTGCTTATAGTCTCAAAGTAGTGCCTCACTAGTAGTAAAGTGAACATGTACAAATAAATGTTTGGTTTGGTTTTATGGAATCCTAAATGCCATAAAAATAGTTTTGTATTTTTTTATTATGTTTAATGTATGAGGTTTAAAGATTCAAAGGAAGGCTTCATTAATTTTACATGTGAGGCTTGATTGTAATTCATTAGTTTAGCTTGGAAAACCGCCTAAGAGCTGAAAAATACACCTTTGTATTGATATATTTCACTTTTAAAGCAACATTTTCAACACGCAGGTACATCCATGTTGGGTTTAACCAGATCTAATGTGTGCAATTTACTGCTGGACAATAGCCACACATTGGACAGCAAGGAGGACGTGAAGAAAAACAATGCTATGATGCATAGCGAAAATTTACAAGACGTTGACCAGAAACAGCCTACAAGGTGCACACCGGCATATTATTCCGCAATTTTTACAAAAAGTGTACTTGCGCAGGTTTTGTCGAGCCACCAGTGTGCACAAGGACAGGCAGGCACATGCGAGTGTGCAGTGAACATTTCCAGGACAAGGAGTGATTCACAGTTGGAGGGAGGACACGCCACGCAAGTGACAACCAATGCCATGCCGAGTATTTTTAACGAGCAAGAGTCGGGGGATGAGCTTAAAGAGACTGTGTAGAATATTTTGACATCTAGTTTTTGAAAATAATTTTGAAATGTATTTAAAATACCTGAATAGTAATGTAGTTGTCAAATTAATGAGACAAAATATAAGTATTTCTCTAAACGGTAGATGATCTTGTGCTTGAAAAACTTAGGGGTGTTGCGACATAGGTGAGCTTTGCATTTACCTCACCCACACAGCCTTCCTTATGCAAATATTTCCGCACGGTGGCCCACACCTGACTCTTAGGAACCACAGTCCCACCTGTGACCTCCTCAAAAGTCTCATAGGCGCCAAACTTCTTCAGTACGCACTCCATGATTCCAACTGCCTGCCAGTAACACAAAAACAACCCGAAGTGAACTGACATTGTAACGACTGATTGCTAAGTTTTAGTTCACATGAATTCGTTTCTAAGAACGTGACGTACCTGCTCGAGAAAGAGGCCAGAGGCCTCGCTGTACTTGTCCAGCACGGCCTTGGGCTCCGGCTGGGCATACTCAAACTGGGGCTCATACTTGTAGTCGGACTGGAAGAACTTTTGCTTCTCCTGCTCAAGGTTCAGAGGCCTGAGAGCAACAAGCAGACACGGCTTGGAGGAGGGGGACAGTGTGCTGCTTCCCACGCCTTTAGCGATGTGTGGTAGGGAGGTGGCAGGTCGCAATTGCCCCTTTTTAGCACGCAGCCCCAGGGATTGGTTGATTGAGCACGTGCTCTCACTGCGGCGCATCCAACCGCCGGCACCCAGGCTGAGGCTAGTCAGGCTGCGAGCAGGGGGCGACGGGGCGGCCGACCCGCTGCGCCAAGGTGGTTGCATAAACTGCCTGTCTGCCATCTGCTCCTGAGACCTTCGCAGGCGCTGAGGTGTCACGTCTAGGCTGAGGGGACGACGGAGGGGTGGCCTGGGCGTGCCAGCCGCTTTGGACACCAACTTGCTCTCTCCCACCTGGTCGGTGACATTCTGAGCTAGGAACCCGTTTGGGGGCGCCTTCGCCTGCTTGGAAACATTGCGCCTTCCAGCCTGAGGTCTCCGCACCTTTTGAGTACTGCTGCTGGATTTGACAGCTTTGGACTTGTCCAGTTCCAACAGGTCGCTGCCGCCTTCAGAGTGCTCACCCTCGACATGATCCATGAAGACTTCACCCGAGTCCAACACCATCACCACAGCCACCAGCTCTGCCTCACTTGGGCTAAGGCGGACACAACACAGACATTCACGTTGGCGTTTTGAGTGCGAAAGCGGGAGTTATTGATGAGAGGATGATGTCGGTCGGTGTCAGTCTGTCGGGGACGTCGTGGAGGGGGAACATGTCTCCCACACTTTCTGAACCTGTCCCATCTGTCCCCCAGCACACTTCTACTGTCATTAAAACAATTCACTTCCTTGCCAGGATGCCCTTGAATGCATCATAAAGTCCATGAGCAGACGGCCAGTCACACAGACAGCAGATGAGACAGACTACACATTTTTCAGCTAACAAAAAAGTATTTTTCCAAACAAGCTATGCAGGTTGAGTAAAACCATTCAATGTGCAAAATGTTCATGCAAATGTTAAGTGGCAAAGTGGAGGGAGTTGATCATTATTGTTAATTTGCACTTTACACAACATTACATGTATTGATTACTATTACCCACAGTTCTTTCAGATCAAAAGTTATGAGCATTTAAATACGATAAGAGTGTCATAAAAAAACGTTATAATCTGTGCGGTCATTTTTTTTCCACTTGTGAGGAAACAACTGTGAATGAGAACTTTAATACAGTATTATAACCTACACTACAGCGTGTTAGCTTGTTTGCTCAGTGTATTTTTCAATGCCAATCACGCCCCTCCAAAATACATATATTTGCATACACGCAGAGGTGGGCATTCCGTCAGTCCGTCACTGACGGCTGACCGTTTTGCTAACGATTCGCAAATGATGGGAATCTTAAAAAAATACGGACAAAGCACCGACGAGGGTGGGTTTTCGTCCGTCGGTATAATCATCACTAACCGGGTCAAGTATCGGCAGACCTCTCATTTCGTCACTGACGGACGCCTGTTTTGTTGACGAGTGACAGAAACGCGCCCCGCCTGTCTCATGTGTTTGTTCGCGGGGCTGAATACAAGCAGGGTTTCTTCCCTTGACTATACAGTATATGGAAGCACTTTGCGCTTCCAGTACAGTAGGTGGTGGTTACACCAGCACAATTTTAAAATAGGCCATGGATGGGGAATATCTTACTTCTCTGAATCTGTTCACAATTTGTCATTAATACTCCCTGGTTGACATTCCTTCTTTTGCTGTGCCTATTTTTTCACCCTACAAGTGCTCAAGATATCAATCAATCCATCCATCTGCCCCAGTTGGCTTTACCTCACTCCATTTACTTCTTTTGACAAATTAATATTTTGACAGTCGTGAGGAGCTTTTTTTCCCAAATGTAAGGAGTAAAAGTACAAAGTCGTCTGATAAATAAATACTCCCGTAAAGTACAGATCCATGAAAAATCTACCTAGTATATTTACTTCGTTACTTCCCACCACAGCTCCCGAGTAAAATATGCACAGAAAAGAAAATCGGATCGTTCCCAGTAATATAATACATGTAATTAATTGAAAGAAAACAATATGAAGAAAATAATTTGCAATACAAACACATGGAAAAACAGCTCATATTGATTCTTCAGATACTACAAACAAATGATCTCACCATCAACATTTCCTCCACAAACTACTACCAACCAACGAGACAATCAGCGCTGCGAAAGGTGTTCCATTCTTCCCCGCCGTTCACTCGCACATGACGGCCGCAGCTCCTCAGCACCAGGCAGCCCACTGGTTCTGGTGCAGGGGAGAACATAAACAAGGCGAATAACGGTCCGGTGTGAAGCGGGCCTGAGCCTACTGCCTAGACCGGCCAGGAAGCGGCGGTGGCGTTGGAAGATATGACGTCACAAGTCGCTGCGTGCTGGCGTGTGACCCCGGAAGAGTAACTGTGTTCCGGTCCAACTGTCGATAAAATGACACGCTTAACATCAACATGATTTGAAAAATATCAATTCTAATAAATGACTTTTTTTTTTTTTTTTGTTCACAGATGATCAGCAGTCATTTGATATAGTTTTCATTTCAAGCTAAATTGTTTAAAGGCATCTTTAGATGTGTTTTCACTTTTATTAGTAAAGCTGTTTTTTCACAATCTTAAAACGATTATTTGGATAACACGATTATTAATAATAGATTCACAATTTTGTTACCAAGAGGTCAATCCAAATTTATGTATGCAGCACCAAATCTCAACAGAAGTGTACTTTAAGGCACTGAACCCATGCACCCTAATTGAACATGCACTGGGCGGTGGATGCAAGGAAAACCTTCCTCTAAAAGGGAAAAAAAAAACCTTCAACAATCTCGAGACGACCAGTTGGGCTGAGAGAGGACGGTAATGGTTGAGTAGAGAGAGAGCGGGAGCGAAAAGAGCAACAGGGAGTGAGAAAGGTGTTTCAGCTGGGACAAGTAAACGGTTCTTCCACCCCATGAGCCTGTGCGTGAATTATGAATTATACTGTGTATTTTTGTTTACATGGTAACTGTTTGCACGAGCCCACTGTCTTTGATATTTACAGACTTAAAGGGACACTTGGACGGGCTGACCATTGGCACTTATACAATAGGTATGCATGTAAAAATGACATCAGTACTAAAATTCGCCCTCCTTACAGAGTCTGTAATGATTTAAGGGCTTTTTTAGGGATGAGGTTTACGACAAATTGGCACGCCCCCTTTTGGAGCGCGGCTTCTTATTTTTTCCGTCTCAGCTACGTCACAGCAGGGAGGCAAGCATTGTATTGCTTGGTTTGTCAGTTCTGTTGTCTGAAACCAATTGCCACCAAAATTCAAATGCACACAAGAAAAGTCGCTTCTTAAAAATACATAAACTGAGCTTGAAAAATGGACCGTCCTGGCTGGATGATCTCTTTAAACAATGTGGTAATGACAGTTTTTGCAGCTTGTAAGACAAAACATTTCAGTCTTGCTAATATAGCAGGGTAGGAGGATGACGTAAAAAACTGGCAGGCGACAACGTACATTCACGTTTGTCTACTCTTTGAGCTCTGTCACTTCAGACGGTGACACAATGAGCAATCTCAAAAGCGCCGAGGCTTTTTTCAAAGACGTTGGACACAGTCGTATTTAGCTTAAAGTCAAAGTCAACCCAAACATTTCAAAACATTCAAACATGTTCAATTCAGCGTGGCTCAAGTGGTTAGTACATCCGCCTCACAGTGCAGAGGTTGTAGGTTTGAGTCCGGCCCTGGCCTTCCTGTGTGGAGTTTGCATGTTCTCCTCGTGCCTGCGTGGGTTTTTTCTGGGTACCCCGGTTTCATCCCACATTCCAAAAACATACATGGTAGGTTAATTGGACACTCTAAATTGCCCCTAGGTGTTATTGTGAGTGCAAATGTTTGTTTGTGTCTGCGATTGGCTGGCAACCAGTTCAGGGTGTACCCAGCCTACTGCCCGAGGTCGGCTGGGATAGGCTCCAGCACACCCGCGACCCTTGTGAGAATGAGCGGATTGGACAATGGATGGATGATTATAATAATAATAATAATAATAATAATAATAATAATAATTAATATAATAAGAACATGTAAACACATTAAGCATTTAATGTTAACTAAAAAGTTAAAACATTAGCGACAGCCTTGTTTGTTGTGGAGAAAAGTGAAACAAGTACATCTAAGGCTGACATTTAAGAATTATGATTCTTTTACTACTTACACGTTCTTACAATACCATATTCTTTTATTGTTGTTGATTTTTCTCAAAGTCCTAAATCTAATTCAAATGCGTTTCGTGCAACTATTTGCCAGTGACTAATGTAAGGAATTTAACTTATTGATGAACTGTCAAACTACTTAATGTGAAAATAAAATGAGACAAAAGAGCAAAAATGACTTGATTACTGAATAAAATCCAGACAGAACCTTCTTTGGATGAATGAATCTCTTTCAAGTGGGGAAGCTGCACATATTTACAATAACTTCTCAACTAACCCTGAACACGGAACAGCTAACATACAAAATTTTAAGCAATACCCATTTAATATTATTACAAATGATAACACACTGAAAAATATATGTCATGATCCTTCTTGGTTGGTTTCAGTTTAGGATTTAGTTTCATGTAGTCCATGTTTTCCTTGTATTCCTTTGTCTGTCTGTCTTCTTAGGCTAGTGGGTCAATCTGTGCTTGTCATCCCCTTTTCTAGTGTTAGCCAATCAGCTCCCTCCAACCTCTTGTGTCTTGCCCATGTGTTCCCCATTGTATCGTCAATTTGTCTGTATTTAGTTCCCTGCTTTATTTCAGTCCTTGTTGATTCATTGTCAATTGTCCTTTGCTGTGTCAATGTCAAGCCCAAGTCCTTTTTTCTAGTGTTTTTTTTTAGTTTCTTTTGATCCTTGTTGCTTTGGTCTTTAGTATTATGGCAGTACCTTGTTTACCTTTTTGTTTTCTTTAAATTGAATGCTTTTGTTTGCACTCCGTTTTGGACGCCCGCCTCCCTGCTTTTGGGTCTTCCTCCTTGCCAATCGCGACAGAAGATTCTGTTGGATTTGCATATAAAAAGTATGGACATTGATGGACGCATTAAAATTATTTTAGTTTGTCCAAAAACATTTGAGGTTGCAAGAGCAAATCACTTCCATGATTTGTTTGACAGTAACAATACAGTCATCAAATTAAGAAAATGTTCCCATTTGTATTTTAAATTGTTATTTTATTAATTAAATGCAAGGTTAAAAAATTGAGTTCTTCTGCAAGCGTATGTAAATCGTTGATGAAGGCCCAGGGCGCCAAATTAGCTAGGGCCGGCCCTGCACAAGGAACAGGACTGACAAGAACAAGTGGAAACTATAACCTAGCAAACAAGACATGACATGAATATGGGACATGTGAAAAACCTGACACAACATGGGCCCAAAGTAAATGCAATCAAAATTAAAACACAGATTATGATTTTAGGTTCCCCACTTTTGATTTGACTATATGATACAGTATGTCAAAATGACAAATAAGATGGCAAGACAAAACTATCAATACCTTTTTTGATCCGCCTACTCCTTTTCAACATGTAAATGATTTGCGCCCATTTTCTACACCACTTATTCACTTCCGGGTCATGGGTGAGCTCCAGCCTATCCCAGCTACACCCTGGACTGGTCACCAGTCATTCACAAGAAGCATACACTATCGAGTTTGAAACTCTAGGGATGACGAGGTTCAGTGTTATTTGAAGTGGGCTGGCTGAGCAAGAGGGTGAGGCTAAAGGAAGCAGATGTGGGAGTCAGGCAGAGGAAAACTGATTTTAGTGCTTTGCAAATGGAAACTCCCCATTAAACAAGATTGACGAGCATCAGTAACTGATTGTGCAAACAAAACTGAGTCTGTCTGTTGCAGATATGGTGATGAACAGAACTCTGCTCCTTAAAGTAAATAGACTCACGGCAAAGGCTGGTCATTTTAGTACACTCATTAACCCGTAGCCTATTGCGCCTTACGTACAGCACTTCTGCTTCTTTGTCTCATATAACATATGCGGTTCATTGTTATGTGTTTAGACCTATCCTGATTTGAGTGCATCAGAATTTTTATTTTAACCTTAAAAATAACGAGTTAAAACATAACAAAAAGTCAGTGACAATCTGTTATCTCATCCATCCGTTTTCTAGACTGCTGAACGTGCACCTGTCTTCAGCAGCCAAGATGAACTTATCCTTTAACTTGAGAATCTTACAAAAGTCAAGGACAGTGTGTTTGTTGTTGCTGTTTTTGTTGTTGAAACAACAGCTGATAAAGGAAAACAAAACAAATTCATGCTTTTGTGACCTCTAGGCTGGATGTCTTTACTTTCTTCAACATCAACAACAAGTCCCTAAGAATAAGCCTTAGGCCAGGTTCACACCACAGGCAATAAAAAAAATCAGATACAGATCGCATATGGACAAAAAAATCCGATCTAGCCTAGGCTAGGTTCACACCGCAGGCAAATGCGACCCAGATCTTATTTTTTTGCCCATATGCGACCTGTATCTGATTTTTTTATGACACTCGAATGGCTCGATTCAGATTTTTTTCAATTCCGACTTGGGTCGCTTTCATATGTGGTCCTAGATTGGTTACGCATCCGATTTTTTCGCAATGTGATCGCGGTCTGAACGGCCAGGTCGTACATATCCAACATTGACATCATCTGGAGACCAAAATGCGCTCCGCGCGGGCGCAGAGAAGGTGCTGGCAGCAGGGGGATCGAATCTGCAAAGTTGTTTTGAGTAACAGTATTGACTTTATTTGACTTTCATTTAATCCCACTTGCAACATGAAGAATAAAGTGGACATTTATGGTGATCGTAGTAATTCAGATCGATTCATTTTTTACGCACGGTTATGATGTGATGTCATCGTTAGTGATGTCTCCATGAAATGAGATGAGAAGAATTTCCCCCAAATACTGTATTTATTTCTACCTCCTACTGAATCACTTCACTGTAAAATTATTTTTTTTTGTAAACAATACGTCGTGAGTGACGTCGTCTCTTCTTTTGCGCATGCGGGTCACTTTCGAAACACATATGATTACACATCAAAGAGACCGAGGTCGCATTTATAATGTAATGTGAAAGCTTAAACAAAAAAAAAATCAATTTTTAAAAAGAAAATCTGAACTGAGCATTAATACCTGCGGTGTGAACCTAGCCTAAATACTGTCCAGTTAGTCCAAAATGTTGCTGCTTGGGTCCAGACTAGAGCTCAAAGAAAAAGTCACCGCACATTTGCTGTGCATAAGCATCACTGCGCTGGCTGAGGGCTCAGCATGTCTGCCACACAGTTCGGAGGTTCTCTGTTCAAATCTCAGCTCAGTCCTTGGTCTGTGGAGTTTGCATGTTCCCCTTGTGATAGTTTTTTTTCCAGTATGCAGGCTTCCTCCCACATCTCAAAAACGTGCATGCTAGGTTCGTGAAAGACTATATTATTTATTGGTGTGAGCATGAATGTGAATGGTTGTTTTTCTATAGTGTACTGTATGTGTCCTGTCAACGAATGGTGACTATAGTCAAGGTTTAGCACACCTTTTGCCCAAAGTCAGCCGGTATAGGCTTCATCTTACCATCTATCTATCCATCTATCCATCTATCTATCTATCTATCTATCTATCTATCTATCTATCTATCTATCTATCTATCTATCTATCTATCTATCTACAGTACAGGCCAAAAGTTTGGACACACTTCTCAGTCAATGCTTTTTCTTTATTTTCATGACTATTCACATTGTAGATGCGCACTGAAGGCATCAAAACTGTGAATGAACACATGAAGTTATGTGCGTAACAAAAAAAGGTGAAATAACTGGAAACATGTTTTATATGCTATTTTCTTCAGAATAGCCACCCTTAGCTCTGATTAGAGCTGGGCACTTGACCCTTTTTTGCCGGTCCGGTCGCGACCCTCCACCCTTGACCTGAGTACCCTTCTGGCCCCCCGCCCTTACTCATAAAAATTACTACCCCCCCACCCCCACCCCTAAACAAAAACTGTCCGTGATTGACGCTGCCGCGGGAGAGATGCGGGCGGCAGAGGCTTTTTAAGGATCATTAGCTGGCTGATTAACTATTTAAACCCGCTGTGGACATGCCTCAAAATGCGCCACTAGTACTTTACTACTTACCCAACTGCGTGTGCTTACTTCCATTGCAACCCCCGGGGTTGGTTTTGTCGTATTGTATAATTATTTGGGTCCAACAGACGGCCAGAAGTCGCATTCAACAAGTTATTTATTTATTTTGCACACTTCCCCTTCTTCACGGCCTTCAAAATAAAGGCATGCCAGCAAACCACTATACACAGCAGGTTTGCTACGGCATATTTCTGGAAGTAGCGAAGACGCCAGATGAAGTGCATGAACTCCACCTTGATGTGCTAGCGTCATCCTTGAGTCAGTGCTGCGTGCAGCTTGAATATACTCATGGACCCGAGTTGTTTTGAAACAAGTCGGGGGGCTTCGCTTCAAAAAAACAGCGACAACAATAGATATCGTGCCTGCTACAACCATAAAGTGACCGAGATGACTAGACGATGCATTTAATTTCATTTCCAAACTAGTTTGCTTTGCAGCAGCAACGAGCTGCATGCTGCATTCTCTCCTCCTCTCCAAGTGGAGATCCTCTCTGTGTGTCATCGCAACATGTGACATAACGGACCGATCAGAGCTGTAACAATTCCTGATGGGTGCGTGGCATGTGTCTAGGGTTGCCAACTTTCTCACTCCTAAATAAGGGACAGGTGCACGGTGCCACGGTGGTGTGAGCATGATGTATGAATTTTGGATTTTTTTTTTCAAATTTTCACATTAATGCTGAAACCACATTCACGTAAAAATAAGAAAAAAATGAAAAAAATGGACAGCATTTTTCACAGGACAGCGACGATATGTCACCTCATATGAAACCACAATTTGGCTCTTTTCATCAAAAAACGGGTGTAAGAAATCTGAAATGAAAGAGGAGTGTGACTCACCAAATGTATTGTTCCATGGATATTTCTGTCTGCTTTTGACTGACTCAAGCAGTCTTCTGTCATTTTGCGCAGCCAGCGAATTCCTTACATGACAGGTGGAGGAGTGATTGCCGCTTGTTCTGAGATTGGCGCTTTATCTGATATAGGATCTGTCATGTGTAGTACCGAGAGTCTCCATTAGCGAGCGCAGTGTGCTATCACTGTTTAAGAACCAGCAATTTATGTTCGAGCAAGTATACAAGTAAAAAACATTGAGCTGCCAAGTGCCAACCCGTCTGTGTCCGTGGTTATTGACAATCGATCGCCATCCAGAGCTTTACTAAAAGCATCTTATATTACAGGATCAGTAGATTGCAGTTTTCTGTATTTGCAAGAGTTGATAGTCAATATACGGGACATTTAAGGTCCCATATGGGACAAACCAAATTAGCCCAAAATACGGGACGTCCTGGCTAACACGGAACAGTTGGCCACCCTACATGTGTCGCAGACCTGTCGCCAACAGCACAATGCGTCGGTCATGTGAATCAATGCGGCAGTTGTCGCTCGCGCCGACGCAGGAGTAGAAAGAAGCCTAGAAAGAAGCCTTTCACCGAGTAGGCTGAGATTAAATCTGGCCGCCTCGCAAGCGCGTCGCACGCATGAGGGCCGATTAGTGGGCCGGACTAAAATCCACTTCCGGCCATGCTTAGTCCAGCCATTTTTTAAAATTTGTCACCCCCCACCCCTCTGCCCCAAAAATGGACATCCAGCCGGCCCAGGGACGGACTGCCCAGCTCTGACTGCTTTGCACACTCTTGGCATTTTCAAGAGGTAGTCAACTGAAATAGTTTTCCAACAGTCTTGAAGGAGTTGACAGAAGTGTTTAGCACATGTTGGCACCTTTACCTTCACTTTCCGGTCCAGCTCACCCTGAACCATCTTGATTGGGATCAAAACATGTTTCCACTTATTTCACCTGTTTTTAAACTACATTAACCCCACGTGTTCATTCAGTTTTGATTCCTTCAGTGAGAATATACAATGTAAAGAGATATTAAAGTGAAGAAAACACATTGAATAAGAAGGTGTGAAGATCTGTCATATGAGGATCGGGATTTGGACCCATACGCAGACATGAAATGGAAGTTGAAGAGTAAAAAGTCTTTATCAAGAAAAATACAAAGTAACCACAGAGATCATGATTTGAAGAGAGTTTACATCCTCACTCGGAGAAGGTTTGACGTACTGACAATGAGTCACTGTCTAAATCAAACTTTTAAACTGTAAGACTTCAGTCCTATATGACATCATGAAGGACAACGCATAAAAGGACCAAAGCAACTGCAGAGCAACTGATACATCACGTAAACAACCAGTCATAACAGTACAGCTCCAAAGGTCCAAACCTTTGATCTGTGCTGTGGGTGGTTGGGGGTGTGGGTGTGTGTGTGTGTGTGTGGGTGTGTGTGTGTGTGTGTGTGCGGGGGTGTGTGTGTGTGTGTGTGTGTGGGGGGGGGGGGTGCGTGTGTGTGTGTTGCGTAAGCAGTAGCACGGCTTACAGCTAACTCACACAATGACAGGTGCAGGGAAGTCACCACTCGACACATCATGCACAGTCACGGTGCAACAGCAATAACAAAGCCATCACGGGATAACGAACGGAACTGTACCCCTAAAAACAATGGGACAGTCAATTTTTTGGAGCGTGTGATTAAGGTTTCCATAGCAACCAGCGGCTGCATTGATAAAGGCTGCTGTCACCACGATCTATAAATGTATATTAAAAAAAAAAGATCAGAGTAGAGGAGGCATTACATCTGCGTCAAAATATTGACGATGAGGATGTATTGCTCGGCTGACACATGCACGGCTGAGTCGCCCTGCCCCGGTGATAGTCGTGACGTACGTTGTTGGAAGTGTAACCCTTCAAAATTGTTCTTCCTTATCTTCGGAGGCCGGGGTATGGAGGGTTACAATATAGGTTTGACTTAATGTATTTCTCCTGGCGTCTTGCTAAAGACAACCGACACTGCAGGACAGTGTTTTGTTGCGTCTTTATTCAGGCATGAACAGCCTCGCTGTAATTCACCTCTCTCGATCGTTTCTTCTTCGCTCAGGAAATGTGCCGTACCAAACCAAATCAAAAATGAATAAATACTTAAGCACAATATGGATAAATAAATATATACTCACAAAACAATATTGCAGCATTTTAGAAAAATAATAAATACAAAATAATATATGCGATCCCCAAATTAATTTTAAAAAATGAAAATATCAATTGGCAACTAAATCAATCATGTGTTACAGTAGTATATATCAGACAGTCGAAATCAATAAAATAATGAGCTTTTTGGTGCTTGTTGACATAATTCCCCCATGGATAAAAAAGTCGACTTCCGGGTTGCCGTTTACCGTATTTTATAACAGCACGACACACACGCAGCGCGAGAGCCGCACGGGACAATCTCAGCAGTCCACCAACTGTTTCTCATCTGACACAATTTACATTCAACTATACCCACAACGGAGGCACGGTGGTCGACTGGTTAGCACGTCCGCCTCACAGTTCAGAGGTCGTGGGTTCGATCCCGGCTCCGGCCTCCCTGTGTGGAGTTTGCATGTTCTCCCCGTGCCTGCGTGGGTTTTCTCCGGGCACTCCGGTTTCCTCCCACATTCCAAAAAACATGCATGGTAAGTTGATTGGATACTCTAAATTGCCCCTAGGTGTGATTGTGAGTGCGGATGTTTGTCTCTGTGTGCCCTGCGATTGGCTGGCAACCAGTTCAGGGTGTCCCCCGCCTACTGCCCAAAGACAGCTGGGATAGGCTCCAGCACGCCCCGCGACCCTTGTGAGGAGAAGCGGTACAGATAATGGATGGATGGATATACCCACAACGGAAAGTTAATGTTAGTGTGTGTAGGTGTGTGTGTGTGTTTGAAAGGGCTGAGGGGCTGTTTGTGTGAGTTGAATCCAATGCTTGTTAGTCAACCCAAACATTTTTCATAAAATTCAAGAAAATAATGGGACATAAAAATCAAGGGATTTTTATAAATAACAATAAATAAAATGTGCGATTAACTACAAGTTAACTATGAAAAAAATGTGATTAATCACGATTAAATATTTTAATCGATTGACGGCACTAATATATATATATATATATATATATATAT
The DNA here is from genome assembly GCF_054856515.1 of Filicampus tigris. NCBI lineage: Eukaryota > Metazoa > Chordata > Actinopteri > Syngnathiformes > Syngnathidae > Filicampus > Filicampus tigris. The sequence goes on from NC_141219.1 coordinate 28,248,928, forward strand.
ATATATATATATATATATATATATATATATATATATATATAAAACCAAATCATAATAAGAAAAATTGTTACATGATTTAAAGACAAAATACAATAAAACAAAACTATCCAGAGTAAAAATACCAATCAAAATATAGTAAATTAAGTAAAATAGATTTTCAAGGAATGTACACTGTTGACGTGTTGTCACATCCATGCTCCCCAAGCAATGCAGAGATGCCCAATCCAGGTCCAGAAAGTAAAATCAATGCCACAGTTTGGCTTTAGCTACAGGTGCTCGCTCAGTACTCCAACACAGCAGAAACAAGAGTTGCTGCAGATGCATCACCATATGGTATTGGAGCTGTTCTCACACAAAAACAGTCAGATGACATGTGGCGACCTGTGACATACATCTCAAGAGGACTGACAGACACTGAGACGCGCTGTGCAAAAAGAAGCGCTCGCTGTCACGTGTGCGTGTGAAAGAATTTCATCCTATTTGATGGGACTACAGTTCACACTGATAACTGATCACAAACCCCTGGTTCCTCTTCTGAGCACAAGAGACTTGGATGACCTTCCACCGCGCATCTCGAGATTCAGGCTTAGGTTGCTACGCTTTCCTTTCAAAATCATCCATGTTCCAGGAAAAAACCCTTGTCACAGATGACGCTCTGTCACGCGCTCCAGTTGAGGTCCAGTTGAGGTCCGCCCTCTGCAGGAGATCTGCAAGCTGGAAAAGGAAGTAGAGGTTTTTGTTCACAATGTTGTTACCAGCTAGGGCCAAAAGACTGGAAGAGATAAGGACAGCACAGGAAAAGGATGAACTGTGCAGGAAAATAAAGGACTTTTGCCTTATAGGCTGGCCAGAGAAATGCAAGCTAGACCCAGAGGTCAAAGCGTACTGGCAATACAGGATGGACTTAAATGTGTGCCGCAGCCTTCTCATGAAAGGAGAAAGACTTGTGATCCCACCACTTTTGAGAGCGGACATTCTGCAATGTCTCCATGAAGGGCATCAAGGGACTTCCAAATGCAGAGCCATAACCAAGGAATCTGTACGGTGGCCCGGCATCTCTGTACAGATAGACAAAGTGGTTGGTGATTGTGAAACATGCAAACAATACAGACTCCAGAACCGTGAACCACTGTTATTCACTCCACTTACAGACCGCCCTAGGCAGAAAGTTGGAATGGATCTATTTGAGTGGTCAAAGAAGCAGTATATTTTGATTGTTGACTTTTTCTCAAGGTACATAGAAGTAGCTCAACTCAAACATATGACTGCAGAGGTCACTATATCAAAGCTGTCAAGGAGACCTTTACTCGACATGGAACTACAGAGACTGTGATATCGGATAACAGACCGCAGTTTTCATCTGAACAGTTTAAACAGTTTGCGAAAGAGTACCATTCCACCCATGTTACAAGCAGCCCCTATTACCCTCAGGCCAATGGAGAGGCCGAACTGGCTGTTCGCACCATCAAGGACCTGTGGAAAAAAAGACGCTGATCTTCACAAGGCGCTGCTGGCATACAGGGCCACCCCACTAGAACATGGGTTTTCTCCAGCTCAGCTGTTAATGGGAAGAAACCTGCGCGCGACCTTACCACAATTTACAACCTAGCTGGACTCACTAGTGCAGTGTTTTTCAAACATAGTGCAGTGTTTTTCAAACATTGTGGTGTGCCGCGAGATATTGTCAGGTGTGCCATGGGAAATTGTCTAAATTTTTGTGCCTGTGCGGTCTAGTGCCTGGCACGTAATCATGTAGCTCCTACATTGTAGTACTCTTCCATACCAGTAGGTAGCAGCAGCTGCAGGTAGCTAATTGTCTTTGTTTAGACACAAGCAAATTAGTGACGCATGTTTATCCAACAGGCCCATGTTTCACACTATCAATATGAATCATTTTAAAATACATTTTCTTTGTGTTTGATTCTTATTCAAGAACTTATAATATAACGTCATTCTTCAATGTTAAAAAATTCTTATACAAACAATATAATACTTCTGCAAGGGAAATGCAAGCTAGACCCAGTCAACCAGTCATAACAGTACACCCCCAAGGGTGCCCAGAATCTAAAATAACAAAAGACAAACAAGGTAAAAAAATAAAAAAAAGACTTGTTAAAATAAGCTTTTTTTCACAATTTCAGCTGGTGGTGTGCCGCGGGATTTTTTCAATGAAATAAATATGCCTTGACTCAAAAAGGTTTGAAAAACACTTCACTAGTGTACATCGATGATACTGAGGATGATCATAATACAGTAATCCATGATGGTAGCATTAGAATGAATTCTGAAGTCTATAAAAGCATCTCTGTCCGATCAATCATGTAAACGGGTTATTCAGAATGTTTCAGAAATCGTAATTTTGACCTTAACCCGAATATTGACTGCATGTAAATGTAGTCACTATGGTGCTGGGGACAAAAAGGGTCGTCGAATAGTCGAAACGTTAAAGGTAGCATAAAAGGTCGTAATTCGAGGACTTCCTGCACTACGAAGTGCGGCATCGTTAAATCCAATTTTGTCCCCTAGGATGCGAAAAGAAATTGAGTAGTCCGCCACCGAAAGATTTTTCTTGAGCATAATCCAAGAGCTGAGTGGCCACTTCCCTGCATTTAATAGGATGATCAAAAACAGTTTTTCCATTTCTGTAAGAAATGTTGGCAAGGATGTACATACAGCCTGGCACCGGTTGTTTATTGCCATAGCCCACGCAGATGTAAAAGTTTGGGAACAATTGCACGGATTGTATGTTTAAGTGGCACAAGAAGCAAATCAAGACTAACAAAAAACAACAAAAACTTGTCACGTGTTGATCGGTATTTGGACCCAAATGCAGACATGACACAGAAGTTGAAAGAGAAAGACTTGAAAAAGTCTTTATCAACAAAAATACAAAGTAACAACAGAGAGCTGGACTGGAAAAGAGTTTGCCTCCTCACTCGAAGCTTTGACATACTGACAACGTGTCACTGAGGAACTCAAGCTTATAAACTGTCCAGACATCAGGCCTATATGACAGGACAAAGCATAAAAGGACCACAGCAACTGCAAAGCAACTGATACATCATGTAACAACCAGTCATAACAGTACACCCCCAAGGGTGCCCAGAATCTAAAATAACAAAAGACAAACAAGGTAAAAAAATAAAAAAAACACCAAATAAACTGAAGCATCAAACAACAAGAATCAAAGTAACTAAACAAACACTAGAAAAACAGCTGTACTTGGATCAAGACAGCAAACAAACAGAAGTTAGACGTGACGAAGACAATGAACTAGCAAAGACTGAAGGGAAGCAAGGAATTAGATACAAACTGATGAGACGAGGACCACCTGGACAAGACACAAAGTGTTAGAGGGAGCTGATTGAGTAACTCTGGGGATCTGGTAACCGAGCACAGGTGGACACAATAACCTTGATTGACTAACTTAGGGGATCTGGTAACCGAGCACAAATATATATTTGTATTAATGAATAATATTTTTCAAATAAATTGTGAAATTTGATAGCTTTGTCACACAGCATACAGTTGGTTGAGAATCATTGAGTTAGAGGGAAGCTATTCTGTGCGGAAATCATTACTAAAAATCATATTACCATCCATCCATTATCTATACCGCTTAATCCTCACAAGGGTCGCGGGGCGTGCTGGAGCCTATCCCAGCTGTCTTCGGGCAGTACACCCTGAATTGGTTGCCAGCCAATCACAGGGCACACACATACAAACAGACATCCGCACTCACAATCACACCTCGGGGCAATTTAGAATGATCAATAATCTACCGTGCATGTTTTTGGAATGTGGGAGGAAACTGGAGTACCTGGATAAAACCCACACACGCACAGGAACATGCAAACTCCACACAGGAAGGCCAGAGCCGGAATCGAACCCACGACCTCTGAGCTGTGAGGCGGAGATGCTAACGAGTCGACCATCGTGCCCCCTATTATTATTATTATTATTATTTTTATTATTAAGATGATGATGATGATTATTATTATTATTATTATTATTATTTTGTGCCAAGTTATAAAAATGTGTATTGTATTATTGAGTTTACTTAGCATACTTAGCTTCTACTTGTACAGTACAGTAGTTCGGCCCCATGGAATGGTGGGGTTTAATGATAAACTTAAGGTGCATATAATATGCTCCACTGCAACACTGCGGGACCATGTGAGAAACACACCTGGGTCTCATGTTTCCCGCAAAGTAACTTGAAATGACGTGCTCACTCTGGTCAATTTGTGATTTTGTATGCCTTTCCGTTATGGCATAGGCGGTTTTACTGGGTGGCAACGGGTGGCAACTGCCACCTCCACCAAATGCCTTGCCACCCCAGTTGCCACCTATACTGTTGGCGATGAATCTATTGATACTGTATTCAAAATTTATATGTATATAGTATAGTATAGTATACAGTATATGTTTATACTGTTGAATAAATGCTTTGCAACACCATAAGAGTAACTATGGGATAACATATGTACAATTACTCTAACACGGCCCCCGGCCAATAGCTTTCCAGTTGGCTTTTTCTAAACATGAGGAATAGTGACTACCGCCACCGATGGTATGGAACGGTATTACATCTCACGCATGCGCAGAAGGTACTTTAACGGTCAGCGTCGCTGTCTGTCGTTTGTGCATTTTTCCAGCGTGACCTGCCGACAGTCGGCCCGGCACTACAGGGGTTAAGCATCAGTCACAGTTGGCCAACGTCGGATTGGTCTATCTAGGCCTCAAGACTGTCAAATATTTCTCAAAAAAAAAAACGTTTAATTAAATTGTAATTGTAGAGAATTGTTATTGCAAAGCCAAGGACTGGGTTAATGCTCAATATTAGGTTGTGTGACAATTTTTCAGGGAATGCAGAAAATGAAACCTGAATTTGAAGTGCGTGTGTGCGTAAAGTGTAGGTGTGTGTGTGCGACTGTGTGCGTACATTCGCCGTGTGTGAATTTGCGTGTGCGCGTTTTCTGTGCGTGTTTTTTCTTTTTTTTTTTTTTTTTTTTTACCACCGCCCTCCCAAATGAAACTATGAAACTCCTGCCACCACTTGGCCACCCCATATAAAACTTTCTAGATCCACCACCCCATTCTGAAATGTGTTTTGTATCCTTCATTTTTCCCTTAAATTTGTTTTCCATCTCTTGTTAATTTGCTTTCTGAAATGTTCATTTGTTTTATCCTTGTCCTAATTTAAAATAAGGCTACGCTATCTTTTAACCTGTGGTTTCAAGTGTTGTTCATGCGATAACAAAGTAATAGTTTGACCATGGAGTGGACTTAAAAAAAAATGTTTTTCCCAGAAAAGGCGATGCAACTGCAGCAGGGAAAGGTGGAGCAAATAAAGGTGTGGCTCCACTGTGAGGTTAACAACGACCTGTAGAGGTTTCCTCCACTAGAGTGAGTCATGCAGACAGAAGGAATGCTTTAATGCTTTAATGCTAAAATGCAGTTTACTGTCAGCAGCCTCACCGAAAGACCCGGCCACACGTTTTAGACCATCCAATTTTTTTTTTAATTATTATTATTTTTTTGTGCAGCGGAGTTTTCTCTCATTTTGGAATGGATAAAGACACACCTTCATTGTGAGGAGAGCATAAAAATGCTAGAGAGTGACTTTGCCATATGTGGGAAAAGGTTTGTGTACATGCTATTAGTGCAATGTAATTGTTATTGTACATTGTTCTTATGTGTTTTTATGAAGCTTGAAAATGGATCAAAAAGGACAGGATGTAGAAGAGGACAAGTTTGATGTAATATGTAACATCAAATAATCAATAAGACGACAATAATGAGGTTGCAATCGAAGCAATACTGACCCCGTGTTACTGGCTGTGGTTGAAACATATCAATTGCCATATCAGTATAGAGCAAAGTCTTCATTTCTAGCAGGGTTGTCAAACTCATGTCATGATTTTTCATTACTGTAATAATCATTTAGTGTAGCATGTACTGTACCTGTACTATGTACCTTATCATATTATTACTGTATTCACAAATGTACCAGTATTTCAAAATTATTGTTTAATCGGAAGCTATAGATAATAGTGGCAACTCTCTTTCGGACAGATCGTGTGAATTTGGAGGTGGTGTAGCCGTATATGCAAACGCATTGTTGGATTGTTGTTGTGTTGAAGCAATAACTCAACCTAAGTTTTTGGAACTGTGTGCCGTTCATGGGCTCAGATGGCAGTGGGGACCACCTTCATGATGACTGCACTATGTACGCCCTCTCCCCCACACACTTTTACTACATAAGAATGCATGAATCTCTAGAAAGACATGCAGCCATAGACTTGTGCCACAAGCATGAACACGTGACAGCAAGTTCCAAAGTATTTGTGGTGAAGAAATTCTTTGCTACAACTTAAAATCTTAAAATCGCCGTCTGGTCATGTATGTATGATATGTGGACGGGTCGTTGGAGAAATCCAAAATAATTTGCACGCTTTGAAAAGCCAAATTCAAATACCATATTAGTTGTACTTCTTTGGTGTATTGTTCAACTGTTACAATACAACACAATACAATACAATACAACACAATACAATACAACTTTATTATTATAGCGCGTTTCATAACAGCTACAGCTGTAACAAAGCACTTTACATTACAACAACAAAACAGCAATAACATAACAAGTGAAAGCAATAAATTAAAACACAAAATACTGTATAAGTAATAGACATATTATTATCTAAATATATAATAGACAGCAGAAAACCTTAGGTCTCACATCGGATCAAAAGCTGGAAAAAAAAATCGTATTCAAGGATCAAAAAAAGCTATTAGAACAGTCTTTGAATCAAAATATACATTTTATATTTTTCCATTTTAATTCCAAGATTTTACTGGAGTAATGCCATTAATTGTGATTAATTATGGAAAGTTTTTGCAATTAAAAAAATTTAATCGTTTGACATCCTCATATATATATATATAAGGATAATAAATAAGGTGAATTTTTCGGTATAGGGCTTCTAATACAGATAGAGTCGTACTTCTTTTTTTTTCTCCCAACACTTGCACACACTTTTCCCATCCATGCACAAGCTTCCGTATTCCCTCAGCATAAAAATATTTGGACTGATGTCTTAGCCAGTTGCTCACAACACTTTTGAGTTAATCGTCACTTTCAAACCTTCTTTCACCCAGTATCTGTGTTTCTACCACTAAAGCCGGGAGCGCTGTTGCGTGTTTCTACCTTTAAAGCCGGGAGAGCATATATGTCATTTTATTTTTTTAATCCAATTCTCGGTCTCCCACCCGATAAAATGCACCGGGATATACACGTAACAGTGTTGTGACTCCTCGGAGGACGTTGGGAATGTCTGCCAGTAATGATGTCAAAGTGAAATAGACGACACGCTTGTGGAACCAGTCGAACGTGATATATTTTTAGGATATATATTTTTAGACAATGATCATATCGACTTCTTTGACAGAATAGAGGATGGTATTTATTTACCACTCGATTTTTTAAAATTAAAAATAGTGAAAAAAAAAAAATAGTAAATAGTAAAAAAAATGAAGTTATTTTTACATCTTCGATTGAAACAGTAACGAGTAATAAACTCGGGCCAGTTTGAAAGCCACATGTCCAAGCTTTCAATTTCTTTTGGAATGATGTTTCTATCTGCTACAGGGACTGAGATATTGATTATTTTCTAGGTGTTGAATTTCTGGAAAAACTTCAGGTTTTCGAGGGTGATTCAAAAATTGACCTCATGTTTAACAGAGATATTTAGAAAGGCGTTTTAGGCCTTAATGGGTTCAACAAGTTAGCCCACCTGTAGACATTTTTTTCACCTGTGTTACCATACACAGTTGACATCCAAACCACAATTATGCCATTCTTAATATTCAATCAAATAAAAAACACAACGAAACACAAATTCAAAAATAATTTATTAATAATTTACTTAAAATTTAAAAGGATATATTTTTTCCATGAATCTCGCTGGGTGGGCAGTCTGCCAATCTGGGTGGGCATGTGCAATCTGGGCCCACCCATAGCACCGCCCCTGGTTTGCAACCTTCAGCAACCAAAAACTTGATAACTGTGAAAAAGAAGTAAACAGAAAAAAGTAAGCTATCTGTATTAGAAGACGTTGTACCAAAAAATTCACCTAATTTATTGAATAACCCTCGTATATATATATTCAGACATGGTGCTGAATGAAATACTCCAACGGTGAGTGAACACTAATTCAATAAAAGGGGTTGGTGAGCACAAGTCTATTATTACTACCAGGTCATAATTAACATTTAACATTAACAATAAAAACATAATTCTGACTTCTTACTATTTGCATAATGCCGCTCGCCATGATGGGAATTCCTGCATTAACATCCTCCTACGCTAGAGAGTTTTGAGCTCACAACGTGTTTTGTGCGCACAAAAACATGTTTGTTTTTTTCAAGGACTAAATTATATTTTGTGAAAAAGTTTATTCTTTCTTTAGTTTTCCTCCATGTGCTGATTGCTACCCACTCGCTTTCTCTTAATCATGCACTCACCTTGCCGCTGAACTCACTGTACAGAAAAATTATCATTTTCGGGACTGGAATTCGGATTGGCTATCATCTTGATGAGCCGTAAGAGTCATTTGCGATCCGTTATATCTGACGCAACTTGAACAGTCACCTACACGCCTGACATGTTAAAATTAGATTGTGGTTATAATATTTAAGGTACTCAGGAAAAGACCAGGCCCACCTATTAGCCATGTTCTGGCTCCGGCCCGACACTACATAAATCCAATCAATGATTTTTACCCGTTCATATTCTCCAACGGAAGTCACTTTGTTGACTGAGGGTGGCACTGCAATGGAGAGATTGTCGTACGAATACTTAGTTAGTTGGTTGGACGATAAGCTGTGTTCATGTTGAAAGCCTTTTAAAAAAAAAAAAAAAAAAGCTTTGACCCTAGTTAGTTCTTGTTTTTGTTCTCCTCACTCAACAAGGTCCTCAGGAAAAAAATGCTATAAACCACACCATTGACAAGACAGAACTTAGTAAAACAACATTTTCATGATATGCATCAAATGTTTGGAATGAACTTCAAGCCACCTTAGTCTCAAATGACTTTTCAAAGTAGGCTATTTTAAAATCAACCCTGAAGCAACAATGCAACTGTTTTCTATTTTTTTTTTTTTTTCATTTGTCTGTTTGCATTAGCTTGCCTTTGTAACGTCTGCCACTCTACTGTGCGGAGTTTGTCAGTTGTGGTCTGGTGTGTGAATGTGTTTATGAGTGTGTATGTGTGTCCTTTTCATGTCTTGTTTACTGTGCAATTTTCTGCCACCTGTCTTGAACAGGACTCCCTGTAAGAAGAGTTTTTGAAACTCATTGGGACCTTTGCTGGTTCGATAAAATCAGCGTAAGGCTGAGTAATATCTGATAAGTGAAGAAAATCTTTTTCCCAAAATGAAAAGAACAAATCCAAATTGCAAGAAACATGAAATAGACTATTTTCCTTAGTAGGCCACAACAAATGTGAGAATCAGTTCCCCAGCCGTTGACAATTTGACACTTGTGGTTCGTAGTATGCATGTGTAATTTAGTTTCAACTTGTCTCTCTCACCCCTCAGGCAGGAAATGTTGGATGGCAGGCAACACAGGAGGAGATGCATTGCTACGCGACCTCGCTGCCTCCTCTTCATATTGACACTGGCAGCAATTTTGGTTTATTCCAGCACAAACTTAGAGGACAGAACAAGTGGCTGGGGACCTGAATGGTGGATGCAATATAATGCAACAAAATGGTGGAGTGGCTTGAAAAGTCTAAACATTGGCAACATTTCTCCCAGACTAGTTGACTGGAACGTTTCTCATCCTGCTCCGGTTTCAGGAACTGAGACAGAGGCCATGAAAACTGGACAAACAAATGAAGGACGTCACATTGCAACTCAGCAGGTTGGAGGAAATCAGCCGGCCGCTGTGCACCAAAGCCGCTACATTGTAGCTTACCCTGCCGAGTATCACTTTGTGATGAATGAGCCAAACAAATGTGAAAAGCAGAAACCTTTTGTGGCCCTGATGGTTCCTGTGGCGCCCCACAACAGACGTCACCGAGACATTATCCGCAGCACCTGGGGAGGCAAAAGTGTAGTGTTGGGCAAGGTGGTTAATGTTTTCTTTCTAATGGGGCTGCATACGGGGGAACCTGTCCAACAGCTTGAAGAACAGTTGCAGCAAGAGAGCAAGGAGCATGCAGACCTAATCCAGAGCAATTTTCTGGACTGCTACAATAACCTGACCATCAAAACCATGGTGATGCTCGAGTGGCTCAACGCCTACTGCTCCGGCGCCCTTTATGCCATGAAGATTGATTCTGACATGTACCTCAATGTGCCGAATCTCATTTCTATGTTACTAAACGCACCAAAAACCAACTACATGACCGGGCTTGTGACCACAGAAGCAACAGTACGGAGAGATCCCAACTCCAAGTGGTATGTTCCCGTGGATATTTACCCGAGAGCTGTGTACCCACATTATGCTCTGGGCCTGGGTTATGTTCTGTCTTTGGACCTGCCCAAAAAGCTTGTGGAAGCTTCCAGATACGTCAAAGCCATTTACATTGAAGACGTGTACTTAGGGTTGTGCATGGAATACCTGGGCATCCCTCCCACAGACCCCCCAGATTTGAGTTACTTCCATGTCATTCCTGTGCCATACAATCGTTGCGTTTATTCCAGACTTGTTGCCACCACCTTAGAGCAACATAGTGATCTCCTGTGGCTTTGGAAAGATTTACAACAAGAGGGGAATGCCTGCTGATCTGTCAAAGCAGATTATTGGCTATTCCCGTACATCATTTTGTTGTTGTCGTTTTTAAATTTCTGTTTCAGTATCTCAACATGTTTACATTGAGCACATTAAAAGGAAAACGGTTTTTAACATACATTCAGATTTGCCAACACCAGATGTTCTTGTTTTGTCTCATCAGGGGTTATCATCTCAATTACTTTTATGTGAAACAGCTATTTTCATACATGTTATCACCAGTTTCACACAGTGTACATATTAAGTGCACTATATTATAATTCATTCCTTCTGTGTACCATTATATAGCACTCTCAATAATATTATTTATCACAGTTTGCTGTAATTGCCTTATTACCATGATTACATTTGATCTATTTCTTTTTCATCGCTATCACTCCTTGCCACAAATTAGGCAAACAAGTTTGCCTTTTACATTGTCAATGAATTATTTTGCATCCACCTTCCCTTTCTTGACACCCTCCATGACACTAACACTTCACACACTAAATCCTGTAATGTCTAATCACCTGCTGCACTTGATGACCAAGTACTGTACGTCCCACTGGCCATGGGCTAGCCACTCCTAGTGTGGATAAATAGCTAATATTTTTATTGTGTGTGTGTGTGTGTGTGTGTGTGTGTGAGATATATATAAACACTGTATATGCCTTTTACTAAAAATTGAGCGTTCATTATTTGTCATCTGTCTGCAGCGTAGGTCCCCTTCCGTCGTCCGTCATTTTTTCCAGGGGGGGGAAATAGTACCCGTCTATAGGCCAGTCCGCCTCTAATTTTACTGGCTTCCGTCGGCGATTCAGACTAAATTTAGCAGACGTCCCAAAAACAAAACAAAACAAAAAATTCCCCCAAAAGACAGGGCGGGCGGAAGGGGGCCAGGTACAGAGCCCGCCAGTGGTCATCTTGAATGACCGACTGGAGGCAAAGGCGGCTGTAGGGCACACTCGTGAGCAGGTGCGTTGGGATTGGCAGCAGCTGAGATCCATCCCTTCTAATGAAGGCAGCTCCTACTTAAAAGATAATAAACGTTTGCTCGCTCCACCTGCTCTTCTTCCCATTAATGTGCTTGGGTCCTCTCCCCAACAAGCACCGTGACAGAAACATTCAGAAACAAAACGTAGCACTGGGAGAAACAAAACAACATGACAGCGACATGATCCGACAAGGACTTAACGAAAACTAGGAACTCAAATACAAGCATACTGACGAGACAACGAGAAACACCTGGACGAGACACACAAGGTAGGAGGGAGCTGATTGGCTAACACTAGGGAGTGGAACGCAGACAGCTGGACACAAATCATTGATGAGACAGACAAATGCTGAGAACACAAAACTAAAAAAAAAAAAAAAAAAAAAACATGACACAATGGAGATTGTACTTAATTTTTTAATCCTCTAAAATGTTTGGATTTATTTCATGTATGTATTTTGGATTTTGAAGATATTATAATATAAAGTGAGGGCTCTGAATTTAAGCCGCACCTTCTCAAACTTGCATTTTGTAATACCGTGTCTTTTTCTCTCTTTATTATTGTTGTTTTTATTTTTGTGCTTGTTGGAGATAAATACGAATCAATCAATCAATCAATAATGAGTAATCAGCAAGCAAGACAAAACTATCAATGTGTTATTTTTGGATTAGTTTGGTCTCCTCTACGGTGTAAATGATTACTGACGTTTCTGTCGTTATGAGTGAGCGACAATACCCTGGATAAAAATGTGCTGGTTGTTTCGTGTGGTATTGAAACAAAATTAAATTGTTCATCCCAACATTTTGTGTTGAAATGTACAAAAGTAAAGTAAAGTGCTCGTTTTCCAAAGTGCATTTTGTGTAATTACATGCAAGTGCAGCACTCAAACAGTAGAGGACGTTGTATTAACGTGTGTGCCCCAAACAATTGAATGACCCGTGTGCACATGACACCATGCCTTACAGTTTGCTCTTGTGGTTTCAAAGATGTGTTTCAACTTGTTTTCAACTTGATCAACCTGCGTGTAAGGCAAGTAACACATCCTGTCATGACTGTCAGTGGTTTGCAACCACTGAATAGAAGGGAAGTAGTTTTATGTTGACACTGTATACTCTACATGATCAAGGCAGAAATGAATGAATACATATTTTATTCCGTTTTTTCTTTCAGCAGTGGAGCATTTCTTCTTTTATCTGATGGAACCATCATCTGCATGTGCTACAAGACTCTACATGTTCTGTTTGCATCACATGTACAGCTATGAGGGTGGAGTGCAGCAGTGAAGAAAAGAATTGATCATTTGGCACATAAGGCCAACATTATTCCACTTTTTAATCAACACAGCTCTTAATATACTATTGTCTTAACTCATTGGACACCATATTTTTCATGTAGGAGTCCTGCTGCTTTTTATGTACAAGCTGTTTGTTTTAATGAGAACTGATCTCACTCCTCTTTATATACATGCAGTCAATCTGTGTTCCGTTGGAACAAAAACTTGAAGGGAGGCAGAGAGTCTGTGAAACTTTCCAAATACGTCGGTTTATTTTACTCATTTTCTAGCTTGTGCATTTAATATGACCGTTACGCGACGGAGACAACTTGACATGCGTTACGAGTCAGTCATAGATGGATGTAACGGAGAGAATCGGGTTATTTTTCAAAATAAAATGTTTTTCAGCCTTGGATAATAAATAAGACGGAAGTACAGCACATTTGTTTCTCTTTTCTTTCTTTCATCTGTTCAGCCCGCTGCGGCCAGTTCCAAAGTGGCCTGCGGCGCAGCCCGTTGGTTGGGGACCCCTGGTCTATGTGACAGACTGGTCTACCCGTCACTGAAAAACGGCCGTTTGACGAATGCGGTTAGGCGTAGAGAAATTGGCCGTACAGATTCGCGATGTACGGCATACATGCTTGAGAAGGCGTTTCCACCTGTACAAATTACGCCGAAAGCGTACAACTTGACAGGTGTGGGAATCATAATATGTACAGTACAGTTAAAGCTTGAGCCTTATGCGTCTGTATGTGCAAATAGAAGACACTTCCATTAACACCAACATTTTAATAAGGCACTTCAGCAACATGAATACTTAATGCATACAATTTGTGTGTTATAAGTCATGAGTGACCAAAATGTGCAATCTTCCATGTAACCACGTACAGTGCATTCTACACAGGCAGTAGCATATTTTTGCAAGTAGTTTTCAAAATTGAGTTTGTAAATTAAGCCGCTGATAGCAGCACTCTGATCTTCATGCTGATGCACTTGTCTGCTCGTTTTCCAAAGTGCATTTTGTGCCATCGCCGTATCTTTCACATCAAAAGTGGAATCTCACTCGGTAGACTCATTTCATAGTATTGGCTAATCAAAGATGTGGCTTCATTCTTTCAGGATTAACGCTATAGATGCGGCATATCTGTGTTTGCATATCATTGTGCAGTGTAGCTGACACACATGACGGTTATCTAGTGACGTGTTTTATGAACATGGCAGCCACCTGTATTACATTAAAAATGTTTTTTAAAGTTATTCAATGTACATGAAAAATAATGAAGATAGCAAATTAAATATAGGCAAAATGTTAACTTTTTACTGTTGCAAATGGCATACATGTGTAAAGTATCCCTTTCACATAGCAACACATTTTCAGTCACACAACAAATGTTTTAATATCTAGTGATGTCAAGGGATTAAAAAAATGAGAGATTAATTCATTATGATGTGCAATCAATTGATCTAATTAATTTATATTTTTATCCCACTTAAAAATTGATGAGAAAAACCCCAAAGCCCCCCATTGTCTGTATGTATGTATCTGTACTTGTGGTGGATATCTTTTTTTCAATTACTCAGTCATTTTCCACCTTGAGAAACAGTTTGGCTCATTCATCAGCCAAGTCCGTGGTTTCTGTTTTCACGATGATCAGTGCAAAATGAGTTGATGTTCCACTCAGCGTCAATAAAGTGTCCATTTACCCCAAATAACATTGGCTGCAAGTTGAGGTGCCGTGATCTGCGGTTAGAGCAAATTTGTCCAAATCCCCCACCAAAACGTCAAGTTTGCTTTTCTTTTCACCGTCTTGCTGATTTTAGTCATCACTGCAGTCCTGCGCTGCGGTTTGTATGATGGCTCATTGGACGCTGTTTGCAACACCTCAATTAATCCCTTGTCTTCGACAATGTTGATCGGCCTGCAGTTCATCGCTATTCACTTGGCAAGAACATTCGTCAGCCTGTCGGTCACACGCGGGCAGTTCTCGAGTTTGGTTTGGCGAAGAGCTTTGCAGTGGCTCGCTACATTAGCGCCTTCGTTGCTAGTTGCTGGTTACTTTTTTATGTGGTAGGCTTGAACTGCTTCTTTTGTATGCAAAGTCCTTCTTACAAAGAATGCATATCACTCTGCCTTTAGCAATAGTGCCGTCAGGGCGCTTTTTTAATTTACCATTCATCGGACCAACAAGTCTCACATGCGCCTCCATTTTTACATCTCTCTGCTCCTCAACTGGCCCTCCCACCTACAATAGGAGTCTATCAGGTTATGCCAAACACAATGGCAGCCAATCAGTGTCCACTTCAGGGTGTGACATCGACCACTGTTTTTTACACCCCCAAACAACTCAAGCACAAGCCCCACGCATCTAAGCGGATCTCATCATCATACGGAAACAGTATAATCACAGATTAAAAATTAGATTAACGTGATTAAAAAAAAATCTTTAACTGTGACTGTAATTAATTGATCACAACTAATGCACTATTTGGCACCCCTATATATTCATTAAGGGCTGCAGAAAATATTACAGTGTTTTCGCATGCTAACTTGGTTAAAAACAAATTCATATACAAAATACTGTATATTATGTGATATACTTTGGAACGACACATGTGCAAGCCACCGGGATTTTGATTAGATCTTTTTTGAGAATGTATTTGTTTGGATCAAATGGACACTGAACCTTCCTCAGAACCATCAGCGGTGCAAAAACAGGCACAGAATTGTAGTTCAGCTCTTCCCGCTGGTTGACGATGCAGCCCTGACAAAGGCACTCTGCAATCACAATCTCATGCGGGAACCTGCAGTCATCACGGTGGAGTCTGAAAGGCACGGAAAATACATGTCTATACACTTACTTACTTACTTACTTACTTGTCAAATACACTTGTCTCGAGAGCCGTGTAATTCTATCTACACTTTGTGTTGCCGGGCAAACATTAACATTAGTACAATAAACCTCCCTCCAGTGCCTCCACCATCACGGTTCTGGGTTCACGGTCCTGCTATTTTGCGGTTATTTTTTTGTGCAGTTCATAACTCTACTTTTTGCCCTACCAGATGGCAGAACATTGTTTAATTTAACCGTAGCCTTGGCTAATGAGCCTAGTTTTTGCTGAACAGTAATGATTGTCACCATGCTTTGCACCATGGAAGGTCCAATCCCAATACCCACACTTGCACCCTTGTGCCCCTCATTTGCGCGTTCCCACCAAGGGTACGAGGGTGAAGGGTGTCCCAATTCCGCTAAGTGCTCCATCACCCCGCCCCCTTTGCACCCTTCGGCCACTTCAGCCGAGCCCGTATCCATGGCCCCTAAGCCGAAGCATACAGTATTACCCACAGTTCATTTGACCAAAATAGCGGGAAACTGATGACATTCGGTGGAATTCCTGTACCTGTGACGAAAAAATGTCTCTTCAAGTGTAAATATCCCATTATTACAAAGTTTATCATATGTATATGTGTAATTTCAATCAATGTTTAAAGTTACCGTTTACCCGTTATAGTTTACATGCGTAGTTTGGCCTAATTTAGCTGCCATAGTTAGCAACCTTCGGCGCATGCACCGCATATCGTGCAGTAGCCGCAAATAGTCCAAATCATGGTGCCATAGATCCCATCAATTGAAGACTGAGCCCAAGTTTTACTTTCCTACTACTTTACAAAAATGTTAATATCATTTTAAATAGCAAAATTGTCAAAACAACAACCCGTGCCGCCATGCTCGCTGACACAGTGGCAATTTTTGTTCACTTGTAACATGTGTCATTTGTCAACCGTCAGCAAAACGGGCGTCCGTCATAGGCGGGTAGACGGATCGATCCGTCACATCGACGGAATGCCCAGCTCAGATATGTATGGCTCATATATATTTTTTTGTAGAATATCATCAAATCAAAATCATTGAGTTTTTGGAAAAAACATTGAGATATTATCTTTTTTTAGCTCATATCACCACCCCTACTCAGGCTGTACGTCTCGGTCCCACAGACCGCAATGATATTGTCCTACATTGTTTTTATTTCACCATTGCTGTTTGGCTGTGTGTAGGAGCTAAATTTTTGCCACCCGGCACGCGACCGCGTCTGACCACGCGAACTGCATACATGGAAACGTTCCGCCATGCATGCAGAAAAGCTCAGCACGCTTTCGGTCTGACTTTAGCATTACTGTAGTCTGCGAGGCTGTGACGTGCCCGTGTGTGATTGACAACTCTTCGATCTCGTCCTCTGTCTCTCCAGTGAAATAATGATGATTATCTGAACTGAATTTACTCACAAGTTGACTTATTCATTGTGAACTGCGGGACTGTTTAAATGAAGTCAAAGCTGATATACTTGGAGTAAACCATGGCCAGGTGGATACACGGGTTTATTGTACCTTCTGCTATCCAATCCAAGAGCATTTAAGTGTTCAGCCTGTCACTATACAGTACGTCACTGGCATAGACAGATAGACAAAGATATATTTGTCATTCATTAAAAATACCTTTCAGGCAAATTAAGTGAAAAGGTATACTTAATAAACTATCATTTTTAGACAAATGAAGTGAAACTGGATATTATCCTGCGGCACCTCTGATGATCTCTCCTGGCACACTCAATGTGTGCGCCCACTCATCAAGAGTGAAGTCGAACAATCAATGTTCGGTACTATTTTGTAAATCTTTCATGAGCTGTCTGTTTCTGGAAATGTGTCTGTGAGCGAGCTGTTCTGCAATTCCGCCTTACTGCAGTACTGTAAAATGTAGCAGTGGGTCCAATTTCTACCACACAGAGGAACAGTATGCTGTAATCTGCATATCATGATCATCTGCTCATAAAAGGTCGGATGACTTCGGAACAATGTGACTTCTGAAAATGATGGCTCCATCTCTGTAGTATACTTTCATTAAAACATTTAAGATTTAAATGACTCACCTGTATGTCCATGGAGACAAAGAGCGATTGTTGGTGTCACCCTGCATTTCTTGGAGCATCAGTGCACATGAGTGCGGTCGCTGCGCACCCCTCACAGGCAGCACGTTTTTGGAAACGGTCAGCTTGTTCCAGTAGAACCTCCGAAACTTGTCAGTGCGGCTGTCAAACTGCTGCTGGTTGATGCAGCTGACTCTCTTGGCAGCGGCTGAGCACAAGCTCCTCCGATCGGTGATGACGATCAGCAAAAACATCTGAAAGACACAAAGAAAGAAAGCATCACGGGCACGGTTTGGACATGCAGTGCGAGAGAGGAGGCAAGCGCCCCTGTACAACAGTGACACCTACCATTTGCATGCTGAACCAAGTCATGCTGAACCTGGACATTTTTGAATGAAACTTGCAGCTCCATGGGACCTTTTATACACAATGTACTTGCATCTAAAGGGCTAAGCACCAGCTGCTTACCTTTATATGAGGACTATTTCCTTCTTCTGGGTGTGGCCAGCAGACGGGCTCACGTGCTTCGCTGAGCAGTGGTTTTCACTGGTGAAAGATATACAGATAAATGTGAGGAGTAACGTGTACTGTATATTACACAGGATTTACGTAGACATTTGCTCACTAATTGTTCTACGTAAGTGTATTGTGTCTATTGATACATAAACATATTCAAGTATTTTGTTTTGATTCAATTCAAATTGGGCAGCACAGTGGATGAGTGGCTGGCACTGGAGTGAACAAGATAATATGGATATCATTTAAGAAATTTAAAATATTACTCTATTACGGCTTATAGAACTTTAATATACTGATATTTTGTACACGTTTACGTACAAAGATTTTGGGTACAACGAACACAGTAAAAACTGTTGAAAATAGGTTTCCAAGTACCATTGGGCATAGTCTGAACATCAACACTGTGCTTAAATATTGGAAAATATATATTTTTCAAAAAACGTCTTTAAGTGCAGTTATGATTCAATTAGAATGTATTGCACACAAAAATAACAATTGCATACTCAAAAGAAACAACAATTAAATCAAATTTAATTGGTAATTTCATGTTTGTAAGATGAACATAATTCAATCAAGTAAAATTTGCATGAAATCAGGTTGACTTCACATTTAATAGATTCCTTCACTTTGAAATAACTCAAGGCAAACACATTTCTATTCTAAGACGTGGACTGAGAGTGGTGTAAAATTTGACAAATGTGCTGTTTGCAGGGGCAACATTACCTGAGGCACAGTGACTGACTGGATAGCACACCTTTCTCACAGATCACAGGTAGTGGGTTCAAATCTAGGCTATAGTGGAGTTTGTGTGTTCTCCCCATACCAGTGTGAGTTTTCTGTGGGTACTCTGGTTTTCTCCCACATTTCAAACACATGAATAGTAGGTTAATTTAAGGCTTGAAATTATCTGTAGGTGGGAATTTCACCTGGGCTGCCTTTAATAGACCAAACCCATTTAAATAAACTGCACTACCCTGAATACATTTCAAATAAATGAATACATTTGAATCAAGTTTGAATAAAGTTGGACCCAATCCTATAGTAATTTAGTTAAATTGACTAAAATAAATTACGCTGACCCAACCCAAGTGCGCTAAGATAGATCCACAAAATTGCTTAATGCAGAAAAACAGAAAAAAAATAATCATGTGGAAATTCTTTTTGTGATTTTATTTTTAAGTTCATTGAAAGAGCTTTTTTTTCAAATGTGCTATAGTATAGATAAAATGTGATTGATTGATTGATTGATTGATTGATTGATTGATTGATTGATTGATTGATTGATTGATTGATTGATTGATTGATTGATTGATTGAATATTGTTGCTGTCCTGTGAAAAACACTTTTTCACACAATATTTTTCAATTTTCATTTTCTTATTTTTACGTGAATGGTGTTTCCGCGTTACAGACACATCACATTAACTTGAAATTTTTTTTAAAAAATCAAAAATTGGATACAAGTGTTTTTCACAGGACAGCGACAATATGTAACTTGTTATAGCTTACTGGGGTTAAAGGTTGTGGGTGTTTTAGTCAATATTGCAATTTTCTCCACTGCTAATTCAGTTGTTGTTTGGGTGACAGGTGTAACATTTTTCATGTTACCTTCTTGTCACAGAGCACAAACTCAGTGGTGTATCTTGCATGTTATGTGGTTCTGGCCCTCTCTTTATAAAAACATCGCCATGACCGTAGCAGAGAAGGAAAGAAACAATACGACCCTACTCATGTGCTGCCACGCCCAAAATTTTGCCCACGTCCACGCAAATGAATAAAAATAGCTGCAGCCTGGATTGCGAAACAGACAAGCTGATCTGAGTCATAGACCTCTCTGTCTATTTGATTAATCTCTTAACGTCAGATAAAGATGTTCACAACCTTAAATAAACATTAAGACATAGTTTTTTACACAATATACAATTGATCAATAATTGTGTCAGCTAGTCATATCTGCTAAAACATTCCTTTTAATAAATAATATTCATTAAAACTGTATCAATACATGATTGAATAGCATAGGCCTTAAAGAGGAAGTGAACCCAAACTTATTTTTTTCAAGAATATGTTCTATGCAAGCCCACTAGTTGAAACAAGGCATTCTGATAAATATTGCGTTTGTGGAATAAGAATGAATCCACCCATTTTTAGCCATCTCTGGGCCATTTTGTCACTTCTGTCGACTGAAAATGACACACAACTACCCAGGGCTCTGGTAAAGACCAATCACGGCTCAGCTTTAGAAAGAAGGTGAGCTGTGATTGGTCGTTCCCTGAGCCCTGGGTAGTTGTCATGTCATTTTCAGTCGACAGAAAGGGCCGCCCCCTGAGATGGCTAAAAACGGGTGGATTTTGCAGCTTAACTCATACTGCACAAACGCAATATTAATCAGAATGCCGTGTTTCAACTCGTGGGCCTGCAGGGAACATATTTTTTTTATTATATATTTTTTTAATGTTTTGCTTTGGATGTTTTACAGCACTTTGAGTTGCATTTTTATGTATGAAAAGTGCTATATAAATAAAATGTGATTGATTGATGTTATTGAAAAAAATATGTTTGGATTGGTTTTCTCTTTAAATACCTTTTGAGTGACCACACAGGCAGCCTAATGCAGTGTTACACACTGGAATGAGAATAATATTGGCAATGCTACTTGGGATAGAAATGGAAAAAGTTTGAATTAAAGTTAGATTTTGTCTTCCTGTGTATGTACAGTATAGATTCATTTTTTTTATTGCTAACATTGCATGCCATCTCTCAACTTATGTCAGTTAGTATAGGGTACAAGTACAGGAAATATTTGTTATTTCTTAGTATGTCTTTAGTTTTTGTTTGTTATAAAGTTGTTTGTGTTTGTAGACAGGTAAAACAAGTTTATAGAGGCAAAGCTTATGAAGTCTTTAAAGTGCACTCAAAAAATCATATTGGACACCAGTTTTGTCTTTTGTCTCACGTTTGTATTATGAAGAATAGAGGTTAATGATTAGCCTTGTTAGCCTTGTTAGCTAATTATGAAGGATAGAGGTTTGATGATTAGCCTTGTTAGCTTTGTAGGTTTAGCTTTAGCTTTGTTCAAATCTAGGCCCAGCTTGCTTGGTGTGCTTTGTTCTCAGCCATGTATGATAATGGCAATAAACACACACCCCCGCACACACAAGTTCATTTGATAAGCATCTGCCCTGCAAGTTAAAATTATTTTCCTCGCGAATTAGATGCACAAATCCACAACTAACTGACTAATATCACACAATACACTAATGACTCAGTACCCATAGTTACTGAAGTTACTCAGAAATAAATACGGTTCATAAATACGGTACATAAAATAAAAACCTCTACAGACATCTGCACAGTTAAATAGATTGAGTGTTATTTTGTTAAGTTCTTACAAAACATAACTTTTTTTCTAAAAATGTACTCTCTTCTATCAAATTTGTATGTGCATGTATAATTTTCACCCTAACAAAGTCTGAGTATTCCTGATATGGCCTGGACCAGGATATGTTGGTGGCAGATTAGTGGAGTCTGCCATCAATTGTTTTATCGAATAACAATCAGTATTTTTTTTTTTAACTGAAACCTGGATGTGTTGGATGAGTTGAGTCATCCTGCTGAAATTGATGTTGCGGATAATCCAAACAATAGAAAATGTGTAATCCAAGTCCAGTTTAGTTTGACATTTTCTTATCAGTCCATCACATGGAGTAGAGAGGCGTGAGTGACTCATATTACCTCACGTTAAGACAACCTCATGACGTGGAAAGTATACAAAAACTAGCAATACCTCAGCAGAACCGTCAACAAGGGCGGGCCAGAGGGGGCCGTGCCTGCCCACCAAGTCGCTTAGCCCCCCCCCCCCCAACACACATGTACTTTTTATGATTTATTGATTCCCCTTGTTGTATTCTGACCTTTTTATTGTTTGTATGTAAAGTGCTTTGTTACAGCTCTAGCTGTTATGAAATGCGCTATATAAATAAAAAGTATTGTATTGTATTTTTATTTTATTTGATCAT
This sequence comes from Filicampus tigris, assembly GCF_054856515.1. Lineage (NCBI taxonomy): Eukaryota > Metazoa > Chordata > Actinopteri > Syngnathiformes > Syngnathidae > Filicampus > Filicampus tigris. The sequence continues at coordinate 28,271,433 of NC_141219.1, forward strand.
TGTAGAAAAGGCTACAAAGTCCTAGAATGTTAACCTTTACTATGATTACGAACTTGCTGATGGGCATTCCTTCTGACCGACGAACTGGTCTGTCAAACCGACAATGACGGACGCCCATTTTGCTGACGTTAGACAGTAGATTGGAAACTTTAAAAAAAAATAAATAAATAAAAAAGACGGAGGCATAGACGGAAGTGGATTTTCGTCTGTCTGTGTAATCATAACTAACCCGGTCAAGTCCGAATGGACATCGCAGCCCATTATTGACGGATGCCCGTTTTGCTGAAAAGAGACCTAAATGCGACGCAGACTGCATTGACTGTTTAGTTACAGCAGGTGGTGGTAAGCACCAAAGAGAGAATCATGACGTTTTCAGGCTGACCATCTATTATACAAGCCGCTTAACTAAGAAGTAATGTAGTACCAGTCGCTTTGAATACAGAAAGAGTTTTACAAAGAAGTTATTGTGAGTTTTCCATTTCTATTTTTAATTTTGGAAAGTGTGGGGTTAGGAGGTGGTGAAATGGTACTGGCCCACACTCCATTTCACAAGGTGGGAGTAATGCACCAAACGTTGTTTGCCAACCGCTAGCAGACAGAAGATGAAGGAGAAGACGGAGAAAACGAATTTGAAGACAAAAATATTCTTTTATTGTCATTTATGATTTATTTCGGTTCACACAAGGACTACTAGGAAGCATTTTAATCCACCAGGATTGTACCTTTGGCAACAATGTGACACGGGATTCTGGTAAAGGTAAGCAAAACTTTAGCATTTTAATCAAATCGGTTGAGATAACGATGGATAGATGGATGGATTTTTCATCTGTTGGACCTTTTTTTTCTGGATTGACGATGGACAGATTGGCAGATCTTTGATGTTTACTGATGGAAGTGCAGTTAAAATAAGATGACTGACTGACAGATTATTACAGTTTGATCCATCTTGAAAAATAGACGGATGACAGGTACCCAGGCTGCTGACGTATGGCAAATGACGGACTAGCAAACTTTAGTAAAATGCCCACCTCTGCTAATTTGCAGACTTTGTATAAGAGACGGACGGAGTGTGCGGCACAGTAGGGAGTCTGGGGTTGGTTTGCGCACAGTGTATACATACTGACAGTATGTAAGGATGAAAGCGCTTTTAAAGGAAAGAGGACGGACGAGGGCAGAGGACCATTATTTTTATGAATACCAACAGAGGGACGATGACGAAAAGGTACCCAGGTCGCAGACGGAGGACGAACGGGCAAAAAAGAGTAAAGTGCCCATCTCTGGTTTTCCATGTACCCACGTGTCCGCGTAGTGATCGTTAAGTTGTTGACACGTTGCGAAAAACCAAGATATAAGCCTGCGGTTAGCCCTATCATCCACACGCCCCCGGAGTTTTTTCAGTGAAAACGCAAAACTCCAGCCACAGTGGAGATATCTCCGGATCCGCGTTTGGCTGTGGACAGTCCGACCCGGAGATGTACGTCGTCAGTATGCGACAAAAATGCTCTGACGTCACTTGCGACTTGTGTTTTCAAGAGAGTCAACATGGGTGCCCGCGGAGCTGCATTGGTTATAGCCATTCACGAGGCGCTTTTTGCTTACTTATTTGTCCGCAACCAACCACTGCTTCTCTTTGAAAGGTTTAAAAGCAATTCTGACCTCTTGTCAGTCCTCTTGAACGCGTTTGGCGCCGTGTTTTTGGTTTCGTAGGAGTGACGTCAAAGGTCAGAAGTCCCTTCTGAATGGACAGTATTTGGCTAACTACTGCCGCCTAGAGGCATTCGTTTGAAAACGCACTTCCGCGGTTTCGTGTGAATGCGTTTTTTAATGTGTATTCCAATGCAGGCGGGGGTGGAGGATATACGATTGTTAAAAAACCCGGCTACGTGTAGACAAGGCCTAACAGGGGACCAGCTGCCTGTGCTCATTCACACTGCTGATGAGTGTGTTGTTTACCACAATGATTGTCTTCGTTTCTTTCAAGAATGGCTGATTTAACCTAAATGTGATTGTGAAAATAATTTGGTTTAAAATGCCCCATTCATTCTGTGTATTATATCTTTTTAAAGCTTTTCTTAATAATTATTATCTGAAGGCAGGAGAAAAACATTTCATATCAAGCAGATTTTAAATTTCAAAATGCCCTTCCAAGTTGAATGGACTCTCTAAATTGCCCCTAGGTGTGATTGTGAGTGCGGATGTTTGTCTCATGAAAGCTGTACTATATACTTTCAAACACAGTAATTTTGTTTTAAACTTTGTGATAAACTAAGTAATTACTGAGTCCCCTCTTTTCCCGAATAAAATGACACAGGTCCCCAATTGAATGGTATTGGGCGACACAAAAACACTTCTGTTTTTCAAAATTCTAGATGAAATAGCTACTGATTTTGATTGTTCTGCCTAAATACGCTCATAAGACTGACTAACTTCAATTTGTTTGCTATGTTGAAGCGTTTCCCTACACCTGAAATAAGCCTACTCAATGCAGTTTAGCAAAAGTCAATATACTTGCTATTTACTAGGGGTGTAACGGTACGCTAAATCATGTTTCGGTTTGGTTCGTTTTTTCGGAAACTTTGGTTCGGTATATTTTCTGTACAAAAAAACAGATTTTTAAAAAATATTTATTTATTTTGAAAATATGTCAAGTAAACTGTACTTTTTTTCGAAGAAATAAATAAAAGCGAACCATTCGGGTGATATTCTAAGAAATTACACCAGAATAAAAAATACACTAACAATAAAGATCTCTTAATTTAGTAAATTATTAAGACACTGAAATCATTAAAAACAGGAAAGCCAGAATATTCCCAAACAGGAGACAGCAGTGTACGGGGGGACCTTCGAGCTCTGGCTCTTTTCTGGCTCTCTCTTTTGTGCTGCTACCCTCCTCTCCTGCTTGCAAAAGTCAGTAGCGCCTGTGCGTAAGCTTGCACTAATAAGTGGACTGAACCGAACGCAAGTGGACCGAACCGAACATGCCATACCGAAACGTATTAATACACCCACGTGTACCGTTACACCCCTAATACATATTATGCCATATGCCATTTGCACAAGAAACCTGTATGATTCATACATTATGAACAACAGTAGTATAATTTGAGTATATCTTCCTTCATAGGCAAGGCAAGTCGGTTTTGTTTATATAGCACATTTCATACACAAGGCAACCCAATGTGCTTCACACAAGCAAAGACACAACACCTACACCTAAAGTAGCTAACAAACATTACTAGAATGTACATTGACAACATTTAAACACATTAGCAGAAAACTAAAAACATTTATAAAAGTAAAGAAATAAAAGTGGGCTTCAAAAATATATAAAAGAAAAAATGATTTAAAATTGTTTAGAGGACCTTAATCAAAGGTATGAGAAAAAGTGTTTAACCTGCATTTAAAAGCATTAACACTCGGGGCTGACTTCACTTCTGTTGACAGCTTATTCCATTTGTGTGCAGCATAACAACTAAATGCAGCTTCACCATGTTTACCTTGAACTCTGACCTCCACTAATTGACCCACGTCTGCAGATCTCAGAGGCCCTCAGGGTTCATATTCAATCAGCATTTCATTCATGTATTTAGGACCCAAACCATCCATCCATTTATCCAATCCGCTTATCCTCACAAAACACAAATAAATATTCAGGCAGTTATTTTGCAAATATTTATTTTCATTATTCACTTAAATAGTGCTCATTTTCCCCACTGTATTTTTAAATTCAGGCATTTTTATTTGCTGGATGGATCATTTAAGTTCAGCTTTTTAATTCATTTGAAAGAGACCTTCAACTCTGCGCTTGCTTGTGTTTACGGCCCTTAGTGTTTTCTTTTCCGTGAAAACCGGGTCGAAATGGCTCTGAGTGTAAAAGGTTGCCGACCCCTGTTCCCCTGTTCTAGAAAGTGACACAATACGCCGATTGAACTGCTGTCATTTGGGGGTATTAATGTATAGAGCTCAGTGTCATCTGCATAAGTGTGATAGCCAACATTGGTGTTCTGAAGCATTTGACCCAAAGTTAACATATACAGACTGAACAGAAGGGGCCCAAGGACTGACCCTTGATGTCAAGGCCCTCCGATCTGATTCCAAACTTTCAATGGTCACAAAGTAACTCCTTTCCTCTGACCTAAACCAATTAGGACTGTTCCATTTAATCATACCCAAATTTCCAATCTGTTCAACAGTATGTTATGATCAATTGTATGAAATGCTGCAGTGAGATCCAATAAGACGAGCACCGACACCAATCTTATGGTGTTCAATCTTATGTCATTCAGTACTTTCAGAAGAGCTGTTTCTGTACTGTGATGAGGTTCGAAATCTGATTGGGATTTATCAAAAAGTCTGTTTGAGTTCAAGAATTTTCTGAGTTGATTAAAAACTACTTTCTCCACAATCTTTGATAAGAAAATAAGACTTGCGATGGGTCTATAATTTACTAACAAGGACTCATCCAGCGTTCTCTTTTTTATAAGGAGCTTGATGGCAGCTACTTTCTTCATACAAAATGTATAAGACTGATGGTATTGAGTAAGACATATATGGCGTACATGATTACAAAATCTATGAATTTCATGCATTTGTATATGGATGTTTTTCAGCACATAAGATCTACATATAATTCAGTTGAAACTGATCATTTTCATATGCTATTTTTATACGATTTTTTGGTATGGGAGTGTGAGCGGCATATTCATGAGTTGCCAGTACTGACACGGACACACAATAGTAGACGCTAATGGTAAGAAAGTGCATGTAAATGGCAAAAATTGCATGGTTAGTAGATGGCTACACCCCAACGGGCAGGGTGCTCCTGATTGACGGTTCGGGTGAAATGCCAGATGACAATCAGCTGCTATATGGAACCGTTTGCACCGCGCATGCATACACATCACCACGAACATTCACACAGTCATAAAAAAGAGAATAACAAATAAATGAAGTGTAGATGGGTGAAGTCTTAAAGAAACCATTGTTTCACGTTTTACCTCAATGTGATATATCAAATTATTGAGACCTACATAAATTTGTCCATTAATTCAAAAGTCTTAAGAAAGATGTCAAGTCCTCCTCCCATTTTCTTTTCTCTATTGGCCGTAAAGAAAACATATCCATCCAAATGAATCTCTCCTTTCTCTACATCATCAAGCCAAGTCTCAATTATATTACTTTTTGGAAGTTTACTCAAGTAATCCCCAATTGCTGTAAATTTATTGTGGAGACTTATACTATTGAAGATTATAATTGATAATGAGTTTTCATGAAATAGATTTTTTTTTAATGATCATCAGTATAACATTCACAGTTGCAATCAATATTATTGTAAAAGTTGATGTCAGAGTCTATGTTGTTTGCCGGACCATATATGTCTTGTATATATATGACATATATGACTTATACTATTGAAGTTTTAATTGATAATGAGTTGTCATGAAATATATATTTTTTAAATGATCATCAGTATAACATTCACAGTTGCAATCAATATTATTGTAAAAGTTGATGTCAGAGTCTATGTTGTTTGCCGGACCATATATGTCTTGTATGACTAAAGGTAGAAAAGTTAGACAAACATGTTTTGGTCACCAGAGCCCATCCATATCTGAATCTATGATGTACTCTCCTCTGTGTTTATGAAATGGGAAGCGAGAGTCCTCATCAGTTCCAGACATCTGTTATTCTTGAAAAAAAGTGCTAAGAGTTTACAATTTGGATCATCAACGCACCTAGAAAAGAGAGCACTCAAAAGTCTAAAGTCAGAATAAAAAAAGAGAGGAAAAAATCTCAAAAATAGAAAAAGGAGAGGAGAGCGAAGAGGAGGAAAGAAACAACAAAAATAGTAGTCCATCAGCTCTGCTTCTTTTGATAAGGAGTCAAAAAATATACATTGAAAAAAAAGCAGGGAGCAGAAAAGGTTCATCCGGATAGATCAATCAAAACAGTTTGTGCCACCTCTGGACAAACTACACTTTACAGATACTGAAGGATTTGTCCAATATTAGAATCAGGCTGGTAGTTACTGACTCTTGATGGATGGCTTTATATTTGCCAATATGTTAGCCATATGTTGATCAGACGGTAATTGCATTTCACATTTATGGTCATCACACACAAACAGCTCAATGTCCTTACACATACTGTAAGCAGTCATATAACAATCAACAGTAGGGGAAGAAAGAAAACTATTTGTGTCTTGTGTGACACACACCAACAGGCCTTCACATAAGTACATGCATACGCTTTGTCTAGTGGAATGGAATGTGGCTTTGAGGGACATCTGACGGGGGTAGAAGAACCTTGTGACCAAGGATGTCTCCAGCCCAGACGACCTGCAGGTCCTTGAAGTGATGAGCCATAGATGGAGAAGGGCAAGAAAAAACTCCAAACACAATTGAGACATTGCCCGATAGTAGAATAGTGGGTTTGTGGGGATGGAGAGGTGAGAAACGTTCAGTTGGAATTGTGGCCATTACCTCAGGATAGTGTTGTAGGAGTTGAGGAGAGAATATTTCCAGTTACTCAGCCAAAAACATGAAAATAAACAATGTGATGACAATTGAGTGAATGGAAAAGTAGCCAGGCTTTTTTAAAACCAAACATTCTCCACCACTCTCCATGTAGGAAAAATTTCCACCCACAACTGCCTCGTTTGTTAAGAGGTTGGTTTGGACCCATGTCTTATATCAGCCATAGAATACCCTAAAAAAATTATTTATCATCCAATTTGTTTCTTACCTTCTGGTTACCTTGTTAGGCTTCCTTATCTATGAAAATATTGTTTTTAATAGTTTTGTTGTGGTCCCTTGGCCCTTTCTTTTGACAGCATGGACAATTCCAAATATCCAGGCATATCTGGTAATAATGTCCTAGCTTCTTCAGAAACATTCGCCACTTGTTTTTTTCTTTTTTACATTTTTTTTTTTTGTTGGGAAGGGTGGGGGGGGGGGGGGGGCGTTCAACCCTTGGTGAATGTGGGTCCGCAACACGAATACATTGTATGCTGCGACATAAGGATGTTGTATAATGCAACCATTGACCATCTCCTAGTCATTTGCTTGCTAGGATGACCGAGAGGAGTAGCCAGTGGGGACGAGCTTCAGTGCACCTGCGCGGCAGCTTTGGCGGTGGAAGGTCTGTGCGCCGTGCGCACATGTAACCCTTTTTTAATGAAGATGGAGCTCAAATCTCCTGCTCTCTGCGTTGTGTTATGCTTTAATAAGTGACGGGAGACGTGATGGTTGCTCGACTCGTTTTCTTCCTGTATTAAACACACGATCGACGTGCACTGGTCAGTCCCAGACAGCCTTATCGGCACGCTCGGCAGCGACACAATGGTCTGGCTACATTCATACAAAATGTAAAATAAAAGAAATGAAATAAAAGTGTACCTGTATAAACACACGACGTGCACTGGTCATTCCCAGACAGCCTTATCGGCACGCTAAGGAGAAATTGTTAAATTAGCATTTGTGGCTAATTGTCTACGAACAACTGCACAGCGGCACCCAACTCACCTGAGAGGTATCTGGCCGGAGGAGGGGTAATCTCAGACAGGGATATCGTCAGACCGGAAAGAGTATTCTCAGAAAGGAAGAGGTGGGGTTTTCTTTTTTTTTTTTTTTAAACTCCTACCTGTGACGTAACCTGCCTGCAAACTGACCGCGTCACTTTCTCAGTATCAGCGGTAGAAGAGCCTTGTTATTATTATGTTCAAATTGACATATAAAGGAAAGCCAAACAATTTCAACCATTTTTTCAATTGCTGATAGGAAATGCTTGCTTCAACCATTTTTTCAATTGCTGATAGGAAATGCTTGCTTTGACCTCATTCAGCACATTGCCCATTCACAGGCGAAAAAAAATTATAGAAAATGTGTTCTCTAAATGTGCTTAGTCTTATACTTTATGTAATTGAGTGCATGACACCTTGTCTACAATATGTCACAAATGGAAAGACCATATATGTTGTTCCAAGATGGAGTCCAACATTATGTGACCCCTTCCTAAGTTTACCAAGTCCTGGATGCTGCCTATGACTTCACCATTGTAAGTTACCGTTAACCATCTTTTTTTTTTTTTTAAGCTCTAGAAGACTTCGTTGACATTGACTGTACTTTTTGATGACTCTCTTTATCACTTGCACAGCAGTAATTATTCGATACTGCAGCACCTGTCACGTCCCAAATGTTCCTTTAGTTATAGTTTCTTGTAACTTTGATACTTGTGTAGCTCAAAACTAACAGACACATTCGTCGTGTGTTTCTACATGGCTTATAAAAATAAAACTATTCGAGTTTGCGTTGTATAGCACTGTTAGCACTATTAACTGTTGCCACTCAGCATCCATTGCAGCCTGGTCATCCTGGAAGGGGGATCTCCCCTATTTGTGGCCTCTTCTCAAGGTTTCTCAATTTTTCTCAATTGTGTTTGGAGTTTTTTCTTGCCCTCCTGAGGATTAAGATGAGGGGATGTCCTCGTGGTCTTTTTAAAGCCCTGAGACTTTTTTCATTGAATACATTTGACCTCACTAACCTTTTTGAATGTGTCTTCTCGAACAGTCAATTGTACACAGAGTTGAGTACAAACAGAATACATTTTTTTGTAATCATTAATCATGGCAACTGATGTTTGACCTATAAGGTAAAGTATCAAAGACAAGAAGATCTATCTATCTATCTTAAATAAATGATTGTGTCTATCTCATCTTTCATATTCAGTTATTTCATTAATGCTGCAGCATAATGTATACATAGGAAGTAGTGGTTCAGTCTTGTTTCAGTGTTAATTACATTATAAGACGCATTATAAGACAAACGCCGCAGTGCAAAATGCATCTAGCAGACGGTTGACTCATCCGTTACGATTTTATATGCGATGTTTTTTATCTTTTATGTAGCAACCACTATTGATTGATTGTCTTTATTTCGTACATGTAACTAAAATAATATTCAAATTAAAATTGAAATACAAATATACATTTTTCTATAGGTCAAACAAAGAAGAAGAACAAATTTAAAATTATGGCAAGGCAAATCAGACTTGCTCGAAAGGGGGTATGAGGAAGTATAAACTAATATCTAGTCCTGCCCCTTACATAAGATCCTACCTCTCCTCTGATATTCTGTACAGTATTGAAAAAATACATCCATAAAAATAAATAAACTATGATTACTACAATTATACAATACTAAATATGTAGATAATTAACAACTATAACATGAATATTACAAACAGCTACTGGTCATAACATTCTGATACAGGTATATAAATATTATAGGACATTTTACATAAATATTATTACAAGTTTCTACTTATAATGCAACATCATGACATGACTTTTTAGAAATTATAAGTGGAGATATTGAGTATATAGAAACAGTAGAATGTGCGCACGTCGATGTTACAAAGGCCTTTCTAAATTTCTATACTATAGTTAAAAATAGCATACATAACCATATACAATACAATACAATACATACAAGATAATCACATTACTGTCACTCTTATACGCTGCTTGATCTTCACATAAGAGGGTGCCAATCGTAAGCGGCGTTAATGCGCGTTTTACAAGTTGTTGTGAAAATGTAATCTTTTTTTATTTTCATCACTTTACTTTCAAATCTTTGCTACCATCACTTCGTGTTGAAAATGTAAACGCTTTTATTTGCAAATCTTTACGACCACCACCACATCTTTACGACCACCACAACTTCCTTTCTGAGAATACCCTTTCCGGTCTGACAATACCCCTGTCTGAGATTACCCCTCCTCCGGCCAGATCCCCTTGACTCACCTCGGCAGCGACACAAATGGACTGGCGGCAATTGCGACACACCCAGCCATTTATATCCACCGCATGACAGAGAGAGGCGCTGTTGCGCCATTATGTCTAAACAAGTGGAATCCCCCAAGTACCAAAGTAACTCTGTTACACACACATCTTCTATTTGTCTAGGAATCGAAATCCAGCATCGACATTCTAAAATCTGAAAGATTCCGAGAGATCCCAGTTATCAATACCCAACCCTACACATGACTACTGGAAATGCGAAGAAAGTGTTTCCATCACACTTTTGCGAAAACACTTCCATTTCAAAACGTCTGAAAAACTCAGAGGAGAGTAAAAAACTTTTTGCTATATTTGAGTTTTTTGTTTTTTTTTTAATTCCATTACATAATCAGAATGCCATGTTTAGACTAGTGAAGGCGCATAGAAAATACTGCGTATATGTATATCGTCGCTGTCATGTGAAAAACACTTATCTCCATTTTTTTCCCATTTTCTTATTTTTACATGAATCATGTTTCCGCGTTACAGACATCGCATTAAAGTGAAAATTTAAAAAGTTTACAAAATTAGATACGTGTTTTTCACAGCACAGCGATGATATATTTTTTGGGTGTTGACTTGAAGGATGAAATTGGATGTGATACCTTTATGATATGATTCGTGATTTTATTGAATTATTATTTGAAAATTAATGAACAACTGGTGTTTGCTTCAGACCTCAGAGGAGCAGGATTCCCTTTCACTGAAAATATCACATGATGAAGAAAAAGGACAAGCGGAAGATTTAGCACAAAAGGTAGTAATCTGAAGAAACTCACCTATAAAACCCCAAAAGCATGAATCAAAATGGATGTTGATAAAACCAACAAAATAATATCCAAGTTAAATATTTTTCAAACACTGCATCCCTATTTTTTGCTCTTGTGTTACAGCACAAAGTCCAAACGGCTAATTACTATCCAGAAACACTGGATGAGACAAATATCTCCGAGAGTACTATGAGTGATCAGCCAGAGAGCACTGATTCATCTTTTTCCACGGAAGAGGAATATCTTGAGTCTGAAATGGTAATTAAAGATTGAATGACCCGACCAAAGGCTGTGAAATTCAAAGTGAGAATTTATCCCAGACACAAATGATATTATTCTTTTAATTCAATAAGTTACTTTTTTTTTATTTCAGACCACTGCTCTGGAAATGTCAAGTGAAGATCAACAGCAAGCAGAAACAGAAGAGGAAGCGAAAACGCCATCCATCCACGGGAAACAGCAGGAAGAGAACCTTCCGAAAACCCTGCAGGCAATGACTCAAATAGACCAAAATGGTGTCCCTCAACAAAAAGAGACAATCAAAGTGAAAATGTCCTCCATCACTGCACACCAGCGAGTGTACGACAAGAAAAATTAATGCCTCTACTGCGAGAAATCTTTTGCCAAAATTACAAGGCACTTGAAGCAAAAGCAAAGCTGAAGTGGCGCGGGCAATTGCACACAAACAAGGATCTGCCATGCACAATCTTCTCATGAGCAAAGTGAGGAACATGGGAAATTATTACCACAATTGTTCAGTACTGTCCTCTGGGGAAGGAGAAATCACCCAAAACGGCAAGCAATCCAGCCCTAAACAGCAGCAGACTATCTTCCTTGCAAGTTTTGCTTTGCTATGTACATCAAAACAGACCTTTGGAGACATCACAAGCGCTGCAAGCTGCAGGTGAAAGAGGCCAAGCCGCTGAAAAGAAAAATTCAGTCAAGTTGTTCCCTGCTGTTGCCGATGAACACGAAGATTTCCAGTGGACTCAGAAAGATCATTGAAGGGATGACATATGATGCTGTGAATCAGGTGGTGCAATGTGACATGCTCATCATATCCTTGGGAGAGAGGATGTTTCTCAAAAATGGAGAAGTTCAACGACATCGGGCAGACATAAGGAACAAGATGAGAGAAGTTGCCAGACTCCTCCTCGAGGCGAGAACAATTGACAAGGACAATTTGTCTCTGAAGGACTTGATCAGCCCAGGAAAGTTCAATAGAGTTCTTGAGGCTGTAAAAAAGTTCCTTCAACTGCACTGAAACTGCGCCATTCACTTACGAAGGTGTCTTACATTTTGCAAGGACAGGCTCTGCGTCAAGAAAAAACGAGGACTTAAAGAAAAGAGCGGAGCAATTTGGCAAGTTAATTGAACTGGAATGGTCTACGCACGTGTCCTCCAATGCGCTAAAAACACTGGATCAAAAGAAATGGAACATTCCCCAAATACCGCCTCTATCCGAAGACATTAGGAAACTTCATGAACATTTGAAAAATCTCGGAAAGGTAAAAACAAAGTTCTTGGAGTGAGCGCTCTCAAGTCACGCTGACACAGCTTATTTTATTCAATCGTCGCCGTGAAGGAGAAGTCTCCAGGATGCAAGTAACAACATACCTTGGAAGAAGCCAACACAAATGCCACGATGAAATTTTGGAGAGCTTTTCACCATTTGAAAAGAAATTGTGAGAGAAACTCACCAGGGTAGAGATTCGGGGGAAAAGAGGGCGCAAAGTGCCAGTGCTGTTCCCAAGCAATGTGAAGGAGTCGGTCGAACTTTTAATTAAAACAAGAACGAATGAAACATTTTTGCTCGTCTACATCATGGTTCACTCGAGAATATTCGCGGATGTGACTTCTGAAAGAAATTTGCAGAAGCGTGTGGCGCAAAACAGCCAGAAAATATTAGATCAACAAAATTACGAAAGCATGTAGCCACATTTTCACAGTTTTTAAATCTACAAAGACGCGAATTGGATCAGGTGGCAAACTTTTTGGGATATAATATTGACGTCCATCGGGAGAAACATTACAAACAGCGAAAGTGAGCAAACTTCTTTTTACCCTACAAAGTGGTGTGGGCAAACTCAAAGGAAGAACTCTGGAGGATTTAACACCAAACATCAGCTGTAAGTAAATAATTACAAAAATTCTAATAAAAATGTGTTCTTTGTGGAAAATTGACTTTTCTGTGTTGTAATTTGAATTGTTTCATTGCAGCTGAAGAGGAGTCCAGTGACTCAGATGCAGAAGATATCCAACCTGAACATTACGCAACTCTAAATCCAGAAGGTACAAGTTACTACCACTTTGTCATTAGTAATGAAAAATCTGTCCGCTGTATACATTGAGACTTTCGTTCTTTGAGTTGCTTTATTGTCCCCTATATGGATGCAGGAAATTTTGGGGGTGGAGATTCAGAAGAAAGGGCTGAAAATTCAAGGAAGATTGTTCAAAAAATGAAGACATCGGTTTTGCCATCAAGTAAAAAAAATGCGTTGTTTCATCGTAGCTGAAGAATATCATTTACATTGAACACCTTGACAATTAATGAGCACCGAAAATGATTGTGGTCATTCTCATACATCCATTTATTTAATTACTTTCTCATTTTTTTTCCAGGGCAATCCAGAAGGCCCTGGTCCAAGACTGAATTGGAAATCCTTGAGCAGCATTTTAAGGACTTCCTGAAGGAATTCAGGATCCCTGCAAAATTGGACTGTCAAAAATGCTTGGAGGAAAACAAGATTCTGTGGGATAATGGAAGAGATTGGAAAGCATTAAAGTACTATGTGTACAGCAAAATAATGAATGAATGAATATCGCTCTGTGCTATCTAACAGGGAACTCCTGTCACTATTTACCAGCTAAGAGGGAACCTCTTATTTCATACAGTAAAAGTACATTTTTTCTGTAATTTGCATAAAAAAAAACATAACAAATCATAAATTACCATTAAAAACACAGAATTATCTTCAGACAGTAGTATTAATTGTTCATTTGGATTTTTATTTTTCCTTTGTTTGATTCTGGCATGTGAATGTCGCTCTTTGGTATCCAACAGGGAACTCCTGTCACTATTTACCACCCAAGAGGAACGCTTAGATTCCATACAGCAAAAGTAATTTTTTTACTGTAATTTGCATTAAAAAAAATATAACAAGTCATATATGAGCATTAATTATCTTAAGACGGCAGTATTAATTGTTCATTTGGGTTTTCCTTTTTTCTTTTTTGGGGGGATTTTGGAGTGTGACTGTCGCTCTATGGTATCTAACGGGGAACTCCTATCACTATTTATCAGCCGACGGGCCTCTTCTGTCATTCCAAAAATTAAAAATACGTACCTTTCTTTCATAGGAAATTGCTTTTTAGCAACAATTTTATGGTGTAGTTTAGTTTTACACATTAATTGTGCTTATTTTACTTTTCATCCATGTTGGTGTTTGAATGTCATACGACGCTAGCTAATGTAAATATAAATGAAATTTAAAAATTGGACTTCTACAGGAAGATATATCCCTTTTTTCTGTCATTTGCCTTGTATGAAAAAAATGCATTCTCAGAAGTGTAGAGTAAGCCATGAAATACAGTATATTAGGGGGGGAAAGTCAGTCTGAAAAGTGTTTGTTTTGACCAAGAGGGGACCGAAAAAATGTCCCCTGTTGGCCTCTTGGAAGTGTGATGACGCCCAAATCCACTCTAAGGTACAAAAGTGTGTGTGTGTGTGTGTGTGTGGGTGTGTGGGTGGGGGTGTGTGGGTGGGGGTGTGTGGGGGTGTGCGTGGGTGTGTGTATGTATATATATATATATATATATATATATATATATTTTGTTTTAATGAGGCGCAAAACGCAAGTTTGGTCTCACAAACTGCGATGCAAAACCGCTTGTTTCGAGCCATGCAGGCTAGAGTCCAAGTAGCATTAAGCTTTTCAGCATTGTCTAGTAGTGGGAAATTACAAATATTTTGATATTGTGAAAGTGGCAAAACAGTGGCTTTGACACTTGCTGTATTTGGGAGCTAAATGATAAATCCTGATTCCAAACTTTCTCACTGTTTTGCTGACAAGAAGAAATGAAATGCCGCAGAATTTTCTAATTATGGTATGAATGAAGGCCTATTCTATGTTGTTTTTTCTTGAGCTGGAATGGAGGTTTGGGTACCGGCCATCATGAAAAGGCTGTGCTTGGACATGTGGTAGTCTGTTTTGTAACAAAAGAAACAGGCATTTAAATTGCATGAGGCCTAAGTTGAAGCAGAAATTCAGCTTTCAGCATGACCAACCCAAAAAAAAAAAAAAAAAAGAATCATCACTTCACCAGGTAAGATGGACACCTTTGTAAAAATGTTTGGTGCGACCTGAAGAAGGACGTGCACATGAGATGCCCTGACAACCTCACAGTTTTAGAACACATAAGATGTGCACCCTGATAATAGCTACAAATCCAGTTGAAACAAGTAGTGCTTTTGGCGTTGCACAGTTTTTGCATCAACTCTGTTTTAGTTTTCTGGTCTCTTTTTCCCCATGGAAAATTTGACTCTTCTTTTTGAGATGAACTGTACAAGCATTTTATTCCAATTCAATGCGGCATAGGTTTGAAATATTCTATTGTGATCAGTTACAATAATTTGACATTTCATCAAGCTCTAGGGTCTGTTTATTTCTTTTTGTATGTTATACATTTGCTGCAAAATATGAAAATGAACTACAGTACTATCATTTCATTGTCCTCTATAGGGTTCCATACATTTCTTTCGGAGGGGCAGTCTGAGCATTGTTTTGTTACGGAATGATTCAAGGCTTGATGAGTAGATGGAAGACGTGACCAAGTAACATTCCTACCACATTCCAGCCTGCAAGGCCAAAACCAGCGTCTGACATGTCTAACGGTGTCTGATTAACACCAACTCAGCAGAGCTTTTTGACAAAGACTACATCTGAAAATACATTTTCACGTTCTTGATATTTCATAAACAGCCCACACACATTAGAAAGTCAAAATGATAAATGATATTTGTTACACTGAATTTGTGAATTACACAACTTGCCACATTACTTGAAACCTCATTTACAAATCAAAAACACAACTTTTAAATGATTATTTAAATGTTTGGATCCCATCACAACAACTGTAATTTACTAGGATTTAATCAGTGCGGTTTTTAAAATTGAAATCGTGGCCGACCGGTTAGCACGGTGACCTCACAGTACGGCGGTGCAGGGTTTGATCCCGGGCTCTGGCCTTCCTGTATGGACTTGTATGGAGTTTGCATGTTCTCCACGTCCCTGCGTGGGTTTTCTCCGGGTACTCTGGTATCCTCCAACATTCCAAAAACATGCATGGTAGGTTCATTGAACACTCTAAATCAGGGGTCACCAACTCCGGTCCTAGAGGGCACCTGTCCTGCAGGTTTTCAATCCCTCCCTGCTGTAACACACCTGATTCCAATGATCAGCTCATCAGAAAGCTCTTGAGAAGCCTGATAACGATCCTGATCATTTTAACAGGTGTGTTACAGCAGGGAGAGATTGAACACCTGCAGGATAGGTGCCCTCGAGGACCGGAGTTGGTGACCCCTGCTCTAAATTATCCCTAGTTGTGACTGTGAGACTGTGAGTGTGAATGGCTGTCCGACTTTGTGTGCCCTGCGATTGGCTGCCAACCAGATCAGGGTGTACCCCACCTACTGTCCGAAGACCCCTGGGATAGGCTCCAGCAGGCCCACGTGAGGATAAGCGGTTCAGATCATGGATGGATTTATTCATTGTTTTAGTTGTTCACAGTGTTGGGCATACCGCCTACGTGACGGACCAGTCCGCCTATCCGCCCATGACGGACGCCCATTTTGTAGGCGATAAACGATAGACGGGAAATTTAAAGAAGTCAACGCAAACATATCCATCCATTATCTATACCGCTTATCCTCACAAGGGTCGCGGGCGTGCTGGAGCCTATCCCAGCAGTCTTCGGGCAGTAGGCGGGGGACACCCCGAATTGGTTGCCAGCCAATCGTAGGGCACACAAAGACAAACATCCGCACAAACAAACACAACTAGGGGCAATTTAGAGTGTCCAATCAACTTACCATGCATGTTTTTGGAATGTGGGAGGAAACTGGAGTACCCGGAGAAAACCCACGCAGGCACGGGGAGAACATGCAAACTCCACACAGGGAGGCCGGAGCCAGGATCGAACCGTTAGCCTGAACTGTTAGGCGGACGTGCTAACCAGTCCACCACCGTGACGCCCACCCAAACATATTTTACGACCAACCACAGCTCACTTGTTTTCTGAAGCTGAGCCATGATTGGTCGTTACCTGAGCCCTGAGCATCTGTGATGTCATTTTCAGTTGACAGAAGTAACAAAATGGCCGCCCCCTGAGATGACTAAAAACTGGTAGTTTTTGCCGCTTAAAGTCAACCCAAAGATATTTTTTTCAAGAATATGTTCCCAGCAGGCCCACTAGTTGAAACACGGCATTCTGATTAATTTTGAGTTTGCGGAATGTAAGTTAAGCAGCAAAATGTACTCATTTTTAGACATCTCTGGAGGCGGCCATTTTCTCTTCTGTCGACCGGAAATGACATCACAACTGCTCACAAAGACCAATCATGACTCAGATTCAGAAAACAGGTCAGCCGTGATTGGTCGTCGTGAGCAGTTGTGATGTCATTTCCGGTCGACAGAAGACAAAATGGCTAAAAACGAGTACATTTTGCTGTTCAACTTATATTCCACAAAGTCAAAATCAATAAGAATGCCAACTTGTAACTAGTGGGCCTGATGGAAACATATTCTTGAAAAAAATATCTTTGGGTTGACTTGCACTTTAACTCATATTCCACAATCCACAAACACAATATTAATCAGAATGCTGTGTTTCAACTAGTGGGCCTGCATATAACAGATTCTTGAAGAAAAATACAGTACGTTTGGGTTGGCTTCCACTTTAAAAAAAATAGTCGGACTAAGCATAGTCGGAAGCCCATTTCCGTGCCGCTGGGTGATATTTGAAAGTGAATATTTGAAAGACTCGCCATTGCATGGAAGACTCACTGCGGCCGTAAAATGCCCTGCTCTGGTTGTTCGTATGGTACCAAATAACACTCTGGTTGTATTAATCGATTTCAAAAAGCATAGTAAGAATGTTTTTTTGTGTATGTGTGTGTGTGTGTGTAAAATTTTAAATAGAATTGAAATACATACGGAATTTGTCTTTTTATTCAGTTTGTTGGTGTGGTACGGAACACATGAAATCCTCTCACATATAAAACATGGATCTTCAACGTGCTGATAAGGGAAAACACTTGATACAATAGAAAGCTGCAGTATGGCCAAACTAAAATCAAAGCAGTCTGTCTGTTCACACAGAAACTAGTCACTGGTGACATTATTGAATGGGACTTGACTGAATTACTTCAACTTTGGCAAGTGGACGCCCTCCTTCACTTTTAGTTCTAACAAAGTGAAATTAAGTCGGATTAAAGTGTTTTGGGCCACATGACTGTCGAATGTCTGATGGATAATCCCTTGAAATTGTCCCATACATTCTTTTCCAGGCCAAGTGAAACCAATCTTATTCACCTGCACCAGTGACTCCACAGCCTGACTAAATTGCATACACACGCACACGTTAACCTCCTTCCTTAGAAAAGAAAAAAAAAACTAAACCGGTCTTGCAGTGTGCCAGCACTTTTTTTTTTTTTCTTGCACTTGTGTCTGGGATAGTTTTGCTCCACCCACCTCATGTCCAATCTAACCATGTTTCTCACGCAAAGCGGGCTACAAGGGTGGATAAAAGCCTCAAGAAGCTGACCTACAGTGCAAACTGAACCAGCAGACACAACATGGAAGTGGCCCCCGATGAGGAGAATTTAGGGGATGAACAGCAACAAGCTACAAAAGACTCTCCGGTCTTTGAAACAGAAGAGGTTGCACGTAAGTCTACGTTACATTTGTTTGGAGCAAAGTCACTTCAATATGTGAACTCTGTCTTCTAAACCCTGAAGTCTAAAATATGTTAAATGGATCCTTTTAAAATGATGAAACTGATATTTACTGAAACACAATTTTTGGTTGACATTATGTGTTATGGAAAGACTTGACATTTAAACAGAATTACAGGGAGCGTCTATGTGGGTTGGTGACACAGCAGAAGCTTTATCAGTTCAAGTGACCCTTTTGTGCAGCTTTTGTGTTTGTTCATATTTGACAAGGAACACATTTTACTGCTGTTTTAACTTGTTTATATATAATAACACCGATCATTCTGGTTGTTTTGATTTAAAAAAAAAAAAAAATCATTAAAAATGTAACTTTAGTGCCCAGCGTGATATTCAGCTGCAGATCATGTGTTGCATCCACAAAGGAATGTTCTTGTTTCTCCAATCTGATGTCTGTGAGATAAAACAAAGCGTTAATGCTTTGGAAATGGGGCTTAGCCAACTTAGTTTTACTTGTATACAGAGGTGCCAAATCCAGGTCCAGAAAGTGAAAACCCTGTCACAGTTTGTCTTTAGCTACAGGTACTTCTACTCACTGGCAGGTAAATGAGCTCCTGCGGCTAATGCCAAACTGTGGCAGGGTTTTTACTTTCTGGACCTAGATTTGACATCTTTGCTTCTATAAACCTACAGTTCACCATAAGTACGTCTGCAAGTTTAGACCGCAACAGTTCAGATTCCAATATTTATTATTGTGATTGTTTTTTGCAGTAGCCTAGCAATGTGATGCATCATACAGAGAATTGTTCATTAAACTTCTCCATTTCACGTATTTTAGCCAAAATATTAAGAAAAGATCCTCTGTATGGTGCAGTTCTGCAAACAATAACCTCAATGAATTTATTATATTAAGACTGTACCTTCCCACCAGTGTCAAAATTTGTCAATCAAATATGACAATTGTACTGCGTGTAAAGAAAAAGGTGTGCAGTTCGCATCTAATCTTGTGGTAAGAGTTCCAAAGTGCAAAATATTTTACAAATTGTTCTATCCAAATGGAGGTCGATAAAAAAAAGTGTAGATTTCCATTTGATTTCAGTTAACCTCTCACAATAGGTGTGAGTGTGTGTGTCCTACAAATGGAAGGCAACCAGTCCAGGGCTGAAAGAGACTTTGAAAAATAATGTAACTAATTGTATTTTGTCCCCCTCAATATTGCGATTAAGATTTGATACGCAATTATGTTTTTCAGGGTCCTCTTCCCAATTTTTCTTTTTTTTTTTTTTAAAACAAACCAATACATTAATCATATTACAATAAATAAAATAAATAAATCAAATGTATTATACATAAATGTTTTGGTCTTCTAGGTTAGTCTTAAGCTAAGGTGAAGGCAAATTGCTAAGGATGGCCTAACAGCCAGAGAGTGGACCATCAATCAGATAAAAGTGTTTGAGGGCAGTGGCACAGGCTTTATTCCAACAAGTTAGTACAAGCAAACAAAAAGAACAGTAACTCAAAACTGGTACTACTCACTAAGAAATGGTGGTCGGCTGAGCCACGGTGGAAACACAAGTAACAGCAGGGTGTACCAAAGAGCTATTTACAAATGAAAAAAATAAAAAATAAATAAAACAGAAAATCACAGAAATACTTAAGTGTAATAAAAACGTTATGTACTTCTGATACACGGCTCAGGAGGTAAAACGGAACCACAAAAATCACAGTAGAACTAAACTACACAAACCTTAAGTTCCACTAGAACGACAAATCCAGTTGCTACAGAAAATGCAAGAATGGAAAGCAGCAAGTGAGCATGCGAAACATTACTTCTTTCTTCTTCAAATGGTGTTTAATAGCAGTTAGTAAGGGACTGATAGGTGCATTGCCGCCACCTACTGGTAAGGAGTGGGAATCAGGCATGTTGCTAACCCAATACCCCAGGAGAGAAAAATACATAGGATTCGATCCCGGCTCCGGCCTCCCTGTGCGGAGTTTGCATGTTCTCCCCGTGCCTGCGTGGGGTTTCTCCGGGTACTCCGGTTTCCTCCCACATTCCAAAAACATGCATGGTAAGTTGTTTGGACACTCTAAATTGCCCCTAGTTGTGATTGTGAGTGTGTGTGATTGTTTGTCTCTGTGTGCCCTGCGATTGGTTGGCAACCAATTCAGGGTGTCCCCCGCCCACTGCCCGAAGACAGTTGGGATAGGCTCCAGCACGCCCGCGACCCTTGTGAGGATAAGCGGTATGGATAATGGATGGATGGAAGTTCTGCAGCTTAGTGATTCCGACCACCACTTAACCAGGATAGGCTGAGGAGTGAGAGAACACACATTACCAACACAGGCAAAAACACAGGATATGACACGAATGAACCAGGGATCGTTATGGAAGACACTTTATTTATTTACTTCAATTAGCGTTGTTAACTTACTGAACATGTTGACTTCGCAGTCTTTTAAGCGTTCACTGCAACAACTCTAGGCAACTCTCAATTTTACCAAACAAGTGTTGCATAAACCTAAGTCACTTAGTCGTGAATCAGATTGTAACATTGCAGACAAATCCGTGACTTTATCACTTCAACTTTGAAGGAATAACGATATGTACACATTTCGACTGCACTTTTTAAGCACTAACTTATCTAGACACTATTTGAATAAAACTTACAAGCCTATTGACAAACCCAAATGAAGAAAAGTTGTTGGTTTTTAATTGCAAAATTGAATTCTACTACATTGTGATGTTAATTTGAATTTGATTTATTTTTCAGCCCTCATTCAGGGTGAAGTCTTTAGTCAGCTGGCCTAGACTCCTGCTCGCCTTGACTCTGAACGGGAAAAGCACTATTCAAGTTGGATAGTTGGGAGGATGTTTGCTATTAAACCCTGCTTGTGTGTGCCACAGCTCAAAAAACGGTACTGATCGTGTACGCTCACCAGAGCGTGGGCTCATTCAACGAAGCAGTCCGGAATGAGGCTACTAGGGAACTATCAAAGCAAGGCTACCGGGTCATCGTGTCAGACCTTTATGCTATGAACTTCAAAGCCACCGCCACAAAGAGTGACATCATTGGTGAGCTGTCTTTTTAATGCACACAATTTACATCCCTCACATGCTGTATTGTTTATCATTTTACTGTACTGTTTTATGCCACACAAAAAAGCCGATCGGGCAGCATGGACGACTGGTTAGCACGCCCGCCTCACAGTGCAGAGGTCGTTTGAGTTTGCATGTTCTCCCCGTGCCTGTGTGGGTTTCCTCCGGGTACTCCAGTTTCCTCCCACATTCCAAAAATGTGCTTGGTAGGTTAATTGGACACTCTAAATTGCCCCTAGGTGTGACTGTAAGTGTGAATGTTTGTTTGTCTCTGTGTGCCCTCCAATTGACTGGCAACCAGTTCAGGGTGTATGCCGCCTGCTGCCCGAAGACAGCTGGGATAGGCTCCAGCATGCCCGCAAACCCTTGTGAGGAAAAGCGGATTGGATAATGGATGGATGGATGTGGATGGATGGAAAAAAGCAGATCACCCTTGCAACATGTGATATAAGAATGATGGGGCGTAGAAATGGTGCTGTGACATTGAGTTGACGTTGTGGGGGTGATCACAAATTAGAATACAGACTAACATCTGTCCAACAACTATTTATGGTTTATTTTCATCTGCAGCAAGATTTATTTATTTATTTATTTTTATTTTCCATCCATCCATTATCAATACCGCTTCTCCTCACAAGGGTCGCGGGGCGTGCTGGAGCCTATCCCAGCTGTCTTCGGGCAGTAGGCGGGGGACACCCTGAATTGGTTGCCAGCCAATCGCAGGGCACACAGAGACAAATATCCGCACTCACAATCACACCTAGAGGCAATTTAGAGAGTCCAATCAACTTACCATGCATGTTTTTGGAATGTGGGAGGAAACCGGAGTACCCGGAGAAAACCCACGCAGGCACGGGGAGAACATGCAAAGTCCACACAGGGAGGCCGGAGCCGGGATCGAACCCACGACCTCTGAACTGTGAGGCTGACGTGCTAACCAGTCGACCACCGTGCCGCCCTATTTTTATTTTCATTTTATTTAAAAAAAAAAAAAAAAAAAAAAACAGCACCTCTCCACGTGCAGAATCAATAACACAATTCTATATAGGGCAGCCACGGTGCCCCCACACAGTCCAACAAAACTGTAACACTCCGGAAACATACAAACATACGCAGAATGTACATCATAATAATACTGCTCTGCTCCAGTCTGGTGAGGGGAGCGGCCATCAACGTCCCCAACACGAAAGAAATAGGTCAGTCAGGGACATCAGTAAAATTCAAGCTCCTAGCATAAGAGAGAAAGCGTGACCATCTTCCCGTAAAATTTGTTCGCAGATCCCCTTAGTATACATCGAATTTTCTCCAGATGTATACAATTCAGGGCGGATTTGATTCACAGTACATGTGATGGGGGGGGACTGGTGACTTCCACCGATTTAAAATCAGACGCCTTGCTAACAGGGTAATAAAGTCAATCACGTCCTGATTAACGTTAGCCCAATCAAAGCATCTGGTTAGACCAAAGAGCTACAAACCTCCGAAATTGTATTAAACAGCTCCACCCAAAACTTACTTACAGTCAGGCAAGCCCAGAACATATGAGTATGATCGGCTGGGAATCCATTACAACGCCCACAATTAGAACTGACATCCTGATATATCTTGGACAGCCTATCTTTCGTCCAATGTGCCCTGTGAATGATCTTACACTGATTGAGACTATGTCTCGCACAGAGAAAAGACGAGTGCACTCTCCCAAATGCTGCCTCCCATAGCTCATCTGATATAATCTGACCCAATTCCTGCTCCCACAGGGCTTTTAATATTGGTCAATGAGATATTTTTCAAGTTATTGATCTGTCGATATATTGATGACAAACTACCTCTTAAAGAGGGGAGAGGAGTAACAAATGTGTCTATTGCCATCTCATCCGGAAGGGTTGGAAAACAGGTACCGATACTCATGTTGTGAACATAGGTGCAGATCTGCAGGAACCTAAAGAAATGATTACGAGGTATATCAAATTTAGTCACAAGTTGTTCAAAAGTTGCAAACCTGTTACTTATGTATAGATCTCAAAGCCTACCAATACCTCTGTTGGACCAAAGAACAAAAGCATTATCTACCATAGATGACGTCGGAACTGATTCCAAATCTTGAGCGTCACCTCAACACAAATATTCCGTGTAAAAGATGTAAATGGGTTTGTAACAGAAGAGTGGGCCAAGGAAGACAGTGATGCAGGTTTAGCTGAAGCTACTTCCACCGTAATCGGTCGTTCTAATTTGTCAACAAGATCAGTATCAACCAATGGAACAGTGAGCGAATGAAAAAAATTGTCCAATTCAGAGATATCTGCGACCATTTCCGACGTGTACAGTGACTGGTAAAAGTTTTTAAATTCCTGATTGATCACAAGTGGATCAAGTGAAGTTCCAGAGGTTATACGAATTTCAGGAATTTGGCTTGACACTACTTGACTACGGAGCTTGTGGGCTAGCAATTTATTCTCAGAACTGCTGGGTACATGAGGCCAAATTTCACTCCCGGGCAGGACCGTAGTCATTTGTTCACGGCGCCAAAGCTAGCCCGCTTCTTAGCCACCGCCGTAGTGTAATCAGGAAAGATCGAGATCCTCCTTCCCTTATAGATGATTGGCGACACCTCAGAGGATTTCTTCAATATTTCATTGCGAACATGGAAGTGGACACGAATTACAAACGGACGAGGTGGTTCTCCATTCCGGAGTTTAGTACGGAGAGTACGATGTGCGCGATCCAGCAGCGGCCTCTCTGCAGGGCCGAGAAGCTCCTGCAGCAGCCGCGCCATGAAGTTGGCTGTGTGCCCTCCGATGCCTCCGGCACACCAATGAGGCGAATATTGTATCTCCGCATCCTACTCTCCATGTCCTCACATTTATCACAAATCATCCTGGTTTGCAGTCAGCTAACGCTAGCCTCCAGCTTCGTGATCCGGTCATCATTGTCCGTAGCTCCAGTTTAGCTAGCGTCGCTCCATATTCCTCAATTTTCTTTTGCATGCCCTCAGCCGCCTTCATAAGTTTGTCTTTTTTCGACCTAATGTTGGTAACCAAAAAGTCAATTTTGTCTAAGATGTCGGACTTGAGAGAACCAATAGTGGAATGCAAAAGTCCTACAGTCAGCAGTTCGGCAACGTCCGGGCCAGCGGGGTCTGACGTCATATTTAGGGGCCCAGGCCTGCCGTGGCCTGTTTTAGTTGACTCCGTTTTAGGATGTGTAGACGTCATAGTTCGCCAAGGGTTTTAGTGGTTGTTCAGTAAGACGTTAGGATTCTTCAGACATCAGTTAAGCGAAAATGAACATAGTTTAACAAGTTTAAATGTATGAATATATGGTCACTAGCTCAGAAGCAGCGAGACACGCGTCCTACTGCTTCCCCATCCAGGCCACGCCCGCCCTCTGCAGCAAGATTTAAATATGACCCTCCGGTCTCAAAGACTACGTTTTTACAGTTTGAGATGCTGCTACCCTGTTTCATTTCCACCCAGATTGCACATACAATGGCTTGAAAATGTATTCATACCCTCTTGAACTTTTTCACATTTTTCCACCTTATAACCAAAGTTTTCCATGTTCTTAATCGCACGCAGGTGCCACACTCCTGACACGCGGCCGAGTAAGGAAAAAAGAAAACTCTTGTGTACCTTGCGGTCCCACAGACGCAATGACATGTGCCCCATATTGTCTTGATTTCACCGCTCACCACGCTGTGCGTGTGTGTCAATTGTTTTTGTTTGATATTTTTTCTTTGTTTGGCGGAGTGTCTGCTCGTGCGGCACCTGCGTTCAATGTGAAAATTACGTTCTTGACAGCGAATGGCTGTCGCAGACGAGGGATGGACCGGGACCATGTGGTCGATTAAATATGCAGGACCTAACGCGGTGGTGGTTAGACGATGCCCAGCTCTGCCGACCAATTTACGGCCACAGCTCTGATCGGTAGCCTCTACAATGGAGGAATCAAACAAGGTTCACAATGTCCCCCGCCTCCCCCAGGACATGGGCAAAGTGTTGCCGGACATGAGAGTTTAAACTCCTTCTGACAGGGGATTCTGCCAGTCTTTCCCAACAAACCCTCACAATATGTTTGGGTCTGCCGAGTCGGACCGG
Organism: Filicampus tigris; assembly: GCF_054856515.1. Classification (NCBI taxonomy): domain Eukaryota; kingdom Metazoa; phylum Chordata; class Actinopteri; order Syngnathiformes; family Syngnathidae; genus Filicampus; species Filicampus tigris. The sequence continues at coordinate 28,297,186 of NC_141219.1, forward strand.
CATCTTCCCCTAGCATCGGAGCCAAAACACCACCAGGTGGTGATCTGTTGACAGCTCCGCCCCTCTCTTCACCTGAATGTCTAAAACATGCAGCCACAAATCTGATGACGCGACTACAAAGTCAATCATCGAATTTAGCCTACGGTGTCCTGGTGCCAAGTGCACATATGGTCACTCTTATGTTTGAACATTATGGACAATCCGTGATGAGCACAGAAGTCCAGTAACAGAATAACACTCGGGTTCAGATTGGGTGGGGGCGTTCCTCCCAATCAGGCCAAATCCCTGCCAGAGAGGCGAAATTCCATGTCCCTAGAGCTACTTTGGGACCGCCACTATGCAACCGGCCCCTTAGGCCACTCCTACAGGTGGTGAGCCCATGGGAAGGGGGACCCACGTTGTCCTTTCGGGCTGAGCCCAGCCCCATGGGTGCAGACACGGCCACCAGACGCTCGCCTTTGAGCCCCACCTCCAGGCTTTGGCCAATTCTTTTTTGCAAAAAGTTCAGGCTCAGTCAGATTCGATGGAGAGCGTCTGTAAACAACAATTTTCAAGTCTTACCACAAATGCTTTAAGGGATTTCGGTCTGGACGTTGACTGGACCATTCTAACAGAATATTCTTTGATCTAAACTATTCGAATGCAGAGATGGCGCTACATCAGGGTTTGGGGCGGTGCTATAGCCCCATCAGAAATCTGTGTAGCCCCAGTTAAGACCCTACCCTGGGTGGCCAAACTCTTCTTCCGAGCTTGCTTACAATCATCAGGTGCGTTGCAGCAAGGAGAGCTGGAAAACAGGCGTGAAAGCGGCCCTTGAGGACCGGAGCTGGACACCCCTGCCCTGCAACATTTTTAATTGAAATTCAAAAATACATTTATAAATTATTTTTTTAGCCCCACCCATCTATGTATTGGTCAAGCCCCCCCTTTTGCCCAGGGAGAGAAAAAAATCCTGGAGCCATGTTGTTGAGTCTATGTTTAGCGTCACTGTCTTGCTGGAAGATTAATCTCCTTCTCGCTCGCAATTCTTTTGGAGCATCGAACAGGTTTTCCTCCAGGATTACCCTGAATTTAGCTCCATCCATCTTCCCATCAACTCTGACCAGCTTCACCTTGCTGAAGAAAAGCAACTGCATAACATCATTTTGCCACAACCACGTTTCACAGTGAGGATGCTGTGCTCAGAGGTGTTAAAGCAGTGTTAGCTTTCCGCCACACAATACTTTGCATTTAGGTCCAAAAATATAATTTCCGTCCTATCAGAGAAAAGCCTCTTCTTCCACTTATTTACGGTGTCCCCTACATGGCAAAAAAGACTTTTATGCCTTTCTTTCAACAATGGCTTTCTTCTTGCCACTCTTTCATGAAAGGCCAGATTTGTGGAGTGCGTGACTTCTAGTTGTCCTGTGGACAGATTGTGCCAACTGAGCTGTGGATTTCTGCAGCTCCTCCAGAGTGACCATAGGCCTCTTGGCTGCTTCTCTGATCAGTGCTATCCTCCCTCTCTCTGTTGAAAAGGTAGATGGCCATGTCCTTGTAGGTTTGCATTTGTGCCATACTTTTTCCATTTTTTGATAATGGCTTGAACAGTGCACCTTGAAACTTCTCCACAACTTTATCTCTGACCTGTCTGATGGGTTCCGTGGTGTTTGTGATGCTGTTGTTCACTGGTGTCCTCTTAACAAAAGCAGTGGTGCCTTCAAAGAACAAGTGTATTTATTTATGCAGAGAGTAAATTACACACAGGGGACTCAATTGATTGCACTGGATTGTATTTTGTGGTATCAGAGTACTGGCAGATGAATACAAATGCACAACACACGTTTCAGATTAAAATTCTACAAAATTTTGGGAAAGTGTCTATCATTTTTTGTTGCGCTTCACAATTGTGTGCTACTTTGTGTAGAACTAGGTATATATCACATGAAATCTCATTAAAATATGTTTAAGTTTGAGAGTAAGTAAGTAAGTAAGTTAACAAAATGTTTAAAGGGTATGAGTACTTTTTCAAAACACTATAGAAACATTCAAATACAGTAATTTCAGCTATTGGAAATGAAACCTGTGGCTTTATTTATCAATGCTGGTATTGTCCAGGTGATTTAAAGAACTCAGAGCTTTTCCAGTATGGAGAGGAGACGATGCACGCCTGGAGAGAGGGTCGCCTGAGTGACGACATTGTGGCCGAACAGCACAAAGTAAAAGAGGCTGATCTCATCATCTTCCAGGTCAGGGGTCACTTGTGATGGGGAAATGACTCAAACAAACTAGGTTAAAGGTTAATAAGAAATACTATGGTCAAGGAAGAACTGTGTTTATTTTTTTCCAGTCAGACTAAGTATGATTCTGTTTCTCTTTGCAGATTCACTAATAAATATTTAAGTTTTTTTCAGAAGATGATAAATGCTAATAAAATCTCAAGCGCTTGGTTTTCAAAGTTAGTCTGTCTGAAAAATATGACCCATGTAACATAAACGTGGACCGTGGGCCTTCAGTCAACATATCACCAGGGGCGGAGCCTGAGTGTGCACAGGCCCACCCAGATTGACACACTGCCCACCCAGTGAGATTCATGAAATATATTTTTTTGAATTTTTAGTAAATTATTATTAACCTCCTAAGGCTCAAGCTGTTTTTTGTTTTTTTTTACATGCATTTTTTATTTTTCATTTTGCGCTTTGGGCTTATTGCAACCTAATTAGAAGAAAAACTAAGCATCACCTTTTAGTATTTTGTATACTGTATTTTCACTGTAGTATGTAATACTCTTCTGAGACCACAAGATGGCCGTTTAAGTGCCCACATATGTGTCCAAACACTCACAGTTCCACAGTGCACACACTTGTGGACACAAGAGCTAGAAAGTGCTGTCCACGTATGTGGCCACTAATGGCATAGTTGTGGTTGTCTAAGGAAGGTCTGAACTTCATATTATTCAGTTTGTCATTTTATTTGAATATACGATGTGCTCAGGACAATTGTGCTCAGTGAGAGAAATATTCAGGCCCACCCTGATTTTTCCAGGCCCACCCATTAGCCACGTTCTGTCTCCGCCCCTGCATATAACAGAAATTGTTGGTATATCTGAAAAATCCTAAATTATTTAGAAAAAAATGAATTTATTAGAAGCTAAAGAAAACACCTTAACCAGGCGTGCCAATAATTATGGAAAGTGGTGTAAGTGTGCTATATTCTATTAATCTTGGGGTATTTTGACAAAAGTATGTCACGCCTGGGAACTGTTTTAAATTGTGAAAAGAAAAGTGTCTTGTTTGAACAATAAGGTAAGGAAACTTATTCAATTCAAATAAATATTGTGATGTCTCTCTGCAGTTTCCGTTGTACTGGTTCAGTGTTCCTGCCATCATGAAGGGTTGGATGGACCGAGTGCTGACTCAGGGCTTTGCTTTCTCCCTGGAAAAGATGTACAACAACGGTATTTTCAAGGTCTGTTTCAGAGCTACTACAGTACTGTACATAGAATTGTGATGACATTCAAATGAATTCGTTGTTGTACATCTCTAATGGATAATGCATGAATAGTATTATACATCTGTGTGTCCTGCGATTGGCTGGCACCCAATTCAGGGTGTTCCCCGCCTACTGCCCAAAGACTGCTGGGATAGGCTCCAGCACTCCCCGCACCCCTTGTGAGGATAAGCGGTATAGATAATGGATGGATAATATTGTACAATACATACTCTATATACATCCATCCTTTCTGTGTACTGCTTATCCACATAAGGGTCATGTGCTGGAGTCTATCTCAGATGACTTTGGGACTTTGAGATGTAAGGTGCACCCTGGATTGGTTGCCAGCTAATTGCAAGGCACATATATCAAATCAAATCAAATTTTTTTTATATAGCACTTTTCACACACAAGATGCAACTCAAAGTGCTGTACATTAAAAACATCAAAATACAGCATAAAAAGAGAACCCACTCCCACCGTCCCTTCCTCCCTCGCAGTATACACAAAGACAGACATCCACAAGCACACCTGCACTCACTCACTCACACACACATACACAAACGCACACACTAAGAACAATTACCGTATTGGCCCGAATATAAGACGGCCCTGATTATAAGACGACCCCCTCTTTTTCAAGACTCAAGTTTGAAAAAAGTTTTTTTGAACACCAAATTAATTTTTATACAGAAAATAATTACAGTACATCTGAAACAAATGATTATAACAATATATTTGAGAGAAAAGGCATGTTATTTTGCTTCATTCAAATCTTAATATCTCAACATTAAATATGTAAACTAAAGTGCAATCACATTCGTAAATGAATGGCTTCTGATTTTTGATTGTAAATAAACCAATCTATTGTGATCAAACAACAAAATTGCAATAACTGCATTAACCATCAAAGTGAAGTCTAACCGTAACTGTAGTATTGAAACAAATCTGAATAAGGAAAAACATTGCAATAAAATAATGCAAACTGGTTTAACTTGAGAATAGCTGAAATCTATCATGACAGAACATTACTCCTCACAAACAATTATCTGCCTCGCTGTGCTCAGTGTCGCTGTCCTTAATCCCATCCTCTGGCTCCTCCCATAGCACGTCATCCTCACGTGACAGGGGTTGCTTTGGCCTGCGGCGTCAAGTCCAGCATTCGCTTCAATGATATCTGGCGCCATCAAGCGTCGTGAATGGGTATAATGTCTAGACCCCGAATATAAGACTACCCCCACTTTTTCAGTCTTATTTCAATGCAAAAAACACCATCTTATATTCGGGCCAATACGGTATTTAAAGGCCAAACTAAAAAGGTATGTCTTGAGCTTCCCCTTAAAAATATCAACAGTCTCTGCAGACCTGACGTCCTCAGGCAGGCTATTGCAAAGTTGAGGACCAAAATGGCTGAATGCAGCTTCGCCATGCGTTTTAGTCCTCACCCAAGAATAATTAAAAGGCCGGCGCCAGAGGACCTCAGGATCCGCGAGGGTTGGTATGGTACAAGTAAGTCAGATAAACAAGATGGCCCAAGACCATTAAGACATTTATAAACTAATAAAAGTACCTTAAAATCGATCCTAAAACACACGGGGAGCCAATGCAGCGATTTTAAAACTGGTGTAATGTGCTCCCGCCCTCTGGTTCTCGTCAGTACCCGAGCGGCTGAGTTCTGCAGTAGTTGAAGGGAAGAAATACTCTTTTTGGGGAGACCAGAGAGCAGGGCGTTGTAATAATCTAAACGACATGATATAAACGCATGCATGAGCACCTCTATGTTAACCTGAGAGAGAAACGGGCGGACTCTGGCAATATTCTTCAGATGATAAAAAACGATCTTGGTTAAATTTTTGATATGAGGAATAAAACTGAGCTCAGAGTCAAAAATAACGCCCAGGCTCTTTAGACATTGTGAGGGTTTAAAATCTAGTCATTTTGGTAAAGGTTTTTCTCCCTGGCCTTCAGGGCTGATAACTAAAACCTTGGTTTTGTCCTGATTGAGCTGTAGGAAATTCTCTGCCATCCATGACTTAATATCTTAAATACAATTTAAAAGGGTATCAATAGGTCCTGTGTCATCACGAGATACGCTAATGTACAGCTGTGTGTCATCAGCGTAACTGTGAAAGCTGATGCCGTGTCTTCTGATGACATCCCCAAAGGGTAGCATATAAAGATTAAAAAGTATTGGACCTAAAATTGAACCTTGGGGAACCCCACATTTAATTTCATGGGTTTTGGAGGAACAAGTATCCATGCTTACGAAGAAACTTCTGTCCGTGAGAGTAAAACCATTTAAAAGCAGTACCGGAGATGCCCACAAGGTTTTTAAGACTGTTTAATAAAATTTGGTGATCTACTGTATCAAAAGCGGCGCTTAGGTCCAGTAGCACCAAGACTGAGTTTTTTCACGTCCGCGGTATACATAATATAATTTAAAATTCTTAAAAGGGCTGTCTCTGTACTGTGGTTCATCCTAAAACCAGATTGATATTTCTCTAAAATTTTGTTTGTATTTAAAAAATAATTCAACTGGAGAAAGACCAGTTTTTCTAAAATCTTACTTAAAAATGGTATGTTCGATACTGGTCTGTAATTGTTAAAAAGGCTTGGGTCCAGATTGCTCTTCTTGAGAAAGGGCTTCACCACTGCCGTTTTAAAGGCGGCGGGGAAGACACCTGTCTGAAGAGAGCAATCGGCTATATTTAAAATCTGTTCCTCAAAAAATCCATAAAATGTCTTTAAAAGAGATGTGGGAATTGGATCTAGAAGGCAGGTTGTTGGATTTACTTGGGAGAAAACTCGACCAAGTGTCCTTGCATCATCATGTTTGTCATATAGACAAACGACCATTACAGTCACATTCACACCTATGGACAACTTAGTCTTTAATTAACCTACCATGCATGTTTTGGGAATGTGAGAGGAAACCTGAACAGTGAGACGAATGTGGTAACCAGTCGGTCACCGTGCCACCTGAATAAATACAATGTAAACTGCAAAGCAAACATTATCTGAAATACAGTACACTGGATATTTTTGGGGATATTTCTTTATTATCATTATTATTATTATTATCATTATTATTACAAACCAGTATCTCTGCTCAACTTTATGTTAATAGTCCACTACAATCACATTTTGTAGCCTCTAAATTGATATATCAGCAGATCAGAATACTCCACTTGTCCACTCTTAAAATGAAGATAAATTATAAACTCAACTATTTATGTGAGTGTCGGACCAATCAGGTTCTTGCCATCAGCACAACTGCTCATATATGTGATTTGATTTTTCCCAAGGACAAGAAAGCGATGTTATCCTTTACAACTGCGGCTACAGAATCAATGTTTCGCCCCGATGGCATCAATGGAGACATTAACGTCGCACTGTGGCCTCTACAGGTGAGGATGATTTGCTGTTAGACCGACTCACACATCAAAAAGCAAATATGTTCTTTACAGGCCATTTAGCGAATTGATTACCAACCAGAGTACCGTGGTATCACGTTGTTTAGTGAAACATTCTTCGGGGTGCCGCAGGAAATGATTGTTTTACTTAATTTAATGTTTAAAAAAAAACACTTAAAATGGGTACTGTGTTTTCCGGACTATAAGTCGCAGGTTTTTTTCATAGTTTGGCCGGGGGTGCGACTTATACTCTGGAGCGACTTATGTGTGAAATTATTAACACATTATATTGTATCTCTTTCCTTTTCAACGTCATCAAACAAAACACCAAACAACCACAGGAGGGAGTTCTAAGGCTGCATTTAAACCTGCATTACATATTGACTTTACAACGAGCAGATTAACATGTATAGTGTTATCATTTCATATCTTACTGTAACCCACCTAAAGAAACATGAAGATAAATCCTAAAAGCTATTAAAATGCATGAATAATTTAAACGGTTAAAAACTAACATTTTGATAAATAAGTAATTAAAATAGTATGATAAAGACAATTCGACTGTCTATCAATATACATCTATACAAAATAGTGTACTGTTGCTTTAAGACACTGGCTGGGGTCTTGCATCAGCCACACGTACGGAGCTGAGAGTGGGGGAGAGAACAAAGACATAATTATGACGGAATACATAAATACTTTTGGAGACTTGGAAACATTCTACACGGTCGTGGATAAATACAAGACTTATTTAATCGATCTACAACCGTTTTGGTGAGTTTAAAGTTATCTTACCGTAACTTTCTTGTATGCTACATGTGTGAATGTTAGCTAAATGTTACCATCGAAGCTCGGTGGAAATTATGTGTACTAAGAGCACAATTAATTTCCTCCAAAAATGCAACTTATACTCCAGTGTGACTTATGTTTTTTTCTCCTTTATTATGCATTTTATGGCTGGTGCGACTTGTACTCCGAAGCAATTTATAGTCCGGAAAATATGGTACATTGTCTCAATAAAGGTTAGGAAATACAGACGCATGTCAAACAGAAAAATCTGCTAAATATTTTTAGGGACATTATAACCTGGGCAGGAGTTTGCATATTCTCCCCGTGCCTGCGTGGGTTTTCTCCGGGTACTCCGGTTTCCCCTGACATTCCAAAAACATGCATGGTAAGTTGATTGGACACTCTAAATTGCCCCTAGGTGTGATTGTGAGTGCAGATGTTTGCTTGTCTCTGTGTGCCCTGCAATTGGCTGGCAACCAATTCAGGGTGTCCCCCGCCTACTGCCCGAAGAGAGCTGGGATAGGCTCCAGCACGCCCGTGACCCTCGTGAGGATAAGCGGTGTAGATGATGGATGGATGGATAACCTGGGCATCCACTGTTTCTCCTTCACTTCACATTTGTGTTTTTTTTTTTGCAGAATGGCACTCTACACTTCTGTGGATTTCAAGTTCTTGCTCCTCAGATTTTCTGGAGTCCAGCTCACTGCCATGCTGTAACTAGAACTGCAATGCTAAAAGAGTGGCGTGTACGTCTCAAAGGACTGCTGGCTGAAAAGTGTTTGACTTTTGCCCCTTGTGAATGGTTTGACCTCAGCTTTGAAAAGGGCTTCTTGCTCCAGAAAAAGGTGAAGGAGGAGCAGAAGTCCAATGCCTATGGGCTCACCACAGGGCACCATCTTGGCAAACTACTTCCCCTTGACAACCAGACCAAAGTACAGCTCACAGATGAAGAGCTTGTCAGTACCTGCCTTCACACACAGGTGGCTGTAACTACAAACAAAATGTGAATGCAAGAAAGTATCAGAATCACCCTAATCAATTTACTGAACTGTTATTGTACCATACTATTTGATTTTGAATGTATGTAATTTCAATAAACATAATACATTAAGTTATCACCATATTTAGATTTTTTATCTTCAACTGTATGTGTCTGTGTCATATGTCTGTGATATGTTTCATGTATATTTATTATATTTTTTATATTTTTTCAATAACATAGATTTTACATTTTATTTTTCTTAATTGTACTTTTAGTTGTTTGTAGTTAGGGCACCCTCAGTAGGCCATTTAGAACAAGGAAACCACATAAATGTATAAATTGCTAGCGGAGTAACGATATGCTAAAAATCCTGTTTCAGTACATATCTTGGTTTTTAGTTTGCAATCTGATTCATATAGGGTATAATAAGAAAACAAAATGTAAATAAATTATATATCCATCCATTATCTATACCGCTTATCCTCACAAGGGTCGCGGGGCGTGCTGGAGCCTATCCCAGCTGTCTTCGGGCAGTAGGCGGGATATATATATATATATATATATATATATATATATATATATATATATATATATATATATATATATATATATATATATATATAAACAGGAACATGTTTAATGACCTAATTTATGATGGATCATCAGTTTATTTATTTATTTTTTTCCAATTATTGTTTGTCTTCTTTTTAGGAAATGAGGGATGGCAGACAAGTGCAACAGTAACAGTTTGAACGGTCCAATTAATATGCCATAAAAACTGAAAAATGTTATTGTTTAAATGCTGCCTGAAGTTGCTTTTGTAATGCTCTAGTTAAAAAGATGAAAAAACATTAAACAATGATTTAGCCATTAGGTCCGCTAGCCAGATGCTGATCTGCACTGTATTTATTCACAAACAAATGGTCATGTGGCTACAGCAGATAACACTTGTCTCTTACCTAATATTAACCCCATAATAATGTAGCACCCTAATATGTGGTTAAAGGTGACTCATTCACTGATGCTTTTTAGACGCTTCATTACCATAAGCGGTAAAAGAGTGTACATTCATTCAAGGGCTGCTCCCGGCCACAACTCACGCCCAGTCACTCCAAAGACTGACTGACAATAAATACTTCAGCCCACATACTGTAGAAGCTGAAAAGTTCCTTCGCTATTTCATCTTCGCTCTCTCATCTTTGCTGAGGTCACAACCGTCAATCACCAGGCCTGACAGCCTACATTCACCTCAGATTTGTTTTATCTACACCATATGTGTTTTGACACCTGTGGTTTAATGGATCTGAGTGCATCTTACCAGAGCATTTCACTAAAAACTTGCGGTCCGTTTATCCGCTTCCGCCAACAACCAGGGTACCCTTCCGCCATCCGGTTATCCGCCATTTTGTCCAGTCGGCCCAAATAGTAATTGCCTATAGGCCGGTCCAACTATAATTTTAAATGGGCTTCCGTTAACTTTTCCAACAACCAACTTTGACAAACCACCACCTCCAAAGACTCACCGCAGCCGGACTTAAAGCATCTCCTTTCAGCACCTTCCAGGACCTTTATGTACCTTTGAGGACCTCGGAAGCCTCGCCGCATTTAATTGAGACGCATTTAGTTTGGCCGTGGTGAGACTTCCATGCCGCGGTGAGTCTGCATTTAGTTTGGCCGTGGTGATACTTCCATGCCACGGTGAGTCTTCCATTTCAAATATCGCCCAGCTCACCGCAAAAATAGACGATTACATAGACAGGAAAAAATGGGCTTACGACTATGCTTAGTGCGACTATTTTTAAGTTAAGTTTCCCATCTATCGATTATCACCTAAAAAATGGACATCGTCATAGGCGGATAGGCGGACCTGTCCGTCACATAGGCGGAATGCCAAGCTCTGCATCTAACATCTAAAACTGCCAAACACATTTACCGTTCCTTCTCCTGTCCTACTATTTGTGCTTTCTTTCTTCCACTGGCTCCAAAAAATTAATTTGCACTTTTTTTGTGTGAGTAGAAAATATGAGAAGATCAAAAGTTGAACTTATTTTGAAATTTACACTATTCTTCCTTCTCTGAAATAAATGAGAATGGCAGCAAATTAGGTCTTTTGGTTGATTCTTTGCGGGTAAATTTACTCAATATTAATGCAAAAATACAAGTACATTGAATGAAGCTGTGGCGGCGATAATGGTTCATTTTTAACTTCTCTATTTAGCAACAAATCATCAGAGGGGCATTTGACGACAACAAAATGATGACGTAAGAAAGTTGCTTGGGGCCAAAGAAGTAGGGACTTATGACAAACGTATTTCATGTCAAACGTGTTTTTTACATGAAAAATATGTAGGGTTGAATGTAAAATGTAACTACAATAGGAAAAAATCATTTTAAGTTCCTTAACTGATGACTACGCTTTCGATATTCGCCCATTCGCAGCCCTCCTCCAAAAAGTAGAGCCGAATCCAACAATCCAACAATGGCGTCATCATAAAGGAGGCTCCCGGTTGGCAGACAGTGTGGGGGCGGTGCTTGTTTGTTGTTTTGCTGAAGTGTTGATTTTAAAGAGACGACGGTGGACTTGCTTTACGTCTATTTCCACTTGCACTTTCAACAATACTGACCTTGAACGATATTTTACTCACATCTAACCTTGAGTGATTCTTATAATCATCTGTGCCGAGCCGAGAGAGCCCGAAAACGGCAACCATGAAATGGATGTTCAAAGAGGATCATTCTCTGGGTAAGGGAGGAGGGAAGTGTTGTTAATATGACAAAAGGCACGCGAATATGGTTGAAATGTCGATTCAGATGAAGTATTGAAAAATAAATTCCATAGTGTGTAGAGATTGGACGTTATGTCGGATGATTTATTTCAAACTGTTAAAAAGGACGGCAGGTTTACACAGATGGCCTGTCCTCAAATGGCTTGACTATCTTGGGAGGCTTAGAGGTTTTAGCTAACCCCTTCAATAGGACATACACCGTAAATTCTACTGTCACACACACAAAAATGTACATATAGTTATACTTCCTCCAGTGGATGATGTTGTCGTGAGCTGGTATTTGCGAGGAAAGCGTCGTGCCTTTGTTCATAACGCATACGACGATTTCAGTACAGTACTGCACTTGTTGGGCTAATGGTGGTGACACGAAGAGCCGCGAGACTGTTAAGCCTTCGATTCTGCACGATTGGCAAATGCTTATCAAATGCTTGATTTGCCTATTGACTACATCAAAACCGTCAGCCTTGTGCATCCACTCGAAATTGGAGCGCAGCGTTTTTTACTTGGGAGGAGACGGTTGTTTTGGCAGATTCGTAAAAGGCCTACAGGGGGCTGGCCTTACGAAATTTGCATAACAACTTCTGAAAATTACGTAAATAGTTGCGATGTCACTATTAAATGATGTGACAATTGACTGATCGGCGGCTGAAAAGGGAGGCAATTGATTATTTTTATCGGCAAACCCAATTGTATGTTAACAGAAAGAGGTCAATTTCCACACTTACATCGATCACAACAACAAACAATAATTTGTTCAGAGCACAGGAGTGTTGTTAATAAAAGAAAAGATGTTGCTATTTTAAAGTAAGTGCATGAAGACTACATTACCCAGAAGGCCCCTTAACAATATATAATTTTGTAGCCTCTTTTGACCCATTTTATTAGTAAGTACAAAACTGTCCCTATCACCAGAGTCTGTTGAATCATCGGCTAAGTATCTATAGTCTAAACTTAACTACACTAAAGATATTTTTTGTATGTGCTTTAGTTCTAAAAATAACGCAAATATTACTTGATATCCTGCAGAACATCGATGCATAGAATCTGCCAAAATCCGCAACAAGTACCCTGACAGGGTCCCGGTAAGTGAAGTCTTCCTCAACTGTTTTTTTGTTTTGTTCTTAATAAGCCTTGTTTTTTGTAACTCTGGCTGTTTAACTACTGTGTGCTAGGTGATTGTGGAGAAAGTGTCTGGGTCCCAGATAGTGGACATTGACAAGAGAAAGTACCTGGTCCCCTCTGACATCACAGTGGCTCAATTCATGTGGATCATCAGGAAGCGCATCCAGCTGCCCTCGGAGAAGGCCATCTTCCTGTTTGTGGACAAGACAGTCCCCCAGTCCAGGTCAGAACAACAGTATTTGACAGATCTACTATCTCGGACCCAACTAGTTTACTACTACTGTTTATTCATCAGATGTGAACTAAACTGTTCACTTAAGAAGATATAAATACTTGTGCGGTATTTGAATGAAATGTATTTGTAGTCTGCTGTAAAAAATAAATCGAAGGCGTCAGCTGAGATACAATGATTAGAATAAAGGCCTTGTGTATCAACAAAGCTGGCAATTTTTTCTTGAGGAAAAAACCTAGCAGACAAGCATTTTTCTATAGCTTTCTTAAAATTAACATGTCACTTATGCCAGTGACTGCTTCCTTAGCTGTCTTAAAATTAACATGAGCTTTATGCCAATGATTGCTTCCCTGGCATATTGTATATCCCACTGGAATCCATCTAATTCTAGCTGTTGCAATATCCTTGTTTACCAGTAGATGTCACTAACTCTTCTTCACACCGTTTCTTCTTGGGTTTGACTCTGGACGATCAGTCTAATTTGAGGGAACAAAAGTACCTGTCACGCTCAACTTGAGTAGAAATACAGATACGTGTGCAGATCTAGCTACCATCAAAAGAATGCGTTCCCACAAGCTTTGCTAATGTAGTGAACGTGAACTGATTAACAATTAAGATGGTAAACTAGCTAATGATGACAATAGAAAAATGTACAATACTTCACCGAATCTGTTATGCCATCGTCGTTAATGCTCTCTGGTTCATGGTCCCCCTTGTAAATCCTCAAGATATCAATGAAATTGGTCAAGAACTCAACTGTAGTTGACTGTCTCTATATATGTCTAGATTACATCATGTCATCATCCGAAAAGGTTAAAAAAAAAAAAGTAACAAGTCTTTTTCTGGCAAACGGTTTTCAAAAGTACGAGCAAAAAGTAAAACGGTAGCAAAATAAATTGAATACTCAAAGTATACATATCAGAAAAACTTGGGAAATTCACACAGAATTTGTGCTTTGTAAAATTATATTTGAATAAGAAATCTGTATGATATTAGCAGTTTTTTGCATGAGGGTTTATTCAACAGAGACAGTGTTGTTTTTGACAGGCATTTTAGATTTAGCCGTAGTGTTTTGGGTAAAAATGCTTATTAGTTGTAGTCACATTTTAGTCATTCCTATTTTACTATGATGACCAAGGGCTCAGCATTACAACTTGAGTGGCGTGGCGTCTACCAGTGAGAGACGAAGAGCATAGAGTGTGTAAAACATTGTTCCATTTCATCTTTATACAACAACAACATAGTGAACAACAAAGGCATGGGTATTTTTATTATAAATTAACACTTTAGAACAACAGAATGGCTGGAATTCAATTTTACTTGTTCAGTTGGTCATTTGTGCCATTACTTGTTGTTAGTAGAACTGTCGAGCACAATAATTTGTGCCGCAAAAGTCAATTTTAAAAAATGTAATACACCAGTCACACCACAAGGCTGGCAAACTAGGGACAGCATGAACACAAAAGTCAAGTCAGATCCATAGAACTTCAGGAAATTAAGTCTGTATTTTTTTCACAATTGAATCCCTGCTTGAACAGTGCCATTTGCATGTAGCAGGGTTATAATAGTAGTATGGGATTTTTCATTATTATTGTTTTTTTTATTTTGTTTTGACTGTTTTTTTTTAATTCAGTTAGATTTAATTCGTTTTTTCCAACAGGGTTGTTAGTTTTTATTAGTTTTTTAATGCTTTGTTTTAGTTTTGTTTTCATTGAAATGTAAGATAAAAAGTTTGCTACGTATTGTGTAATAAAAATAAACTACTACTACTACTACAATTGTTGGACCGTCCTTCTGAATGGACGTACAGCAATATTGAAATAAATACATTTAAAATGAACAGCTCATGTATGATATTAATTGACAAAGATTTAAACAAAGGACATTATTGCTGTAATTATACTTTTATTAATGCAAGATGTAGTTTCAGTTATTTTTAGTTTTTTTTTTTTAAAGCATTTTCTTTTTTAATTTCATTACATTTTATTTTTATTTTAGTTTTGGTTATTTCATTAGTTTTTATCAATTATAATCACCTTGGTGAGTACTTGCCACTGTTAAAGCTAAGAGACGTGTGTAGCAGAGGAGCTGACGATATTGATTATGTGTCTATTTCATGTTTCAGCATCACAATGGGACAGCTGTATGAAAAGGAGAAAGACGAAGATGGGTTTTTATATGTGGCTTACAGCGGCGAAAACACATTCGGCTTGTAAAGCAGCCATGATAGTGAGCCGACCTTACCTGCTGACATCTAATCATAGCCCTCACTTGGCCCCCGGAGAAAGCCTTGGGAAACCCATTGAAAACACCACAGAATGATGGACTACCTGCTCACCAGCCTGGATAAATCAAAAAAGTGTGCCAGTGTCTTTTTTTTTTTTTTTTGGGCCCATGTTGCACCTGTCTGTCCAAGATTCATATACTTAGTTGTTTATAATATGGTAGCTTTTATTTTCTTCTCTTATGTGATTTGAAGTTTGTTCCCAACTCCTTATGTGTGAATGACTTGCATTTAGTTTTGCTTTTGTCTTTGAAGACAATATTTATGAAATTGGAATATTTTAATTTAATTATTTGGAGGTAAGGTAGCTGGATGACCTAACCAATAAAAATGCTAAATAAAACTTGTCACATGATCAGTTTTGGACCCAAATGCATGACTCCGCACTACAAAAGTTTAAAGTTGTTAACTGGCAAATGAGGAATATGTGGGAGAATCCTTTAATGGCAGCGGTAATCCGAAAGTGTTGGGCCGTGTTCCTGAGATGACAGCATACAGGTGAGTGCAATGTAGTGGCAAGAGGGTGACTCTATTTTACTCACAGGAGTTATTTGTAGGAAGCTTCCTTGAAGTTGAATCCTTCCTTGAAGTAATGGGGGACAAAGGCGCTAACTGAAGAAAGGAACAAAGTTAAACTAGTACAAGAGGCAAAGATTAATAATTGTATTGTTATCTTCGTTCCTTGTGTAGTTTAAAGGGAAGTCAACCAAACATTTTTTCTTTCAAGGATATGTTCAATGCAAGCCCACTAGGTGAAAAAGGGCATTCTGATAAATACTGCGTTTGTGGAATAAATCTTAATCCGCTTGTTTTTAGCCATCTCTCAGGGTGGCCATTTTGTCCTCTGTCGACCGAAAATGACATCGCAACTGCTCACAATGACCAATCACGGCTCAGATTCGGAAAACAGGTCAGCCGTGATTGGTCATTGTGAGCAGTTGTGATGTCATTTTCAGTCGACAAGACAAAATGGCCGCCCCCGGAGATGGCTAAAAACAAGTGTATTTTGCTGCTTAATTTATATTCCACAAACGGAAAATCATACAGAAAGCCGTGTTTCAACTAGTGGGCCTGCTGGGAACATATTCTTGAAAAAAAATGTTTGGGTTGACTTCTGCTCTAACAACACAAGGAGTTCAAACCCAGCTTGGAACAAAACATTGCACACAAAAAAATGACAGTTGGAAGTGGACATGTGCAAGAACAGAATAATTGTGATAAAATGTCCGCACTGATGGAGCTGGGGGGGGCGCAGGGGCACTACCCCCCTCCTCCCAAAAATATGCTTGGACAACCCAGGTGGCAGACCAGTTAATTTTGGATATTTTCTGATAATTTCTGTCGCTGTCGGGCAGAATCCTCACGTAACTACCACTGGAGTCGTGAGCGCTGTTGCGTATTACCTTTACAGCCAGGAAAGCAGATACGTCTTTTTTTTTTTAACCAATTATTGGTCTGTAAGCCAATGAAATGCATCAGAATACACACATGACGGTGTCGTGACACCAATGTTCAACAAATACAGGATGATTTAAGGGGCCCTATTGTAGGTAGGCGCACTTGCGCTTGGCGTAAAATCTGGAGCATCTTCATTTTTGTATTGGGGTTAGTCTACTTGAGCATGCTTTGGTGTTTAGTAGACTGTGTTGCGCCTCGCTGGCCGTATGGATAAATCCCAGTTTACGTCAAAATGACGTCACAAGTCAAGATGGCGGTCAGGTCGGTGGAAACAACGTCTCCATTCATTGAAAAGCATTGAACTTTGGGTTGTTGCCATTTGATTTGTGAGGATTATTTTGATTTCAAAATGTGATGAAATGTCATTTGACAACCAATACAAACTGCCTGCGGAGACAAAAGTGTGATCACACTCCAGAACGAGTCTTACCACTTAAGTGCTCGCCACACAGCACTGCGGTCTTGGTTAGCTTCCATTTCGAACCGTTCAGTCTCACTCTCTTCACTCCTTTTATCCACTTTCTCCAACGTTCACGGTCCACACAATAATTGTGGAAGCAAATAAAGACGTTGCACATCCCCGGCGCACCTGACAATTTGGTGACAGAAAGCAAACTACAATTTGGACCAGCTGGTCTAAAGCAGGTCTAAGTTGTGGTTGCAGGTCCTGTAATGCAATTTCAGTGAATTTGATAGAGGCGCAGGCAGACAGACTCTGAGTTGATTGTCACGATCGGGGACCGAGAAGTGGCGTGGGGGACCAAAAAACAGCAGGGCGAGACAGTAGGAGGATTCAGGTGAGTTTAATGTGTGTGACAGAAGCGGCATGGTCGACGTGACTGGAGCAGCGTGGCAGGACTTGACCAGATTAGCGAAGATCGGCGTGAGCGGGGAAGTTAAGCTTCACATGAACAAGACAAAACATAATCGTACCAATGAGACTTCACTCCACTAACTCATAGACAGACTAGGACAGCATGGACATTGACAATGACCCAACAAGGACTGAACAAAAACAAGGAACTTAAATACAAGCATACTGACTAGAGAAACACCTGGACAAGACACACATGGTAGGAGGGAGCTGATTGGCTAACACTAGAGTGGAATGCACACAGGTGGTCACAATAATCACTGATGAGACAGACAGAAAAACTAAGAAAACAAAACCAAAAAAAAAAAAAAAAACAACACAGGCAAAACATGACACTGTATACATTTGGTCTGAACAAAATACCACATTAAACACAGTTACAAACCATGCATGACATTTCCTTTTTTTCCCTCAACAGCCACTGTGGCTCGTGGTTTCCAAGAGTTACCAGCCACTCTGCATTTTAACCAACCACAACTTTGTTGTTGGATAATAGCAGTTATGCGCCACCAACTTACGCGTTGGGTCAAACAGGTTGGTTCAGGTGACTGGTGGAGCCCTAAGGCAGGAGACCGGGTATTCAGGGGGATACCAGATGGAGAATTTTCTTCAAGCAAAGGTCCAGAAGATCATGGAGTGTTTATTTATTGTGATATATATTTAAGTGGCCTAGTCGTTCCGTCATGTAATCAAGCTTTCGAAGGAGGACTAGCCAACTACCTGTATGTTCTTGGCTGATATTGCATCAGCTTTGCATGCTAGATATGAAAGTGCAATTATTGAAGAGAAAATGTGGTTTTCAGGAACTGAAAATGAAATGACAGCCATGTGAGGATAGCTGACAGTTACGAGGACGCTGCAACTTTTATTTGCGTTCGCCACCTCACTGATGACCATTCCAGAGTGTATCCCGCTTCTTGTCAGCCAGGATATGCTCCAGTTACCCACGACCCTCATGAGCTAAAACGTCAGGCTATAGCTATAGGAAATTAATGGATTGATTTAGCTACTACAATTGCTTCATAAAATTGTCTCACAGTAGTTTTCTCTTCCCCATTTTCGTTTCCTTTGTGTGCACTTCTCATTAACATTCTCTACTTGGTAACTGATAGGACTTCTCACATCTAAAATTCTGTGAAAGATTTAAAGGGGAAGTCAACGCAAATTTTTTTACACGAATATGTTCTATGCCCACTAGTTGAAACAGGGCATTCTGATTAATATTGCCTTTGTGGAAGAAGTCTCAATCCACCCACTCGTTTTTAGCCATCTCCGGGGGCGGCCATTTTGTCTTCTGTCGACTGAAAATGACCAATCACAGCTAAGATTCAGAAAACAGGTAAGCCGTGATTGATCGTTGTGAGCAGTTGTGATATCATTTTCAGTCGACAGAATACAAAATGGCCGCCCCCAGTGATGGCTAAAAACGAGTGCATTTTGCTGCTTAACTCATATTCCACAAACGTAAAATTAATCAGAATGCCGTGTTTCAACTAGTGGGCCTGCTGGGAACATATTCTTGAAAAGAATATGTTTGGGTTGACTTCCGCTTTAAGGAACATGGTGCATTTGAATATTTTCAGGGTCTTCAGTTTTTATTCAGAAGGGAAACACAGTGTCATACATCAATCATGAGTTGCTTTTTATATTGAACCTTTTATTGGGACAATACTCTATGAACAATGAGGGTAAGAAAAAATAATAAAGAAATGTTTTCGAGCTCTCCTGAATGCGCTCATGGTGTTTGTATTTTTGTTACTCAGCCAGTGTTAATTGGTCTGGTGGACCCGCTAGAGTTTTGGGTTTTCAAAACAACACAATCAAATACTCAACAGATGTTTTGCAAGTCATATGAACAGCAACGCATTGTTAATATTTCCCCTTTTACCTTTTTTAGACCACATTGATGAATTAATGTCCTACTACTTTATTAAAAATAAAATGTAATTTAAAAAAGAAAAAGGAAAATCCCATAACTTTTTGTTATCATCATGAGGAGGTCTCTGATATGCCTTGGGTCATTTTTATTTTTAACAAAAACTGAATGCAGGTCCTACAGACCCGCGACCACCATACAAAGATTAAGAAAATTTAGCATTTAATCTTATTCATCATAAAACCTGTAATATAATATTTACTGTTTTTTGATTGGATTAAAAGGGGAATGTAGAAAAGTTACATTTATGATTTATGATTCCACAAATTAAGGGAATAAATGAGAATTCATAAGGAGAGAGTTCTCATTTGTGAGAATGAATTGCATTTATAACTAACATCTGTCAGTATCATATAAACCAGAGGTAGGGAACTCCGGTTCCTCGAGAGCCATACCCTGCCTGTTTTGCATCCCTCCCTACTACAACACACCTGACTCAAATGATCAGGATCGTTTCAGACTTCTACCGAACATGCTGATGAGATGATCATTTGAATCAGGTGTGTTGTAGTCGAGAGAGATCCAAAACAGGCAGGATATGGCTCTCGAGTAACCGGAGTTCCCTACGCTTGATATAAACTCAGACCATATCTTCCTTTCAATCTTGAATGAATGAATGATTCAAACATAAGAGTTACTCATGTTTTTCTCACGCATCACACATCGCTGCAGTGGTTAACACTGGTGTTGCGTCACATTGAAAACGGTTATCTGTTTCCGGAATGTTTGCTAGTTTTTTTCATTTCAAAAAAAATTATATTTCCTTCATTTTAGATCAGGGGTCTGAAACTCCGGTCCTCAAAGGCCACTTTCCTGCATGTTTTAGACCAGGGGTATCATTCTTCAATGTTAAAAAATGCATATATAAACAATGTAACACTTATATTGTTAAAATAAGCTTATTTTTTTCAAAATTTCAGATGGTGGTGTGCCGCGGTATTTTTTCAACGAAATAAATGTGCCTTGACTCAAAAAAGTTTGAAAAACACTGGGCTAGAAGACATTTTTCTGAACTGGAATGAGATAAAAGCCATACACAATGCACGTCGGATACATCATATCCATTCTAAGGGAGGCACACAAGGAGCAAATGAGGCATTACAAGAAGATTTGTGCAAACATGAGGAAATTTTCGAAGAGGAGCTGGACACATGAAAGGGCACCAAAGCCACCATTCATGTGAAAGAAAATGCTGTCCCATGCTTCTTCCGTCCAAGGTCTATCTATTCCTTACGCCATGAGACCAGAAGTGGATGAGAAAATTGACAGGTTACTTAAAGAGGATATAATCACCAAGTTAGACATGAATCATGCTTATCAGCAAATACTCATGGATGAAGACTCCAAGAAATACCTCACAGTGAACACACACAGAGGATTATTCACCGACAACAGACTACCGTTCGGTGTGGCCTCCGCTCCGGCCATATTTCAGAGAACGATGGAAAGTCTCCTCAGTGGAATTCCTATGGTCGCATTGTATCTGAATGACATTTTGGTCAGTGGTGTGGATAAAGTTCATCATATTAAGAACTTGAACAGTGTGTTAAAAACACTGAAAGAGGCTGTACTATGCCTCAGGAGGAATAAATGCACCGTCCTTCAGGATGAAGTTGAGTACCTTGGCTATAGAGTCGAAGCACAAGGACTCCACCCAGTGGCTAGAAAGGTCGAAGCCATCCAAGGGGCTCCAGCCCCAACAAATGTTACCGAGCTCAAATCATTTTTGGGATTGTTAAATTACTACAAGTTCCTTCCCAACATGGCCACCCGGTTGGCACCATTACATGAACTGTTGAGACATGCTGTTCGGTGGAAATGGAATAAGGAACAAGAAGAGACATTCCAGAATGCCAAGGACTTGCTAAAAACATTGGATGTTCTTGTCCCCTACTCAGCAGACCGAGATCTAGTTTTGTCATGTGATGCTTTACCTTATGGTGTAGGATGGAAGTGGGAGACCAATTGGATTTGTGTCCCGCACTGTACAACCTGCTGAGACAAGATACTCACAGTTGGACAAAGAAGGACTTGCAGTCATATTTGGGATTGAAAAATTTCACAAATATTCGTTTGGACGCAACTTCGGCATTTACACAGATCACAAATCG
The DNA here is from genome assembly GCF_054856515.1 of Filicampus tigris. Taxonomy (NCBI): domain Eukaryota; kingdom Metazoa; phylum Chordata; class Actinopteri; order Syngnathiformes; family Syngnathidae; genus Filicampus; species Filicampus tigris. The sequence goes on from NC_141219.1 coordinate 28,318,644, forward strand.
CTGATCTATTTGTTCAATGAAAAGAAAACAATTCCCCAAATGGGATCACCACGAATACAAAGATGGGCTGTGAAACTCAGTGCATACGAATATAACATGGTCTACAAATCAGGCGAGCGCCAAACAAACGCTGACGCATTGAGCAGATTGCCAGTCCCTGTCAAGTTCAGGAGAGAAATGGGAACTGAGCAAGTCCTAATGATGGACATGTTGGACGAGACACTGATAAATGCTAATCAGAATAAGAGCTGGACCGCAAAAGATGCTGTTTTGTCACAAGGACATGAATATCTCCTTAAAGGGCGGCCATCTGGAATTAATCCAAATCTTCGAGCTTTCCACCAAAGGAAAATGGAGCACAGTGTGAGAGATGGATGCGTTCTCTGGGGAGCACGCGTCGTAATCCCTACAAGATGTAGAAAAAGGATGCTCAAACTCTTACATCAAACTCATACAGGAATGACTTAAACAAAAGTATTTGCCAGATCATATATGTGGTGGCCAGGGATGGATCAAGATGTTGAAAGAACTGTTCAGGTGTGTCCTGAATGTCAGGCTGCATCTTTACACCAAAGGGATTGGCCTGAATCGCCACGGTCAAGAATTCATGTGGATTACGCGGGACCGTTCTTAGGAGAAATGTTTCTTGTGGTCGTGGATGCACATTCAAAGTGGCTGGATATTAACCCGACAAAAAAATGCACCTCCCAAGTCACAATTGAAAGACTCAGACAAAGCTTATTTTGGATTACAAAATATGCTTGTTTCGGACAATGGGACTTGCTTCACAAGTGCAGAGTTCAAAGCGTTTGTGAAGCAGAATGGCATTCAATTTCACCCATCCTCAAATGTACTCGCAGAAAGAGCAGTTCAAACCTTCAGGGAGGGGATGAAAAAGATGAAAGAAGGGACAACGCAAACAAAGTTGTCTAGATTCTTGTTTAGCTAACGGATCACACCTCACGCAACGACAGGCTCGTCACCTGCCCAACTCATGATGTCACACGGACTAAGGTCGGCCCTGGGCTTGGTTGTTCCGCACGTGAAAACCAAAGTGGAACAAAAGCAACAGAAACAGAAAGAAAACCATGACACACAGAGAGGATTTACATCAGGAGATGATGTTCCCGTCAGGAACTATTCCTATGGACCGAAATGGATTCCTGGTGCTATCCAAGACTGTTCAGGACCCTTTTCGTATACTGTTAGTGTGGGTACTGGTCAAGTTATTAAAAGGCATGTAGATCAGGTCAGAGCCAGACTACAGCTTAGGGTTTCCAGATGTCACCTCCAATGTTACATTGCCGAAGATGAACAAACCCCAAATGTTAGAACTGAGCTCTAGTGCAGTGCGGAGAGGGTGTTAGAGATCCCACCTGTTCCAGAGGCACAGGTGGGTCTTACCCACTGAGCCAGAATTGAGACGGTCTAAGAGAGAGACGTACTCCTGTTCGCCTAAAAGTATACCGTTCACAATTTACGGGTATTACTTATTGGTTTATTGTTGCAATATATTTAATTTGACATATGCTGGTTGTAAAATTGTTTAACTAACCACTGGCATGTTTTTGCTTAAAGATGGGGTAAATGTGGTATATTGAGAGTGAAAGTATTGCAAACCGCTGCAGTTTACAAGGTTCCCCTGTAGAGGGCGAATTCACATGCTACATACAATGTGAAGGTGTTAGAAATGGGAGTGAAGAAGATGTACAAAAACAGAAGTGTTTGTACTTTGTGAGTGCCAGTAAAGAAAGCTTGAACCAACAACGTGAGATGTATTAAGTTAGTCAGCCACTACACAACACCGAGCATTTGTTTGGTCCTTCGATCCTTGTTGTTTTTGGACTTCAACATTTTTGATGTCACAGTGCCTTGCTTGCCTTTTTGTTTTTCTTTCATTAAATACTGAAATATTGCACTTTGTTTTTGCCTCAAGCGTTTAGGTCCTACTCCACGATGATTATGACAATATGTCTCGAGATTTGTTGAGTTTGATGATAGATGCAGATTTTGTGAGGTTGATCAAGAAAGTACAACTCATCTTTTATGTGATTGCCCCAGTAATATCTAGTTCTGGGAAAATGTAGAGAAATACATTTTTCAAAAGACCGGTCATTTAAAGATTGAAGGTAAACATATTCTCAGTGTTAGTTCAAGGGCGGTGTTAAAAACAAAATGTCAGTGGTGCATTAACACCACTCAGTAATAAAATCGCCTATGAGGTAGGGGTGCGCAGTATAGCCCAACGGTGTCCAAACTACGGCCTAGGGCCCATTTCTGGCCCACCCACCTTTTAATTTAGCGACCCGTGGCATATACTAAATATAACATTTGACATGGCCCACAATGCTAGTGAGCAGTATTAGAAGTGTGGCTGTTGAAAAAGTGAGGGTGCATGACTGATGGGGACTACTACCATGCTGCTATTAATAAAGCTTTGGTAGATATGCAAGGACAAAAATACATTTACAGCTAAAATAGTAGTAGAATATCTTTAAGACAGTTTCTGAGGGACCAATTCAGTCCAATTGCTGAGCAAAGCACATAAATTATCCTCATTATCTCATCTGATGGTCATCTTACTAGATTGCTCTTGGTTTGGTTCTGAATGTGGAGATGGGATTCAGCTGCTGGTCAGTGGCGGAGCGGATCCATTGTAGTGGGATCCAAGTCCACGGGTCACCCCAAAACTTAAAAAAATAATAATTTGCCTTAAACCTTTAATAGGAAGCCACATAGCAGTTTTGAAAATAACTTTATATAAACAATTTGTATTTGTTTATTTGACTTATTGATTAATTGATTGACTAATTGATTGATTGATTGATTTTAGCATGTTTAATAAGTTTCTTTTTTTTTTTAAATCAAACTGGCATTTCCTTTAGGGCTGCACGATATTGGAAAAACATGGGATATGTCAAGTGGATATTGACTATCGCAATATTAATAGTGTGATATTTAACGTGTACCTAATTATTTATTACCTAATGAAAGAAGTACATTTTTTTCATGCGGCAAAATAAGCAAGTTTAATGTGTTCTTAGCTAATTGATTGTAACTCCCCTAGATGATGTCCAATTATTGGGTGGCGATGCACATTTAAGTTGAAATTTGCATCTGACTGGTCAAATTCAGATAAACACAATTCCATAAGAAAATGATTGCATGTTTTTGCAATATGCATATTCCATAGGCCATTGTCGCGATATCGATATTTTTTCGATATATTATGCAGCCATATCTTCCTACCTTCTATTTTTTCTGGATGCAGCCCTCCGAGGAAAACGTTTTGACACCCTTGTTATAGACGCTTCTACTCTGATGTCACATTCATGCGCAGTGCGCAAAGGCGTCCATGTTTGAGGGCAAGCGGTCGAGGGCACACAGTCAGGTGAGTGAGACAACAGAGGCAAAATAGTTGCTAAGTCCCTTTTATGTTCACAAGTCACAGCAGTGGTAAACACCTGTGCAGTTTATGCTAGAAATAAGAAATCTTTCTGGTGATTGTAAACCGGGGGTTAGGGTTAGCAGTTGTGTGAAAGAAGATGAGCGCAATGGATATAAAATCTTCGAGGTGACCACCTTTCACCATCAAAACATACAAGGACTTGCTCTGATCACTTTATATCACATATTTTTTTCTCTTTCATGTGCAGTGGGTTATAAAAGATTAGCCTATGATTGTAAATTTGAGGCAGACGTGATGCTTACCTGTTTGCATACGGGTGAAGTTTTAGTTTGCATTGCCATTCAACATTAATGCGTTGCCAAAGTTGGTAGTCGGAAACGCCGATGGAAGCTCGTTTAAAATGATGGACAGGCCGGACAAAATGGCGGATAAACGGACGGCGGAAGTGTACCTCGGCAGTAGGCGCAAAATGATGAACGGAGCGCAAATGTTTTGTAAAATGCCCAGCTTTTGGTAAGCAGCTAACAAGCTAAGATAGCTTGAAAGGCTTCTTCGACGTATAGCAATACAAGTTTATCTGGACACAAATGATTTAATGAACGTTTTACACCATTAGTAATCTACGTAGGCTACTGCGTCAACCAAAAGCAACATATCTTTGCCGTCACGAGAAGAAGATGGTTGTGTTGATTAGTCATTACCTGAGCACTGAGCAACTGTGGTGTCATTTTCAGTCAACAGAAGTGACAAAATGGCTGCCCCCTGATAAGGCTAAAGTGGGTGGATTAACTCTTGTTCCACAAACACAATATTAATCAGAATGCCTTGTTTCAACTAGTGGGCCTGCATAGAACATATTCTTGAAAAAAAAAATGTTTGGGTAACATCTTTATGACAATAAGCCATTTCTTTTGACCATACATTTTGCTACCAAGGGGTTTGGTGATTACCTGAATGCATTTTGAATCAAGGAGGATTACTTCACTATTATTGGTGTATCTGAGCTGATTTTATTATTGGCATCATGATGGGCAGTTTTCACATGATAATGATGAAAGCACATACATTTTGCTCTACTGTTGTTTCATATGAGCTGTCTCAAATGGATTTGATTTAAAAAAAGGTTTTTAATTGAAATCTTGTAATGTGTTTTATTTAAGGTAGTGTGACATTTTTTTTCCTCACCCTGTATAGTGTTGGCATGAAGACTCAATAGTGTTCATTTAAACACTCAATAGTGTCATTATTAGCGCACTGTCAACACCACATTTTGCTGCTGTGACACACAATTGGGTATTGGACATTTAACATTTATCTAAATGTTACTTCAACACCGGGTAGATGTGGATATAAACACTTTGCTAGTTTTAAAATTAACACCACAGGTGTTGAATTAACCCCGGCATATTTGTAATGTGGGGTGGGCTGTGCTCAAATACGCTGTCGCAAACTAAATCAGCGTGCAGGAAATTAGTGCTCAATGAATTGAATTACAGTGCATCCAATATAAAGGAGAGTAAGACCAAAATAGTTATTAACTACTCCAAAAAATTGAAATTGTGGGACCGCGATGGTGGCGGGGTACATCAAACACAGCCACCAATTTAAGTTCATGTCAAAGCATCTCTGCAACAGACATTACGTGGTTTCAGGCTTTATTGCCGGGGCCATCGATATCATCGTGTGTTCTCATTAAAGCGCTAACTCAAAAGTGCAAGACAATTAAGAACGTCGTGTAATTCAAAACTTGGAGAAGGAGGGTGCCAGGAATCCTATAACCAAGAACGACTATGCTTCATAATTGACAATGCTTCTTTCTGGTTCCTTTTTTGTGACTGTCCGTAAGACAGGAACCTTCATTTTATTCTCTGTAACGCTCTAAGGGGAATTGTGTACTTTTCTCAGTAGCTCAAAGCAGAAGGAAAGAGATGGTGTGTGCAGATGAAAACCGCAGCCACTTTCTTAAAAAAGGCCATTGTAAAAAAGGGGGCAATACCAGCTGCATAAAAAGGAAAGCCAGCGCAGGTCACCCACACCAGAACATCCAGACGATCAAAGGCGCAGCTGTCACTATGAAGACACTCAGCCCTCTCGCACTCCTCACGCTGATTTGCTGTGTGTCTGCAGGTCAGTTTGTGATTCTCTTCTCTTCTAAATGAATTTTGCAGCGAGTGAGATTATTTCAAGTGTGCATGTGATTGCAGTAATAGTCAGCCAGCAGGTCGGGTTCCAGGAAGGATGTTGTCTCAATAGCATACAAATACTAATCCCTAAGGCGAAGATCAAACGTGTGGAGAGGACACCAGATGGGTGCAAACACAATGCAATTATGTAAGTATCAGACATTTTTGGAAGTGGATTGTTCATCACACGATCATTTGCATGTGCTCAATAGGAACATATTTACAAAATGTACAGTTGGTTTACAGCATTCAATCAACAGTAAGATGAGACACCAATAGGACTGCAGCTATATAGACACTTTTCCATATCGTTGCTGTCATGTGAAAAACACTTATCTCCATTTTTTTTTCATTTGCTTATTTTTACCCGAATCATGTTTCCGCATTACAGAAATCGCATTAAAGTGAAAATTAAAAAAGTTCCCAAAATTGTGTTTTTCACAGGATAGCGACGATATAATGCTTGTTTATGGAAAACAAAAATTAACTTGCTAAGTTCAGCTATGTTAAAGACAAAATGCACTGATTTTCAACTTCTGCACTAAGACTTTCATAAAAAAAGGATCCTAAAAATCTTTGGTACTGCGACCAGAAATTCAAAGCATTGCAGTGATTTGTGATTTTGGTGATGATTTTGGTGTAAGAGCTCTCTCCGATAGCTTTATTACTATGTCTGAGATGGGTTTTTAAAACTTATTTTGGTATTTGCAGTGTACCATAACTAACTTGATGTTACAACGTAGACACGCCTTGTTAATACAAAGTATTCACATCCCCATCTGAAATTATTTTCTTTGTTAATAATTATCGTCTCACATTTTTAAGGCCTAGGCCTGTTAGTTGTATTGACAACAGTTGATCAAAATGAAATTACATTTCATGCATGCATGTGGAGTTTAGAAGGCTGCTTGCATCAAATAATGAGCCTATTTTGTGTTTCAGAGTCACAACAGTGTGTAATAAACCGGTTTGCTGCCAAAACGATTCGGAGTGGGCAAAAAAGCTGTTGGAAGAATTTGACGCCGTTTCTGCCAAGACACCTCTACCTGCCCCTTTCAATCAGACCGGTTGTGAGAAAATATAATGCATTGGTATGAGGAGAAAGTTCCTGTTTGTAAAATAAGGACTTGCCATTCAGCTTTAAGCCTCTTTTGTTTCCTAAAGTTTTTCAATTATTATTTGTGATTTTTTTTTTTTAATTGATTTCTTATCCAGTATGTTATTGTCTTATATTTTGAACTATTACGTTCTCATGTTGTAAATGCTATGTGTGTAAATTGTATGTTGTTAATAGTTTTGTAATGACTACTTGAATTCTTACAAGTTCCTGGACACCCACATTCCAAAATCTTGCTAGTTCCGTATATATAGCCTCAAACATTGATGCAAACTAATGGTAATGTTCAAGAACAGAAAATCCAGATGTGACTTTGCCACAACACAAAAGCTAAAAAGTCTTTCATGTTCTGGAATCATGATCATAATGAGAAGAGAAACAGCTTGTGGTCCAAATCATACTACATCAAGTTTCAAAAATGTCTGACACGGTGCCATGGCATAGGCATGTACACCTGCTAATCAGTGGCGGCTGGCCAAGAGAGGAAATATTAGCCTACTTTTATGCCATTGCGAACACCCCGCCATGGTTCCCAACCTTGTAATACTTGTTACAAAACAAAATGTAACTTAAAAAGTGCAAAATGAAGAAAAAATACCAGGCTGCAGCCTGTGAGAGGAACTGAGCTTCAACCGCGGCAGCGGATGAATACGACGGAATGTTCGCTAATAACTACGTTAAAGTTTTTATTTTGATCATAAAATTCACTTACCTTAACTGGAATGCCGTAGTGCATTTTATCCAAAGGCACAATCCTGCACTTTTAAAAGCTTGTCGTCGTCATTGTGCAAAGCAAAAGTGGCACTGCTGCTGTTGCTGCCGCTTCTTCTTCGTTGACTCCTTCTACTTCTATTAAAAATGAAGAAGAAGCACAGCGGCAGGAGGTAATCATGCCTTAACTTTTTCTTTGCACAATAACATCAACAAGGACCTTTGGATAAAATGCAACGGGGGATTGTAGTTAAGGTAAGCTGTTTTTAGACAAACTTAAGACAAAACTAACAAACGCTTTCACATTTTATTTGCCGATGTCTCGTCGTCCTTGCCGGGAGGCAGAGCACGCTCTGGTCACAACTTGTAAACACAGCTGTTGTACTGTACTATCCTCTTATCCGGCTTGACTCTGACTAAATGAACGGCACATTTGCATAACGTTTTGAGTTTCCGAACAGGACGTTGTTCAAAAGTGCTGTTCGTTTGTAAGCATGGACGAGACTAGCGAGAGGCTGCGATGATGCGCAGCCAATCAGCTCACGGGATAAATTCACTTGTGCTCTCGTTGGTCGATCTAGCGCTGGGAGCCAATCACGCTCCTTTTAAGCATGCCTGTGGGTAGGGCTGCTCGATTAAGCGATTTTGAACCGTAACCGAATTTTCTGGATAAAACGATGTTAAAAACGTTCAAATCGGCACGTTCGATTTTGTTATTTTTGGTGTATCTCAGCCACCTTAGTTTCCTCTGCATTTCCGCTTCCTCCCACGAGCGCGCAGTCCGAAACAATGACAACATCTGCAGGCGATTCTGCTATTTGCCTATTGACAAGTGAGCGTTTAGTTAATAAATCCGACAAATATAGATCTGTAGTGTAGTGTGTGCCCCGCATGTACAATACAACCCGTGATCAAGTAAGTCAACGTCTGAAAGGCGTCCCTTTTTTTTCTCCTCTACAACGGACCTCTGGTCCAGCCGGACTATATGCATCCGTACTTTAGCTTGACAGTGCATTGTATTATTGAGTGACAGTTTTGCACTAATCATTGATTTATGTTTAAGTAAGACCAGGGAGAAAGGTGAAAGGCTAGTCACTAGCTGGTTGGCAAAATGACTTGCTGACAGACTGTTTGGCTTACAAACTTGACTGTCTACCTTCTCTCATGTTGATGATTTCGTTTCAGATGGTATATGCACTTTCTTCTTTCATTATTGGTTTAATTAAGAACAGATCTGAAATCTATTGCATAAGTAAAATGCTGTTAATCCCAATGGATTGTTCTGTGTGTATTAAGTTAAATTGACTGGCATTTTGAGTTCAGAGAAAGAAAAATGAAGTTTAAATAAAAGACATTCAAAATACTTTTTTTTTTTCATTATTTTACAAAGAAATCGTGTTCGTAAAATCGGGTTTGAGAGAAAATAATTGGGATTTTCTTATTAGGCAAAATCAAACAGCCCTACCTGCGGGTATGTACAAAGCCTCCGAATCAACTCTACCTCTGAAACAATGCGTCTTTCTGCAATATAGCTGCCGATCTGGCTTTGGTGGTACATTTTTAATTTGTTATGAATCCTTCTGAAAAATATGCGATGCATTGATGGCGCGAAAGTCGAAGAGTGAAGTAGCGAGGAGGGATCACTGTATTTGTAAATAACGAGACGCGAGGACTCCAGCGGTCAGAGATATCAAATCTAGGTCCAGAAAGTAAAAACCTTGCCACAGTTGGCTTTAGCTTGTTTACTTGTATTTTGAGTAGAAGCTGTTTATTGTGAGTAAAAGCAAACTGTGCCAGGGTTTTTACTTTGGGGACATGGATTTGACCCCTCTACTAACAGTAGACTAATAGCACATGGGACAGTCTAAAACTCAACATAAGAATAGAAAAAGGTTCACGTCAAACTCGAAAAATATTTTCCATTTTAAGATTGACTTCCCTTTTAGGAAACATAGGCTTCTGTAGTGAGCGCATCTACGGAGTGGGAAAAACACTATGGCCATAAAATCAGTAATACTTAAGTGATCGTTCTAATATTTTCAGAAATTGATGTGCGCATAAGTAGATATGTCAATTTCAGGCAACGTTTAGTTTTCATACATTATGCGTTTCGATTTTCCCTGGACACACAGTATGGCACGTGAGGAGGGACTTTTTACATTTGGGGTCAGCAACTAAAGAGCCATTTGAACCTGTTTCATAAAAGAAACCAAAAGAAAGCACCTTTCACATCTAAAATATAAATCGATTTTCTTCTCTTTTTTCACTTTTTATTCCTGCTGCAGACACCCGTTGAAGCGGCTGGGCCAATCGAAGCGATATGCCAGCACATCTGCCATAGTGGATGTGGCCAGCATATTAGCCATAAAATCGCCAGGTAATATTTGTAAAATTGAGTAAAACAATCAAAATCAATGGTTCGGTATTAATCCACTGAGTTCTATCTTAATACGTCTCCAAGACGCAAGTGAACAAGGCACATTCACAAATTGCTTCACTTTGTCACATCCAGTACGGCATTGGTGTACTCAAGATGGCGTTTTTGTATATGTACTGTAAATTAAAAAAATGTCTATGTTCATGCAGCATAGAGAATGGTAGGATCAAATATATGGAGCAAAGTAAGTGCTGTCTGTAGTGAATTGATAATAATTGGGGGTCCCTCATGCATTTCATTTGACCCCCCCCTTAGGTCTGAGGTCCAGGGATGGGTCTGGGTTATGATCATAAACAAATGTAGGCAAATTCCAGGACTTATGTGCTCTTCAAAGGAGACCGCCAGTGTGTTTCAGTCCATTTGATTCATGTTTTTGACAGACCAGCAGGCTGTGCAGGTTGGAGCTAAAGAAGAAGTGGGAGAGAAAAAGAACAAAATGATTGCTGGACCTTTCAATGTTTCTTTTTTTTTTTTTTGGTTGGAATAAGAAAGGCTGCCAGCCTCACAGTTTGAATAAGATCTTTGAAACAGTCCATCTGCCCCGGAAAACAGTTGAAAACAACAAATGTTGTTTTGATGATAATTATTGAAGAAAAAAAAGACACAAAGGGTGAAAGGAATCTTTATTGTTCATGAGAAAAAAGATGATGCAATGTTTTCATCCAGTTCATCGTGTACAAACGCAATGCATGCAAATGTTTTTATCTAAAATGCATAAAAGTCATTACATCAGTAGTTTAAGGGTGTCAATACAATCAATTTATCAGTATAATGCAATGTCTGAAAATGTATATTGGGCTAACAACTGTGCAAGATTCTCTTCTGATCAGATATTTGGTATTCAATTTAATATCAGTCAAAAGTGTCTGAGTCATCTTCTTAAAAGCATTGATTTGGGCTCTGATTTATGATCATTTCTGATAACTATTGATCCTGACGATCGGTTTGCAATTCACCTCAAATGAAAAACTAATAATCTTACTACCGGTTTCTTATTTGCTGCAGTTTAATATAGATGTGTTAAAATGTTCTCTGTTTATTTGCTCAAACAAAACGTGATAGTTTTTTAATTTAAAAAGCCAGAGTTATTATTTTAGATTGATATTATTTTTAAATGTAACAGCATCAGTGCGAATCACCATCTGATCGATTCTATTCTCTTGCATTCAGAAAGTCTTGATTTGCATTTCACAGTAACTCAGAGTACAGATAACTAAAGTACTGTAAGTGAAGGGGAGTGTTTTCCTCGATGAATGAGATTAAACACTCCACATCAACAGAAGTAAACAATACTCTGGAGAAGATAGGCATTCTGCATATTATTGTCCAACACCACAATCACAATGTCTTGATGAATGTAAATACTGTATAGAGGGATTAAACTAGATGCAAACCACTGGTAAAGTTCAGAAAATCCTCTCATTTATTTTGGGTGAAATTCCACTGTTGACCACTAAATAGCAGCAAACTATTTTGTTTGACAGTAAATTTTAAAGGAAAGGAATGATAGCAGGAAGCATTTCAGATCAGCCTTGTTTTTGCTGAACATTATTGAATGTAAAGTTCTCTTCATTTGCACTTCGCACGTAGAAAGTGACATCTGTAGGTTCATTTTCTAATCTACATCTTTGGGCATGGTCATTGATGTGCGTACTGTCAAATGATAAGTTTGTTTGATTGTTTCGGAAAAAATGTTTTTTTATATCACATGCAGGGATTGGTACACTTGATTGTATTGTCAATATAGTAAGTATTTTTGAATGTGTTTGTATCGTCTAAAGTCCTTAAAAATAATTAAGTACCGTAAATTCTATAAAATCATGCCTAGGGAGTATTTTTTATAGGGTATTGCCGTATTTCTATACCATGGATTTCACTTATTGCAGCTGTGGTCTGGAACGTAACTCCCGCCATTTTAGGAGAGATCACAATCTTATTTCCACAATTATTTTTAGATAAGTAAATAGTATGTAGTTATGTCCGTTGCCTAATTTTGTGACATATTTCTGGTCTGGTGGTGGAAATATCGTTACGCTCTCCTTAAAAATTTGACATACACAGTACGTAGCTTCTATTCATTGCAATAAACTGTAGATAGAAGGAAGGTGGCGCGTGAAATTCCAGTGTCTCGAGGTGGCCCATCTGTGCCTGCAGCCCTTCCATGTTCAGCGGTGACGATACCCAAGCAGCAGTTTTCTGTACACAGGCCGTATTTTCCGGGCCACAAGTCGCACCGTTATATAAGCCGGACACACTCTATTCTAAGAACATTAGAACATTAAAAAACGTAAATAAGCCGCACCTTTATATAAGCCGCACCTATGTATGTTGAAAACGTTTATATTTACTGCATTTACAGAACGATTATGAACTGTAAATATACATGTATGTACCTGAGCAGATTCTTTCCTAACAGTGCCTTTTAACACTGCAGCAACGTTGCTGATTAAAACAGAAGAGAACCAAGAGAAAATAAACAGTACTTATCTTCGTTTCACTGCCGACTGCCGCTCCAGTTTGTCAGCGAATCTCCACCAGACTCCACCATCTATTGTTCTACTACATTCTACATATGCACCTTTCTCGTTTTATGTTAATAAAGTCAGCCAATCTAACACACAACATGCTAAATCAACAATAGCATTTCACATCGAAGCAACAGAACAGACGTAACATTAGCCAATCGTATTCATGTGCACTTCAGGGACCTCTAGGAAAACATAAAATCAAAGCATTACACCACCTAATGCAATAACCTGGGGCATGGCGCCCTCTCCTGTTGAACTCCTCCACCTGCAGTCACATCCAGTTAATGGGAAATGTATTGTATTGAATTGTACTGTCATTCCGGTTAGAGTGCCCCGAGCGGTGGAAGAAAAATCCACAGAATAGCCGCACCGGACTATAAGGCGCAGGGCTCAAAATCTGGGGAAAAAGTCGCGGCTTATAGTCCGGAAAATAGGGTACTTAATGTATGGAAGGTAATGGCCACCAATTGAACGTGTACCTCTTGTAATTGTAGAGCCAAAAGGTAAGTTGTATACATCTTGTGATGTCTGAATATATATATTTTTAATATATATATTTAAGTGGAGGCCTAAGATCAGTGCCGGGCATTCCAATCTATGTGAAGCACCGGTCCGTCTATCTGTCACTGACAGACGCCTGTTTTGCTGACAAATGACGAATGACGGGAAAAAAATTAAAATAGACGGATTAATCATAGACGGAAACCCCTTAATTTGTCCGCGGTTCGTCTGAAATTTAGTCGGACTCGCCAACGGACAGCCGTTTAAAATTCTATAGACAAAATTCTATACAAATGCCTATAGACAGGTGTTATTTCCCCCCCCCCTAAAAAAGGCGAATGACGGACGACGGAAGGGTACCCATGTTGCAGGCGGATGACAAATAACGGACGCTCAATTTTTTGTAAAATGCCCAGCCCCCCAAAACAAAAACAAAAAAACAAGTAGAGGTGGCTGCAGTTGAAGGCCTGGCAAAGAATCTCAGGGGATGAAACTCAGAATTTGGTTATATCATTCAGCTCTAGCCATTGACTGCAATTGATTTTCTTTGTCCAACTACTGGATTATGTAGAATGTAGTAAAATAAAAATATGTATACTGTAGTGTATATATTTTAAATAAAATTGTCAAATTTTCTGCTCTAGTTCATCCCAAATGTGTTTGACGAGTTTGAGGTGATGGCTCTCGTGTTCTTCCACACCAAAACACATCCACATGCAATTGATTAAAATGGCTTTGTGAATGGTGAATTTTTTTTAATAAAATGGTTGAATCCAATCCAAAATGGGTCATCAATAGATTAAGAGATGTACGTCCAGACGTTTGTTGACATAGTGTATATGATCTTGCAAATGCCCAACTTCAACGTGATATGACTGGATACAGGTATGCACATTATTTAATTGTCTCGAAAGCAATAGGCATCTACAAGCTGTCACACAAGACATACTGCAAGCTGACAAAGCAGCGATTTTATCAGACCTAGACATAAAAAGGCATACAGTTTATTTCAATCATATCTTGCATTGACAAGTGACACGGGTTGCTTGTTGATCTACTGGTATCTTGTTCACTCTTCTCCAGTTATACACATCTATACTTGTTCACATTGATTCATAATGGAAGTGGCAGAAAGAAGAAATAATTGACCAAACATCAGTTTGGCAGCGAAGCAGTCAACGGAATGTTTTTTTTTTCCCCCACTGATTGTGCATTTCCAAGATGACTGTTCTGTTAGAAAGCTGTACTTGGAAGAGTAGAATGATCATCTCTGTCTGTCACGAGTTCCAAATTGTCTACTCGAAATAGCGATGTGAGCTCATTTGATGTCAACTCGATCTTGGAGCACATGTCTTCCGACTCTGCTGCTATTTCTTCTCCTCTCTCCTCCTTCCAAAGCCTCTCGTACTCCTGCTTCAGCTCCTGATAGGAGCGAGAGAAGGTATGGAAGATGGAAGTGGCGGGGAATGCCATGATGAGTATTCCACTCAGGATACTAGTCAATGCCACCATCTGTCCAGGGATGCTGCGGGGGACCATGTCGCCGTAACCGACAGTCGTCATAGAGATGATTGCCCACCAGTAAGTAGCCGGGATGCTGCTGAAGCTGTGTTGCGGATGGGTAGCGGCATATGGCGCCAGTTCGCTTTCCGCAAGGTGGACCAAAGGTGAGAAGAGAGTAACGGCCACGCAGACGAACAGCAGCAGTAGGCCAAACTCCCTCATGCTGCGCTGCATGGTCAGGCCCAGCGTTTGCAAACCCAGGGAGTGACGGGCAAGCCGCATAACGTACAGGATGCGCAGCGCGCGCAGCAGGCGGAGGATGAGACTCAATTTGTCCAGGTAGCCTCTGCCAGCACCCATGACGATTTCCTCCTGGGACTCATCTCGGACATCCACCACCAAGGACACATAGTATGGCAGGATGGCGATGGCGTCAATAATGTTGAGGGGCCCGCGAGCGAAGGCCAGCTTACTCTGGGCGTTTAGAAATCGCAGGACAAATTCGAAAGTGAACCAGGCTACACAAATGGACTCCACCACAAACATGCTGTGACACTTCTGGGAACACTCGCCCTGCAAGACAGTTATGAAATCACACTCAAAGGGGTGTTGCACCAAATGAGCTATAACTATTATTTCAGGGTACGATAACAACAGCAGCATTTCTTTTTTTATTTTATTTTTTTTAAAGAGAAGTCATCGCAAACATTTTTTTTTCAAGAATATGTTTTATGCAAGCCCACAAGTTGAAACAAGGCATTCTGATAAATATTACGTTTGTGGAATATGAGTTCCACTCGTTTTTAACCATCGCCGGGGGCGGCCATTTTGTCTTCTGTCGAATGAAAATGACATCACAACTAGGGATGTGCGCGACTAGTCGTTTAACCGTCTACGATTTATTAAACGTTTAGTATTTTACTAGTCGGTTAAACGCTGCATTCGCTGTATCACGCACCTTGTTCCTCACGCCTCTGCCTCTGTCAACAAGCTGAGCACCAAGAGAGAGAATTGCTCCCCGCCCACACGCACACACACACACATAGTAGAGGGCGGGGTCACTAAGTTTGGGGAAGAATATTTAGAAAAGTAAATTCTGAAGGTGTCAAAGGCATCTACCACGAAAAAAAACTGCACCGTTTGGCAGTATTTTGATGCAGCAGATGACAACAAGGTCGGCTGTAGGCTTTGTAAGCATAAACTCGCTTAAGACCACTCTTCCGGAGCGATGAGAAACCACACAGCGGCGGGGCCAGGCAGACGAGCATAAGAGCGGCCGGACTGGCGCAGTCATGCTCACTGCACAGCAAAGATTACCCAACTAATTTGTAAAATGAAGCGATATGCTGCTGCTTTCTTTTGTTGAGGGCAAAGGGTTCGAAAAATTAATGCTGCATATCGAGCCTGAGTAGCTACGTGGTGCCAAGTCGCAAAACAATAACACCGCCAACTCGAGAGTAGCCATAACCAAATGAAAGAGGAGATGCTACGAGCGTTTGAGCGGGTCAACTATGTGGCCATAACTACAGACGAATGGACACCCATAGCCACCGAATCTTAAATGACTATAACGTGGAATATGTGTACGAAGGATATCCCTGCAGCTGTGTGCTTCAGACATGCGCCTTGGAGGAAAGACACACAGCTGAAAACTTGGCTGCTCTCCTGCGGAGTGTGATGGGTATGTGATACTAGAAAATAAAGTCGTCGCCTGTGTGCATGATAATGCACCTAACATGGGGAATGAGACCCTGATGGACTGGGAGTCGGTACCATTACTCATTACATTATTCATAATAAATGCCATGCATTGCATTGTCAAATGTATCAGAAATGTATTTTTCTTTCAATTGTTCACTTTAATTCGGTCAGTTGTTGTTACATCAATAGAATTTAAATTAACAAACTGTCCTGAATGTTTGGGCTGAAATAGCTCCTACTGTAAATACACAAAACATTTGCATTTTAAACTTTGAATTCAATATGTATTAAATTTCAAGTTTTCTTGCTTATAGACTAGTCGACTAGTCGCAAATCAAATTTAAGACTAGTAAACTGGCAAATTAGTCGAAATTCCCATCCCTAATCACAACTGCTCTCAACGACCAATCACGGCTCAGACTCAGAAAACAGGTCAGCCGTGATTGGTCCTTGGGAGCAGTTTTGATGTCATTTTCAGACAACAGAAGACAAAATGTTTCTGATTTCTGAAAAGATTTTGCTGCTTAACTTATATTCCACATAATTAATCAGAATGCCGTTTTTCAACTTGTAGGCCTGCTGGGAACACATTCTTGAAAAAAATATGTTTGGGTTGACTTCCCCTTTAAGTTTATGTCCAGACTAGATTGATCCCTCTTCATTGGGACCTGTAAAAAGTTAAAAACACATACTGTTGCTGCATGAAGGGTGAGTAGGGCAATGTCAGTGCAGTCATACATGCTACTTGACCTCATGGCTCTCACACTACAATTTTTTTTTTTAATACAGTATGTCCAAAACAGTCTCGTCTGAATAGCTCCTTGTGTTTGACTTGAAACCTATAACTAGTACATAACATTGCAAGGACATTCTGGTCTTGAAATGGCACCCTAAAAATGGCCGGGTTAAAAATAACCCAATATGGGTTAAGAAAAAAATTAAGTAAAATAAAAATATTGGTTAAAAAACTAACCCAACACGGGTTATATTTAACCAAGCAGTTTAAAGAGTTGGCCATCACAAATATAATTAGTCGGTGATGTGTGTCAAGGTTCATGGCCAGTAAGGCACTGCATAGTCAGCTTCCCAAATTTATGAGCTAAATGGAGTGGCATATTTACCATTAAATTAAAAGCTACATATTAGTGCAGGTGTACTTGTTTTAATAAGAGCGTGTTGTTTTCTGACTTAATGTTTGAAGCAGATCTTTAATCTTTGGTCACCGTTTATTCATGAGATTCAATTTCGATCAGTAAACAAGTTTTTAATATTCTTTTCAGGTTAGATATAATGTCTCTCACGTTTGGATGCATGGCTGATTTTCTGATATTGAGCTAGAAATAGTTCTCCTCCTGCACTTTACTGGATTTAATAATGCTGACCACACTATCTGGCCCATTTCAGAAAAAGGTGAGTACATAAATCTTCAGCTAGGTTGGGCAGAGTGGTTCGCACTGCCTTACAACAGTTAGGTCCAGGTTCAATTCCAGCTTGCACTCTGAATACAACTTTGGGACCTTTGTGTTAGTTTACATATTACCCTTACGCCCGCGTGGTGATCTGGTTTCCCCCACAATTGAGAACACATGTAGGCCGACGGTTAACTTCCAGTCAGTTCCCTCGACCAAGCTGCTGACACAAGACCAGGATTTGGTCATCTGGTGCTACACGGTGGTGAACAAATTTCTGTATTGTAGATTGAAGGGATGAATTGAATCTAAATTAATGTTACTATAGGAATGCCGGCAGCATGATGGCGTAGCCTAAAAAGAAGCCTTTCACCGTGTAGGCTGAGATGAAATTTGGCCGCCTAGCGTCCATGTCACACGCATGAGGGCCGATTGGTGGGCCGGACTAAAATCCACTTCTGGCCATGCTTAGTCCAGCCATTTTTTTTAATTTGTCACCCCCCCACCCCTCTGCCCCAAAAATGGGCATCCGGCCGGGCCGGAGTGTCCGACTGGCCCAGGGACGGACTGCCCAGCTCTGGTAATTCCAAAAACGACCTTAGGTTTTGGGGAGCTGTTGAGCCAGGCGCTTTAAGCTTTAATGGGTTAATAGTGTGTTTGTGGAATATGAGTTAAGCAGCAAAATCCACCAATTTTTAGCCTTCTCAGGGTGCGGCCATTTTGTCACTTTTGTCGACTGGAAATTACATCACAACTACTCAGGGCTCAGGTAACGACCAACCACGGCTGACTTGTTTTCTGAAGCTGAGCCGGGGTTGGTCGTTACCTGAGCCCTGAGTTAGATGTGATGTCATTTTCAGTTGACAGAAGTGACAAAATGGCCGCCCCCTGAGATGGATGAAAACGGGTGGATTAACTCTTATTCCACAAACGCAGTACTGATCAGAATGCCTTGTTTCAATTAGTGGACTTGCATAGAACATCCATCCATTATCGATACCGCTTCTCCTCACAAGGGTCGCGGGGCGTGCTGGAGCCTCTCCCAGCTGTCTTCGGGCAGTAGGCGGGGGACACCCTGAATTGGTTGCCAGCCAATCGCAGGGCACACAGAGACAAACATCCACACTCACAATCACACCTAGGGCCAATTTAGAGAGTCCAATCAACTTACCACACATGTTTTTAGAATGTGGGAGTAAACTGGAGTACCCGAAGAAAACCCACGCAGGCACGGGGAGAACATGCAAACTCCGGAGAACATGCAAACCGGCCGGAACCGGGATCGAACCCACGACCTCTGAACTGTGAAGCGGATGTGTTAACCAGTCGACCAACGTGCTGCCCTGCATAGAACATATTCTTGAAAAAATATGTTTGGGTTGACTTCCCCGTATAACTGTATGCAGCGATCTGTATTTATTTATTTTTTTGAATTTAGTTATTAATCATTATCAATGTATTTAATTATTGACTATGCAAATTTGACTACCTTTAATGTAGTGTGCCGATTTTTCTCACTGGTGCACCACATCAATACTTTAGTGAAGTTACTTAAAAGTCTAAAAATGTCAACGCTAGTGTGATGTTACATACACACCCGACTCTCTTCATCTCGGAGGTCTGGCATGGTGCTGATACACAGGCTGATCACGGTGACCAGCACCATGATGACAGAGAGGCAAGCAAATATCTTTCCTGCCAATCCCGAGTGAGGGTTTTCCACCACTTCCCGCAGCATCGAGATCAGCTTGCAGTGGCCTCTCTCCACTTCTGCCGTGTTTTTCTTCAGCTTCATCCTCTTCTGTCTCCATTCCTCTTCTTTGCGCTCTCTTTCGGCCACCTCCTCCACACGGGTAATCATGCGACGCCGGCAGCACCGCTCCATGTGACCTGGGTCAACGCCCCAGTAGTCGAGCTCGTCGTGCAGAGATACGGCGCACAATTCCCTCAGCAGACGCAGTTTACCCGCTGCAAGGAAGTTGAGGATGACCCGGAAAGCTGTGGGGTTGCGGTCAAAGAAGTATTCCTTGCATGTCTCATCATAGTCATCGCAGAGGTGTGCGATCTCCTCGGGGGTGGTGCAGAAGCGCAGGCGTCCCAGGCGACTCTGGGGGAATTGCTCCAAAGTGCTCCAGGGGAAGGTATAGCGATTACCCCCAACATTGATGAGGACTTGAAGGGTGTGATCGACCACATGGGAGGCCTTGGGCTCACGTAGTAGCTGGGCCCGCTGGAAGTAAACCCCCTTGATTGTCTCCGTCTCGGGGATCTCAGTGAAGAAGCGGTCAAGACTACTGTCGTCACTGCTAATTGAGTAGGTGCTGAAGTCGTGATTGGTATTGCTGATAATCGGCATTCTGTCTTCACTGTATGAGGAGGGACTGAAGAGATATCTGTAGCAGCATCTGACTGGATACTATGGTCAACAACCACAAAGAAGCCGGCAGCTGAAATAAAAGATCAAATATATACAGGTATTGTGATTGTATTTTTTATTTTCATCAAGCCCATTGACTTGTGATTAGTCCAGGGTATATACTGCACCTCAAGGTCATGTGATGTAAGATAGACTCCTCTCCCGCACTCGGTTTTCAATTATGGATGAGGATTCCATTACAAGACTAAAGGCACATTTTCAAAAATAGTAAAAGCTGGACTTTTTTTTCTTAGAATATTTTTCAAGTTTCACAGACAGTCCCTCTACTTCAAAAACAACTAAAATGCGGAAGCATGCCACTAACATGCCCATGAACACCAACTGACACTCTAGACCACTGTCATATTATTAATATTTGACATTCATAATTCGAGCTATGGGCATCGTGTCTCCACTGGTCACAGTTAATCGTACACTTTGAAGAACTAGGCTCTTCCCTGAGTAGATAAATGCTGCAATATACATTTTCATTGCAGTGCATATAATACTGTGTGGTGGATTAAAAACAGTAAAATACTGTACATTGTTTAGCCTTGCAGCACAAGGAAGGCTTTACTATGTGTTAGTATTCAAACCATTATCTTTTCTGCATTTTCATCAATTTGCCGTTAAACACTGGAAATACAAAAATAGTTGTTAAACTGACTGATATGTCTATCACAACCAAATACTTTTTTTGTTTAACTCACAAATCAATTATATAATAAAGCTGTCCCATGAAGTATATGATTGTCTAATTGCTTCCCAGGTGGCGGGGAGGTGGGGGAATTGAATTGCATTAAATTGCAAAGATTTTTTTTTTTTTTATTTAAACACTAATTTCCTTCAAGTACATCATCCAATGGTTGTATCCCATTAATTAGTAAGCCTACACATCATTTGTAGTATCACATATCGTTATTATTGATAAACGAGGAGAAAACACATTCATGTCTTGAATGAGATGCATCCTAACAGTGAGGTTATGAAGTAAATCAGAGGTGCTCAATACGTCGATCGCGATCTAGCAGTCGATCGCGAAGGTAGTATTGGTAGATCGCATGACATTAAAAAAAAATAGATGTTCATAGTTAATTAAGTTGTGTTGTGCAACATTGGCTCATGCAGTTATGCAAGGTACATCAACATACATTGTAAATAAAGAATCCTTCATATATTTGAAAATAAATATATGTTTTGCATTTTTGTAGTGGGTAGACCTACCCACTACAAATATGCAAAACATAATCTACACGGAAGGTAGATGCAGTATTTTTGATTTGGTCATTTTATAAGTAGCTCGCATGCTGAAAAAGTGTGAGCACCCATGATAAATGTTGGAGAAATTCATATAAATACAGTAATACAAAATCAACAGTCGTGAATGGGTAGATAAAGGAGTAAATTATATTTACTCACCTCAGAGGGCGCATGTGGTCTGTCTGAGCTCAGAAACAATTCTGTTTAGTGTCCAGCACATTTTCCAAGCTGTTGCTCAAACAAACGCGCATCTCGCCCACGAAGACCAAATCGCTGGCCTATTTGTGGCCATTTAGTCAAACACTCAGTTTGTTAGAAATCTCTCCGAGATGAGAATAATCCCGACATTTTTTAAAAGGTTTCTGAAGTTTCCATGGTGGACGTATATGATCCAAAGATGGCACCCCCGCAGCTTTGTTATCAAGCGAACGCATTTCATCGACTGTTGTGGCCGGCTCGTGTTCGTCTGTGCCTGCAAGGAGGGACGAAAGACGATTAGGTGCCCTCGTCAAGCCTGCTGCTGTATTTTCATCTGTGCTTGACAGCAGGACCATCCTCCTCCTCCGCTCCTATCACCCCCCCCCCTCCTTCCCCTCCGCGAGCACCAGCTTGCTCTTCAGGAACACTGAAGAGGAGGGAAAATAAAGACTAGAGATGGAAGTTTGATCACAATCGAGGCTCGTCTTTGTTTCAGTTGTTCGGAAAGTTTAAATCCCTCCTTGAAATTTAAAACACAACAAACATTCACCTAAATTAAATTATAGTTGTCCAGAGACAAAATGTAATTGCAGCATCATTCAAGTTATTCTTAAAGGGGAAGTTAGCCCAAACAGATTTTTATCAAGGATATTCTATGCAGGCCCACTAATTGAAACAAAGCATGCTGATTAATATTGCGTTTGTACAGCAAAATCCACTTGTTTATCACCATCTCAGGGGTCGGCCATTTTGTCACTTCTGTCGACTGAAAATGACATCACAGATGCTCAGGGCTCAGATAACAACCAATCATGGCTCAACTTCAGAAAACAGGTGAGCCGTGATTGGTTGTTACCTGAACCCTGAGCAACTGTGATGTCATTTTCAGTTGACATGAGGTGACCAAATGAAATGGCTAAAACCGGGTGGATTTTGCTGCTTAACTCATATTCCACAGATGCAATATTTATCTGAATGCCTTGTTTGAACTAGTGGGCCTTCATAGAACATATTCGGGAAAATTAAAGACAAAGTCAACACAAACATATTTTTTCAAGAATATGTTCTATTCAAGGCCACTAGTTGAACTGATTAATATTGTGTTTGTGGAATATGAGTACAGCAAGAAAATCCACCTGTTTTCAGCCATCTCAGGGGGCGGCCAATTTGTTGCTTCTGACAACTAAAAATGACATCATAGTTGCTCAGGGCTCAGATAACGACCAATGATGGCTCAACTTCAGAAAACAGATTAGATGTGATTGGTCGTTACCTGAACCCTGAGCAGATGGCTAAAAACAGGTGGATTAAATCTTATCCCACAAATCCGATATTAATCAGAATGCCTTGTTTCAACTAAGTAGGCTTGCATAGAACATATTCTTGAAAAAAATATGTTTGGGTTGACTTTCACTTTAAAGAAATTGATCTTGAGCACCTTCCAAAGTAGCTTTTTATTCCCTTGCCCTCCCTTTTTATGACCAATTTACATGCACTACATTAATGTAACAGATTAAATATGTTTTAAAATTGTAATTTTCTTGATATGCCTTCCTTGTAATGACTAATTAATAAAACATTTGGTTTTATCACAAACACATTTGTAATAGTAATTATGTTCTGAAGTTGTTTCTTAACATAGAGGCAACCTTGTTGTTACTAAAACCTTTTTTGCCATCCTGAGGAAGAGAAAAATCCTGAGAAAATCCCCATGTGACCACATCCAAGTGTCCTTGAGCAAGTTACCCGGTTCATCAGGAGGTAATTGAGAACTGTGTGAAAGTACTTGAAGTACCTTGAAAGTAGGAAACGCTATACAATTGAAAGTTTACAAAGCTGTATCCCTGTAAAGTATCCCTTTAAGCACTCGACTTGGTTTTTCTATTCATCTATTGGACATATTACAAGTAGACCCAAATACAGCATAATGCTTCATGTATTTTAAGTATAAACTGTGAAGCTCTTGATTTGATGCTGCTAAAGCCAGACTGACAAAGTTTGTGCAGCAGATATCCAAACACAGACAGGATTAATATCAAGGAAAGAAGATAATGCAGAGCCTGTTTTCCTGTGTGTCAATCTGACATACACACACACACACACACCCCAACACACGCACGCACACCTCCGCACACACACAGGCACGATTTACATTACTCCTTTACAAGATGTCGGTTGTTTTGGTCCGTATAGTATCTAATCAGCACATCAGCTGCCGTGACGATGACATTCCTCCACACTCTGTCCAATAAATGTTGAGGACATATGATGGCTTTAGTTTCAATTTATTTGCAGGATTATTGCACACAACTTGGTGGCGTGTCCGTTTGTCTGACCAGAGAGAGTCTAACTACACAACATTTTGGATTAATATAACAAACGGGAATGACTTTGTTGGCAGGTTTGTGTATTTGTTTGTCGGCTTCAATCGCCTAAATATCACATTTACAGTAAAAGTACTTATTGCACGTTCTATTTTAAAGAAATTTGACAAAAATGAAAATCTCTACATTTTATACCCCGTTGATGGTCACAGGGAGCCGAAACAAATCCAATCTGACATCAAGGCAAAGCAGTTTTATTTATATACCACATTTCATACACAAGGCTCAATGTGCTTGACACAGGCAAAGACACAACACCTACAAGCATTTACAAACAGTTCACGACATTCAAAAGCAAAGCAGAGAAAACAAAAGTAGCTTACAAAAATTACTAGAATGTACGTTGACAACATTTAACACATTAACAGAAAACTTTATCGCCTACAAACTGGGCATCCGTCATAGGAGTTTCAATGTGTGCTTGATGTTCCTTCGGAGCCAGAATCTCGTCTTATCTGTTGTTGCATATAAACATGGCCTTTGTTTTGGGAACGTGGCGCCCCGTGACACACACTTTGGACATTGTTGGCAGTCAGTAATTTGATTCTCTGCTTATTAAGATAAATGCCATTGCATTGGAAAAGAAGATGACGTTCCCCAAATGCGGACAAATTGTCATTAAAATTCACAGACAGAGAAGCACAGATGCTTCTCAGCCATCTTGACAGTGACATTACCCGGCTAAAACACTAAAATTTCTTCATTTTTGCAAGCAATCCTCAGATGAGCAATGCAGCTTGTTGAAATAATTGACCTGAATGTGACAATTTTACACACAACCTAAAGTCACGGTTTGCTTAAAAAAAAAAAATAAAATTTGAAATAGTAAATCAAACATAAATGTGCTAAATATGACACACATTCAACTGCTGGTAACATAAACACATATGACAAGGATTAACATCCTTAAAATTGTATTAATTAAATGCATTGCACCATCATTAATTAAATGCATTGCGCCACGCAATGCATTCTGGGATCTATAGATATGCAAAACAGGTAAATATAACACACCCGGACGTGAAAGCTCGTAAGGACAAAAGGGTGTTGCCATGTTCCATGTTTGTGGATGTCACAAAAATTAAAAAAATTTAAAAGAAATCAGGGATGCATTTACTGTATTGATGCCACACGCTTTGGCGTTGACATAAAAGTAAGATTCATGACAAGTTATGACCTATTATCAATGGCCGGCACCAAAATCTGTGAGCTGGGCTTGGGCTGTTCGTGCTTTTGTTACAAGATAATAGCTCGCTGAAGTGATAAATGCACTATCCATCCATCCATTATCGATACCGCTTCTCCTCACAAGGGTCGCGGGGCGTGCTGGAGCCTATCCCAGCTGTCCTCGGGCAGTAGGCGGGGGACACCCTGAATCGGTTGCCAGCCAATCGCAGGGCACACTAAGACAAACATCCGCACTCACAATCACACCTAGGGGCAATTTAGAGAGTCCAATCAACTTACCGTGCATGTTTTTGGAATGTGGGAGGAAACCGGAGTACCCGGAGAAAACCCAAGCAGGCACGTGGAGAACGTGCAAACTCCTCACAGGGAGGCCAGAGCCGGGATCGAACCCACGACCTCTGAACTGTGAGGCAAAGGTGCTAACCAGTCGCCCATCATGCCGCCCCGATAAATGCACTATATAAATAAAATTGTATTGTATTTATTTATAGTTCATTTTATTGTGTGTTCTATACAAAGTATGCATTTAATCAACAAATGGACAAAAAGTTAATAGAAATTTGCCATTAATTTCATGCAATTTAAGGAAAAATGCTATTTTGGAATAGCTAGGTGACCAAAAAGGAAGTATTTGTTAACAATATATTTGCAGTTATTTGATGGAAATAGGCACCAGTCCGGCCTGCAAATAGCAAAAATCTGCGTATAATTGACGGCAGTTGTTTTTCCAAGTTAAATACTTGATTTTATTATATACAGTACTTGATTTTCTTCAATGTGGCCCCTGAGCTCAAATGAGTTGGACAACCCTGATTTAGAGTCTTCCTTGAACTTAACATGCATGTGTTAGATGTGGGAGGAAGCCACACCAAAGAAAACCCACACCAGCACATGGGAAAACATGCCATCTCCACATGGGAAGGCCAGAGCCCGGATTCAAACTCACAACCTCAGAACTGTTAGGTGGATGTGCTAACCACTCGAAACATGTCATATTTAATATGATAAATAAAAATACTAAATTACCTTCATGAATTTCTATTTGATTTATGGTTAATTTTGATCATTTTAGTAGTTGTGTGGTCAGAATGTTCATATTAAATGTAAGCCCATATATCCAGTTTTAGTTGAGACAAACGTGATCATCCCGGTAATGCCTTTTGCCCCACAATCACGTACATATCATTGTATCTGCACTGAGAGGAGTGCTTCATTGTAATAGAGCAACCTCTGACCCTTTTGGTTGATGAATACTGCGGATTACATGATAATCCACTAGCAGGAGGGACACAAAGGGAAGTCAAATTAGAGCATGCTGGGACACAGCCATGGCATCAGTATTATGAAACTTGTACTAAGGTCGCAATTAATATCGTATTTAGCCGTATCATGAAAACCACATGCATACAACAACAGGGAATATGAAGATTTTTATGCAATTATTTTTGTAGCCAGGGTGATTTTATGTTTTACTTTTTTTTCTTCAGTTTAGGGTTAGGGTGTCTAAACATGTTGCTGCACTTCATCGTGAAAAACAAACTTGATTCGCAAAGTAAAGATGCACTTTTGTTATATTACAACTGAACCACCTTACGAATGTAAATTAAGCCTGGTAATCAAACAACTACGTAATTGCAGATAGAAGGCTAAGAAAGGGAAGGAGCGAGAGGTTCATTCAGGTAGCTGGAAAAACGAGAAGAGGAGCATCACACTTTACACTGACACTCAGAGGATGTGGATAGATACATTAGGGACTACATAGCTGAAAGCAAAGACAATAAAAAGGGTATTTTTGTGTATGTGTGTGTGATTAATCCATTCAGCAGTCCATTTCCAGCCAGCCACGACGCCAGGATCTTTTTTCTCCAACGGCTAAAGATGGGCTTGACCGATATGTGGCGGGGCTGAGGGAAAAAAAATGATTTTCATGATTTCACCTACTTGTTGTACTCTCATATTTTTCAACAATAGTGTGATACACACCACAATGTTTGAATGGAAGCATGGAACTGCCAATGTGGAGTGAACATTTTTGGCTGGCAAACTAACTTGCAAAGTACCTTCAAACGTATTGATAAAATGTACAAAGTTGACTAAATGCTAAAAACATTGCATTTTTCCCCATAATGTCACGGAGTATTGACTTGCACATGAGCAGGTAAAAAAATGTTATATTTTCACCATTTGGCCTACATTATACTAATACATTCGAAAATGAAGTAAGTAAACATTGTTTATTAATCATTTTTATGGTTTTATTATAGTCTGCAGTGCATGATTTAAGCACTTAGCATTTGAAAATGCTGTGTTTTTAGCTTTTATCCTACCTTTTATCAATACGTTTGAACATACTTTGCAAATACATTCAAACGTGCAAATAACTGAAAGACTCACCCCGCTCCTCCCTGCCTTCACAAATGGGGTACCACTGCAGCACAAACACGGGAAAAGGAGAAGGGAAAAGGAGAAAGAAAGAAAGAAAGAAAGAAAGAAAAAGAAAGAAAGAAAGAAAACGAAAGAAAGAAAGAGCAAATTGCGATTGGCTGGCTACCAGTTCAGGATGTATACCACCTAGCTCGGACAGGCTCCACCCTCATGAGGATAAGTGGTTTGGATAATGGATGGATGGATCAATAAGTGAATAAATCAATTGCTGGGTGGGGAGATGCTGAACAGATTATATACTGTATATCTAAAAATCACAATGACAGAAGAAATCTCTTAATTCTTCACAATTGTAGACGTTGCTTTTTACTTGGGTTTGTTACTGCTTGTATTATGAATGTTTTGGGCAAAATTGGTATATGTGTAAACAATGTCTTCTTAGCAATTTTGTGTTTGCTATGATGTAAAAGTAATGATTTTGTTTGACATTGACACTAAGAATCAAATGTTGTTTTCCCAAAGACAGATTCTTTAATAGTTTCTATAGGTTAATTGTAAATGAGTTCTTTAAATATACAGTTAATATGAATGTATTGTGGAAGAATATTAAGTGACCTAAGAATACTGAATTCATATGAAAAAGGCAGGAAAGTCAAAATTCTTCCCCAGATGTGTCATAATGTGGCAAGATGCAAAACGGGGAGGAGCCAAATGCGAGAGGGCGAGGCATGAGGACTGGTTAAAATGCTTTAATGAAAACGAAATGAAACACAATAGACCGGATAGTGTGGTTACGTGGCTTGGCTTGTGGAGGTGACGAGGCTTGACTTGGTGCCGAGGCTTGATGAGACAGGACAACAGGTTCCACCGACAGCACGACAACACCATAGACTAGTGATGGGATGAGCAACACTGGTGCATCAGCACTGTGCCGAGATCTCAAATGTGTTACCCCGTATTGGTGCGTGTATCGCTTTAACAAAAAATCATGTGATCAATACAGGAAGTGTGTCGTTTGGCTGTGCCGTGTCAAAGTGTTTTTATAAGGAAACAAACTACAGTGATCCCTCGGTACTTTGCGCTTCAACTTTCGCGCCCTCGGTGCATCGCGGATTTTTCAGAAGCATTCATAACAAATGAAAAATGAAACAAAACAGCCATATTGGCAGCCTTATTGCAGAGAGACGCATTGTTTCAAAGACTCGGAGGCTTTGTACATACCCGCAGGCACTCATAAAAGGCACGTGACTGGTTCCCAGCGCGAGATCGACCAACGAGAGCACAAGTGGATTTACTTTTTCGACATCACCAAATAAAGTGTGAAAGTGTTTGTTAGTTTTGTCTTAGGTTGTCTTAAGACAGCTTACCTTAACTACAATCCCACGTTGCATTTTATCCAAAGGACTTTGTTGATGTTATTGTGCAAAAGATAAAGTTAATGCATGTTTCCCCTTGGGCGGCCGTGCTTCTTCTTCGTTAAGTCTTAGATCGCTAAGACGTTTAAATGAAGTAGGAGGAGAAGAAGAAGAAAAAAAAGCAGGTGAAGAAGAAGGAGGGAATGAGAAGAAGCGGCCGTTTTTACTTTCACTTTTCACGACGACGACAAGCGTTTTAAAGTGCAGAATTGGATAAATTACACTATGGCATTCTAGTTAAGGAAAGTCAATTTTATGATAAAGATTTAAACATTAACGTAGTTTTTAGCAAACGTTAAGTCGTGATCGTCAGCTGCCGTGGTTGAAGCTCATGTTCCTCTCACAGCCTACAGGTTGGTATTTATTCATTTTTCATTTTTAAAGTTAAATTGATTGTGTAACAAGTATTTTGAAGTGTGGGAACCATGTCCGGGGTTCGCAACACCGTAACAGAGGCGCAAATCCCCCCAAAATAAAATTGTACGATAAATAACGTAGGAAATAATAATAATCGTAATCATAAGTCCGACTCTACTTTGCGGTTTTCACTTATCGCGGCGGGTTCAGCCCCCCCATTAACCGCGATGAATGAGGGACCACTGTATATGTTGTGGGTTTGTTGGATGGAGATTGAACATTTTGGTTAGCAAAATCCCATACATAACTCACACGTTATCTCTAAATTTGATATATATTACATGCTCATTTGAGCCTTTACACAAACAAGCAGATTTTGAACTCTTCTCATCAACAACTTCACTCAGCAAAGAAATGGAGCAAATACAGTATACAAAGAGCACATTTTAAGTACAAAACTAGCAATTGAATAAAGATTTAATATTATTTCACGAGCTAATGTTGGGTCAGCATGCAAGTTTATCCTTTTTTACATAATATGACCTGCAATGATTTCTGATGTACAGCAGAGGTCAGTGTTGACTGACCAACACAGTATCAATACAGTGTCAACACAGTTTGGGTACTGTGTCAATACACTCCATGAGGTATCATCAACCCATCACTACCATAGACTACGACAACAGCGAATACACGACAATAACCCGACAAGGACTGAACAAGAACTAGCAATTTAAATACAAGCACACTGACGAGACAACGACAAACACCTGGACAAGAGACACAAGGTAGGAGGGAGCTGATTGGCCAACACTAGGGAGTGGAAGGCACACAGGTGGACACAATAATCATGACGAGACAGACACAGAACATTGTGAAAAACATGAAACTAAAGAAAGCAGAGAACCAAAACAAACCAAACATGACAAGATGGAAGTGGCCAGAGAGTGAACAGGGTTGGGACATCCCTGGTTACAAGGTAGCTCCGCCCATATTTCCAGCACACTAGTGAACTTTCTTTTTAGGAGCTAAGTGAGATCCAAAACAACAACAACCAAAACTTGAAGGCTTTGCTTTCAGAGGGGACTACGGTTGTACAGTGTACTTTCACAACTTTTCTGACAAGCTGACCAACTACAAGACTTTTGTGTGGACATTGTCAACTGAAGATCAAAGACGAGGAGTCTGGCACATGGGTGGAGTTTTCTTTATTTTGGTATTTTCATAGACGGGCACAGGTAGAAGAGTGCAATTGCGCCATTGTGGGAGTGAGCACAGCCAACTTACTCCCTGGCCAATGAAAGTGTGTGAACTCATTTTCTTTAAAGTCAGCGCATACAGTCTTTGACATTAAAGAAGCAGAAGTAAACGCACTGGAGTCCATGCAGAAGATCAAAGCACGCAAAGCATAAGGAACTGCAAGCAGATCCCACTTGTGGAAGATGTATAGTTGGCTATGGCTAGCACAGATCACTGCTGTGAAGTGGGCACTTGAATTGATTTCTACAGTGATTCAGAGGGTTCGCTATTCATCATCATCATCATCATTCACCTTTATGAATGAAATCCATTGACATCCACTCACATATATCAGCGGCACAAAAATGAAGATACGCCAGTTTTTATGCCGAGCGCAGGTGCACTGCCTACAAAATTAGAGCCCTATGAGTGTGAAAACACTCCTTACTCAGGGATTTCATTCATTAATAATTCACCTACCCAGTCTTCAATATCCAGTGTCTCATCAACTTCTGGTTGAAAGAACAGGTAAAGAAAAATTCCTGTATACATTTGAAGAAAAAAACAAAAACAATGTATGAACAGTATACTAATACACAAAAAACTCTGAGCTGTAAAATCAGGTCTTGACAGAAACATATTCAATATTTAGTTGGCAACTCACTGCACACATTGAGCTCAACCAGAAATATAGCATTTAAGTGGAAAGTGGTAAAAGTAGTAGTCGTATTGAATATTTTAAATGATTATAAGTGGAGAGTTTTATGTGTTCTGATGACGAGTACAGCCAGTGTAGGTTGTTTCATCTCATTCTGTTTGGAAACCTTAAGCCTCTTTTGCAACTTAATTTCCTGATGGAGCTGGAGGTTAACAAGGTTCAGTGGACTCAGTCTGTCAGAAGAAATTAAACTAAACTCCTGGGGAATTGCTTCAGTCTCTCAATTTGTGCCAAATCACCTAGGGAGCTGTGCAGCGAAGCAACTGATAATTCACCCTTGATTCCGCACAATCAGTCTTCCCAAACATTGGTTAATTAACTCCTGCAGGCTTGACATCCCAGCCTTATCAGCTGGCAGAAAGTCTACTTCCACAGGGCATCCTTGCTTTAACATGCTGTGCAACTATCCTTCATTAATATGTAGCACAGCTTTACTTAACCATTCAGGCTTTGTTTGTGTTGTTTTTCTGTCTCCTCTTTCTCATAATGTAATTAGGAGATGCTGGTTCCAGGAGGAGGAAACCCTCAGAAAGGAATCAGATTATTTAGGACAGGAGTCATATTGCAATTATTGACAAGCAGCTCTTTGAGCCACTGACTCATCTTACAGATAGCGGAAAGAACATTTCTTAGAGTGCTTTAGTGTGAACAAAGCTAAACAATCTTTATTGCATCACTAAGGTTACTAGACAATTTTACTGAGGAAAGATTGCAGTCCCTCACAGAGTTGGTTTTTTGTACTTGTTCTAAGCAATAATGAAGTGAAATTACCAGAATTACATTTTGGAGATGTTATTGACAGAAGGAAGATTAAAACACCTCAAGCATCAGCAATAAAATACAAAATTATATAGAAGGGCTTTGCAGCTGATAAAAAAAAAGAATGTCCTCACATTCTTTCAAATTCAGAACAGATTGCTCTTCTGGCTACTTGGCAGCGACAGCATGTACAAGTCAACAGGGAATGTCAACATCCCTCAGCATGGCAAACAAACCGGCAGAATAACATACCACATAGCATCAATGGTGTGTGTTTGCTTGGCGTGTATAGGAAGGCTGAAAGGACTTCTGGTTGCTCGTCAAATATTTTGAATTGAAAGAGGACATTTTCCGCTCCAATCCGGAAGGCCCATGTTTGTTATCAAAAATAATGCTGCAGTGAAGGGACACGTCATCATCATTTGTCTCATCAAGTGCATACCTGTTTATTTCCCGTAATTTGTCCACCAAAATCACATAGTTTCCGTTGCAGTAAACAGCTTTACTTCTTAATTTGCCAGTCTTGTTGTACATTAAATGGCTATGGTGTATATTAAATGTCCATGTACAGGTTCTTACACAATACATCTAATATATACCGTAATAATCTTGTCTCTGTCATATGCTTCATGTAAATGATACTGTGCTTTACATATGGGAACACTAGTCTAATGATACTATGTGAAGTAGCAAAAAAAAACTGTTTAGCGGACAAATAACTGAAATGTGAATCCAATGATTCACAGATGTCCATAACCGTCTAAATTCATTGGAATTGCCTTAAATGTCCAAGAAAATGATGCATGCAATTGTTTGAGATTTGTTGGCCAGAGATAGATTGCGCTAACTGAGGTGAAGATTAAAGTTGGACAATTGACTTGCATCCTGTGAGACCAATCACAGCCAAATGAGTCAGACCCACTTGATCAATTTGTAATAATTGATGAACAGATTGGATAGGGATTTTTTTCCGGGTTTTTTTAACACTAGAGCCCAAAACAATTTCTTCCGTACTTTTGAATCAAGAGTTCCTGAGCACAACGTCTATGCTTGCAGAGAGAAGACAGATAGTTAAGCCGTCAAAGTGCACAATATCAACATTGACTCACTGGCTCTGCTTCACACTCCCAGTTTATGCAAAGAGAAAGGCTCACACCTCCCCTCCATGTTGTTTTGTGCCTGTAGTCAAACACAGTAAAAGCAGGGGATGTACTTTAATTGAATCACATGCTGCCTTCCCCTCTCCAGGACTGAAATACTGCAAATGATGTATGTATGTATGATGTCTCATTTGTTTATTACAATGTGTCATAAACTACTTCTTCTACTACTATTGTAATGGCAGTAGTAGTAGTAGTAGTAGTTGTTTCCATTCTTCGTTTTTTAATACAGATTCTACAGGATCGCCAAGATCATGATCATCATCATCCTCCACAATGCAAAAGAAAAACATGCCAAACTAGTGTTTTAATTCCAAATAGTACAAAAATTGTGCCCGAAGCATACAAACATCCCTGAGTTGCATCTGTTATGTGGGAGAGAGGCGCAACCTGATACACAGCTGAAAAACATCTAATTACATTTTTCACATTCAATCATCCATTTAAGGTTATCGTGAAAAAACAGCACTAAAATAAACGTCTATCAAACCTGTACCACTACTATATGCAATAATTAGTCTTATTCTATTCTGATTTGTGTGTGTGTTTTATTATTCATGTAGCAATGAGAGAGCTATTATTACGAATCAGACCATAGAAATATGTGACACCCAGTTTATGTAAATGTGACATTTCCAATCAATGTATTTGAAAATAAAGATAGAACATTGTTTCATAACACTGGATGTGAATTTCTGACCATCACTGATTTTCATGATGCATATTAAACAGCTCTACAGTGATACTGAGTCTCACCCACTTACTTCCTCTTGTGTTCTGTTGCTATTCCCGTGGAGCAGCACTGAGTCAAAGACACCTACAAGAACGAAAACACCTTTTTTTTTCTGCATGTCATTCGACTCAAGTATGAAAACGGAACGTAATTCCATGCAGTTTTGAAAACTGCAATCCCACTGCTGTGTTGCGGGGATACTTGACGAGCAAGAGGCCCATTATCCTGCTACAGAGGATGTTCAGCTACTCAGCACCCACGTGCACCACTCAGGCTCTCACACACATACACACACACACAAACACGCACATTTAGCACATGTGCATAATACTTTGAACTCCCATTGTCAAATTAGCCTCCAAACAAGGTATTATTTGTATTTCTGAATTACCTTCTGTAATTTGGCTGTTGTTAGTTGCATAGCAATTAATTATTTGTATTTCCGAATTACCTTCGATAATTTGGCTGTTGTTATTTGCATAGCAATTATTTCTCATGCTCTGCAGGTTTACCAAAGATAAAAGGCTGAGAGAGCAGGGGGAAACCTAAACAGGTGTCAAAGGGGGAAGGGTTTTCTCTAGGCCAATGGTGCTCAAGTCTGGTCCTCAAGAGCCCTCTAGGCCCTCTGTCTCCAGTGATTCACATTATTAGTTACATACTGTATATATACTATGCTGAACAAAAATATAAATGCAACACTTGTTTTTGCACCCATTTTCCGTGAGCTGGACTCAAAGACCTAAAACTTTTTCTTACATACACAAAAGGCCATTTCCCTCAAGTAGTGTTCACTAATCTGTCTAAACCTGTGTTAGTGAGCATTCCTCCCACCTCACAGGTGTGGCATTTCAAGATACTAATTATCCAGCATGATTATTGCACAGGTTGGCCTTAGGCTCGACACAATAAAAGGCCACTCTGAAATGTGCAGCTTTATCACACAGCATAATGCAACAGATGTTGCAAGGTTTGAGGGAGTGTGCAGTTGGCATGCTGACAGCAAGAATGTCCACCAGAGCTGTTGCTGCCATGTTCCTTTCCTGTGTTCTGTGGCTGATTGTGTTATTTTTCCAGTCCTGGTCTGGTGGATGGGCGGAGCATTCAGTGCACACCTGCTTGGCATTATAATCAGCTGGGTATATACAGTAGGTGCTGGAGAAGTGGAAGATAGTCATTGGAATATTGTTGCTGTTAGTCTGGTTCCCTTTTTTTGTTTTGATGCCGTGCATGTTTTCACAGCCATATAATATGTTGTTTAACTTCTTCACACGTAGGTAATTCCTGTTTTCACAATTCTATGAAAAATTAAGTCTAGATTAGGTTTGTTTGTCTCTTTTCTGTTTATAAACCAACCTGGTTTAGATTGTCGCTGTCCTTGTGTAGTCAGGACTTATTTTCATTTATTGTACTCACCTGTCTTTCTCACACAATTGGGCTGAGTTCTTTCGTTAATCTCTTACTGCGCTTCCGTTACATTAATTTACGTTCAGTGTTTTTGTTTGTTATTCCGGCGTCTATCTTCTGATGTGCTCCACCCATCCACTAGTGTTGTTTTGTGTTTTTGTGTCAGCCTTACACTGCTTTTTTTTTTTTTTTTTTTTTTCGTCGTTCACGTTCGCATGCTTTCTTGGTTTAATAAAGCATTGTATTCGTTCATAAATTTTGTTTGGCTCTGCTTTGGGGTTTGGAATTCTGTGCGCGTGATCGTGACAATTCCCCGTGAACATAATGTTCATTTCTCTATTGTAAGCAGTCTCCAAAGGTGTTTCAGACAATTTGGCAGCACGTCCAACTGGCCTCACAACCTCAAACCACGTGCAGCCACAACAGCCCAGGACCTCAACATCCAGCATGTTCACCTCCAAGATCGTCTGAGACCAGCCATCCGGACAGCTGCTGCAACAATCGGTTTGCATAACCAAAGGTTTTCTGCACAAACTGTAAGAAACAGTCTCAGGGAAGCTCGTCGGGGTCTCAACCTGACTGTAATTTGTTATCGTAATCGACTCAAGTGGGGATATGCTGACATTCAATAGTATCTGGCATGTTGTAAAGGTGTTCTCATCATGGATAAATCCTGGTTTTTACTGTTCAAAGCAGATGGCAGCAAAGCGTGCGTCTTGTGAGTGGTTTGCTGATGTCAGATCTGTGGATCAAGTGGCCCATGATGGCGGTGGGGTTGTGTTATGGGCAATGAACACTGATGCATTTTATGGATGGACTTTTGAATACACAGAGATACCGTGATGTGATCCTGAGGCCTATTGTTGTGCTGTTCATCCACAAGCATCACCTCATTTTGCAAGGCTCTGGACACAATTCCTGGAAGCTGAAAACATCCCTGTTCTTGCATGGCTAGCATACTGACAGGACATGTCACCCGTTGAGCATGTTTGGGATGCTCTGGGTCGGTGTAAACGACAGCGTGTTCCATTTCATGCCAATATCCAGAAACCTTGCACAGCTATTTAAGAGTGGCCCAACATTGCACAGGCCAC
Source organism: Filicampus tigris (assembly GCF_054856515.1). NCBI lineage: Eukaryota > Metazoa > Chordata > Actinopteri > Syngnathiformes > Syngnathidae > Filicampus > Filicampus tigris. The sequence goes on from NC_141219.1 coordinate 28,354,853, forward strand.
AATCCTCAACCTAATCATCTCTATGCAAAGGATATGTATTGCACTGTGTGAGGTAAATAAACCCCACAATAGACTAAAACTGCACATTTCAGAGTGGCCTTTATTGTGGCCAGCCAAAGGCGCACCTGTGCAATAATCATGCTGTCCAGTCAGCATCTTGATATGCTCACATCTGTGAGATGGGATGGATTATCTTGACATAGGAGAAATGCTCACTAACACAGATTTAGACCAATTTCTGAACAATATTTGAGAGAAATGGGCTGGGGGCTGGGGGGTGTGCGCGTGTGCGTGTGTGTGTGTATAGAAAAGGTTTGAAAGTGTTGCATTTGTTTCTGGTCAGTGTGAATCACTGATTTATAAAAACTTCAAAAGGACACATCAAAATCAGTTAATGTAATTGTTGGCGCCGCTACCAATATTTTATATTCATAGTTGAGTGTTTATCATCACAAATAAATTGACAGCCTTAAACATTCATCACAACACACAAACTTTCATGAAAAAATGAATCACAATAAATAAAAAACATTGGTTTTGTATTTACTTATATCCTAAACATTTTAAGATTCAAATAATTATAGTAGATTAATACTTTTTCCAAAATGTGTTTGTGTGCTTGCTTGTGCGTGTGTATGTGTGAAGGGGAAACTGGGGGCATTAACTGCGTGCACTTTGTCGGAAGGCACTTTATGAAGTTCATACCATTGACTTGCATTAGTTTAGTTGGCAGAGGTGACCCATTCAATATGGCAGATGCGCTTTACGTATAACAACAACTGGCGACCCCGCTCAAGGCGATTTCTAGGGGCGCGTTCGGAATGATCTTCGCGCGCGCATGGGTTCACTCCGACCGCTCGGAAACTAAGTGCGTTGCAGTTCGGAAATTTAGTGACCACCAAAACCGGAGTGCCGGTGCCCGGTGCACCCACTAGGCTCTCCAACTGGGGACACGGTGCCGTCCCGATGGAAACAGTTCAAGGACGGGCCGCTGATTCGTTTAGAACATAGGCTGCGTTTGGAAATTAACGGGAGGGGAGCGCGCTTTTACTTTTTAAATTCAATTTAATTTACTTGAATTAACTCTTGACGGCCGTACACCACTCTGAAAGTGGTGTACGCAGCCAGCACTGGCGCACCGTCTCCACAGTCGGAGCGTCTAATGCGCGCACCGGTACTCAGTTTTAGTGCACCCTGGATAACCAAACAGCAAGTTTGAACAGAGTCACTGATAGTGTAGTGGTACACACGCCTGAGTTGTGTGTGGGCAGTGTGGGATCGATTCCCGCTCACTGACGGTGTCTGTGTGTGCCCTGCGACTGGCTGGCGACCAGTTCGGGGTGTAGTCTGCCTTCGCCCGTTGACGGCTGGAATAGGCTCCAGCACCTCCCCGCGACCCTGTATAGGATAAGCGGTTTGGAAGATGATGACAAATTTGAACAATGTCTGAGTTGCTGAACTGGCGGAGTTTATTTCCGAACGCGCCCATGTAGCAATCACAAGGCACGTGTCATACATTCCGCAGAAAAGAAAAATAAGCCGTTTAGTAGGGGAAAGAATTTGTATTTATTTATTATTTTTTAAAATATCTATAATATATTTTGTTGTTGTAGGTAAAGTGCTTTGTTACAGCGGTAGCTGTTGTGAAATGCGCTATATAAATACAATTGTATTGTATTGTATTGTATTGTATTGTATACTGTATCACTTATTTAAGTACGCTGCAGACTTCCGTGTACATGAAGCTTTAAAGGTTCCACCCACATGCTATTGACGCCACATCTCGCGATATTTGGTGCGTTCATATACAGCGCTCGCCCCTACTCTCGTTCTTTCTTTCACTCGTTAACCGTGAAGGTGCAACAGTAATCGGTCGTCCCGAATCGGGTTCATCCGACACCCTCACCAATCAAGCTGAACTGAGCTCAACCTCTAGACCAACATGCCTCCCAAATTCGACCCCGGCGAGATTAAAGTTGGTATGTTTATCCTGTCATACGGTACTTAAAGGAGATGCTCGTGTGACAATCGAGATGGAGTCGCACTCTGTCGACCTCCCCACGGCGCATTCACAATGGTAATATTGGGGCTCGAGCTGTGACGGGCGTGTGTTTGACAGATGTGTTTGTAGACTATTTGGTTGGGGCATGAATTACGTTGTGTTAAACGTTGTAACGCGACCGACCCACTCGTGCTTTGCCACGTGGGCTAAACTGTTAGCTGCTAGCTTTTAGCTCCTATGTCATAATGGCGGCACAATGAAGCCGTTAGCTGCTAGCTTTTAGCTCCTATGTCATAATGGCGGCACAATGAAGCCACATTGGCGTGTTTTATTAATCATCGTCATTGTTTCAATCCTTGCCGCGGGCTCATCTCTAGCAATGGAAAATGTAGCAAACGTGTACTTAACATACCTCAGTTAAATTAACTTACGTGTGTAACACATGACGTTCTTTATGATTGATTCACAACTTGTCTGGCTCAATTGTGTAAAGATATATTCACAATCAAGTCCAGAATTCATATTTCATAGCAAAAATGCATATTCAGTAACTCAGTAGTCTTTACTCCTTTAAAGGCAGGAAGCTTTTAAGCTCAGATAACACAATACATGTGACTGCAACTTTTGTTACTTCAAATGGATGCCATGACCTAAGGATGTTGAGCCATCATTTTAAATGTAAAGTAATAAAATTATCTAACTACAAACTGAAAGATAATCAGCATGTCTTAAATCGTACTAAAGGTTCAGACATTTCCACGGTTGCCCAGTACAGTCAACATACAGCCCTACATTTGCACAAATCTGCTTGATGTTTTAAAGTTGACTTGCATTACGAACATTGTCTTGCAGTGTACATGAGATGCACAGGAGGAGAGGTTGGTGCAACATCAGCCTTGGCCCCCAAAATTGGGCCCCTGGGTCTGGTGAGTATTTTGCTAGGGTTTACACAAACATGCCTCCCGCCACTATGCCGGTCTGCCAGAGTGACTTGGTGTAATCCAGTGGGGGCTCAGAGTGACCTGGCTTTAGGAAACAGAGTTGCCCAAACAAAGGGTCAACCCTGTGCCGAAAAGTCTAGAACACTTTTTGTCCTGTCCAAACTGTGCCTTTGTCCCTCTAGTATTATTGCCTTGATGTATAATAACCCAATGGTTTAACATTTACCAAAGGCGTTTACCTCAGTGCACATTTTCCATTCTGCTTAAGAGGCTAGCTGTCACTTATTTAAAAAAAAAAAATATGAATGTGAATCTGATGAAAAAAAAAATATGAAAAGCCCCATATAGCAAGCTCAGATTGGTTATTTGATTCAATTTGAGAAACTGGGCCCTTTGTTCTCTTACAGTCCCCCAAGAAAGTTGGTGATGACATTGCCAAGGCCACCGGTGACTGGAAGGGCCTGAGGATCACCGTCAAGCTGACTATCCAGAACAGACAGGCAGCGGTATAGACACTTAAGTTTCTTTGAACTGGGGACATGTTTGAGTTGATGACAAAGTAACACCCTGCTGAATAGGGAGGGTTTAAGTGGAAATGAGGACTTAGTCTTGATTATGTCTTGATAGATTGAGGTGGTTCCCTCTGCCTCTGCACTGATCATCAAAGCTCTGAAGGAGCCCCCTCGTGACAGGAAGAAGGTCAAGAACAGTAAGTGGCTGCTGTTTAAATAATTAAATTTGTTAATAAGTTCCATGTTGTCTTAGGTTTCAGACACTTGTCAAAATTCATAAAGGATAATGACCTACAACATACACTAAACACTGTTTAAACTTAGTCCGAGAGGCAATTCTTCAGGCAATCCCCTGTAGGCCCCAGTGATGCCAATATGATGACGTTGTCGCTGACACGTTTTTGGAAATGAAAGCAACACACTCCATTGACTCGGATGCAATTTTCATCTCCCTTCAATATGTCCTCTTAATCTTTTTTTTTTTTTTTTCTCTCTCTCTCTCTCTCTCTCTCTCCAGTCAAGCACAGCGGAAGTGTGACCTTTGATGACATCGTGGGTGTGGCTCGTGTCATGCGGCCTCGTTCCATTGCAAGGGAGATGTCAGGTAAGAGTCCAATTTGGTCAGGCTGGAGTAGTGTATATCAGGTCCTGTATTACTACTATTGGTTGTCTGTTAGCCTCCCGCCACTATGCCTGTCTGTCAGAGTGACTGAGTATAATCCAGTGGAGGCTCAGATTGACCCGGCTTTAGGAAACAGAGCTGCCCAATATAATGGACAACTCTGTGCCGAAAAGTCTGGAACACGATAATGGGGATGTATATACTAGGAGTGTAACGTCTCGGTGCGGGCTTCGCGGTTCGGTGCACGCAGTCATGCGACGAATACGTTTGATTGGGTAGTCAACCCCAACTGCGGTGGGAGCGTTTCTGGTGGCGCGTTTCAATTGGAGTCAGTGTAGTTTGCGCAGGCGGTTGCGTGCAGGGCGGTCGGTGCGAATGATGCGTTTGGAGCGGTGGGACGCAGAGCGAAGCACCGAAAATCCGTCCATTTGTCAGCCAATCAGCATCAGGCATACTGTGATGGTCACAGCCAAACAGCATCCTGTTCACTCGCTGGCTTTTTTTTTTTTTTTTTTTTTTTTTTTTTAGTTCTTAATCTCAATATTGTTAGCAATAGCATAGTGTGTCGGCCATTTGATTGCGATGTTTAAAAAAGCTGTCGTAGTCTACCCCCAAATGAAGCCCCTCCCCTCTCCGCTATGCACGAATGAACGACTGCAGTATCCAAGCGACCGCCACATTTGCCCGTGGTCCCTGTCATATACAATCGCACAAGAGCCGTGGTGGAGCATGAGCTGTCCTCTGCTGCTCTAATAATGAAGTTAAAGTTACTAGTTGGCAAGCGCTACCTGACTTTATCTGCCACCTCATTCTATCCATGCAAGAAAGGGTGTTTTCCTGTTTAATCTTTTTTTTTTTTGTTATTATTTATGAACAACCCTAATGCGCAAGTTTTTATTCTGTTTTGTGCTTTTATAACAGGGAATGTTTTTGCTTTATAGCAAATTGATTTGTAGCTTGCTCTCTGTTAAAACTAAATTAAAAAAAAAAAGGCTAGTTTTATGCATTCGAAGCTTATTGCTGTACCGAACCCGTACAGAACCGCGACCCCCATACAGAGGTACGTACCGAACCGTGACTTTTGTGAACAGTTACACCCCTAGTATATACGTTAAATCGGCTAACTTGACTTGTGTTTTGGACGTTCAGCTTACCCTCTTGCAATTTTAACGCTTGCAGCTGGCATCAACACAATGCCATCCCGAAATCATATTCAGTCACTAATTTAGGGCTCTAACAAACCGCTAGTTAATTATGCCGTCATTGTGTCAAGTCTCCGGCGTTAATGACTAGCTGTTAAGAAAACAGTCATTGTCTGGCACGATACCTTTATTTTATACATTGTACCGTGTATAAAGTAAGAATGTATCCTGCCTTATATTGCGTTAAACGGCCATATTAGACTTTTTTTGGGTGGGGGGGGGGACCAAAGTGTTTGTTGAAAGAAATGACATTTCTGTTGGCTGTTCATTAGTTGTTTTTGTTTTTTAATGGATTTTGTTTTTCCAGGAACCATCAAGGAGATTCTGGGTACGGCTCAGTCTGTTGGCTGCACCATTGATGGTCGTCCTCCTCATGATGTCATTGATGACATCAACAGTGGCAAAATTGAGTGCCCATCTGAGTAATAAAATGTTGGAAATGGAATCACTTTGCCTTGTTTTTCTTATTCATGCTTTCACATTCGTGCTTATGTGTAATGTTGCATTAGTTTTTAACAAATGTAAGTTTTTGAACACAAATCGTGAAATGGCTTGGTTAAAGAAGCAGTTAAATCTAGACCGGGCAAAAACTTGTAATTTTAGTGGGGAGAAGTTGTTTCACATCAGACAGCAACTTGCATTTGAGTATTGGTCAGGAGCTGTGATGTGTTCTGCAGTTTTAATCCTTTTCCGCAGATCTGTGTGATGTCATTTTAATCTGTTGGGATGGAACTGTGGTAGCAGACCTAAATTTTGACTGCTAGTTTCCATGTGTATTTTGCCAATGGCGGTCTTAAATCTAAAGCACAGTGCTCATTAAGAAAGCTACACATTTAATTTTACATTTTCTACTGTGAATAAAATGGCATTCTACAAGGTGCAATGGGCCTGGCAATATAGGTTTTTCCTTTGCATTATTTTATGGATTGACCACTGTTTTGAGAGTTCACTTGCTTTTCATTTTGTATTTAAAATACAAACCTAACCCGGAAGGAAATTTCCTTCCGCAAAACTTGAGTATTGCAAGGCTCAGGAACGAGAGGTTACATTTTGATGGTTGCACACTCCTGCCACCTATTGGTGAAAGGTTTTGACCTATTGCCGTGAAACTTGCACGCAAGCTACTAATAGCAAAACACAGTTGGGCAAAGACACACTCCAATCGAGACCCTTCGTCTAGTCTGAGTGGTGGGAGAGGATGGACCCAGGCTAGGAATGGCCCAATCTGAACTTCTCATAATGAAATTGGTCCCCTCGCTTTACCAGTTATCAATAACCATGACCTTGCAATAAAAGAATAAACTGCACTAAGCAACCCACAAAGTTGAAGAGGGTTGCAATTATATCAAAAAGTGCAAAGCAAAACCACTGGAACATGTTACAATGAGACTAGCACACCTTTGTTCAGTCTTGATGGAGCAAGACTATTTTCACCTGATTCTCTTACAGTCCCCCTCCACTAAATCACTTTGCAGCAGACGAGCAACTGTAAGAACAGCTAGTCATCACTGAAATAGTGAACAAAATGACTTTGTGATCAACCAAACGGGCTCAGATTACACACCCAACCATGTGTTTTGGCTAATAAAAATTGGGAAACACTGTCCTGCAGGAGTTGTTTGGGCCAAACCAGAACTGTTGTATACAACTGGCACATGTTTATTTGGAGGTCAGTAAAAACATTTATTGAAAACTTGAGGTCATGAAAATCGTAAAAGTTTTTTTTTTTTTTTTTAAGTATTGTAAGAGCAGGTCACCTGTTCAGCTCAATGCAGTCCACAACATCTCCATTTGTAAACAAGTGTACAATTTTTTTTTTGTAATTAATACACCACATGATGCACAGCCTTTCTAACACTGACATGTTAAAGGTTCAACAGAGATTCAACACCTTGATACAAACAAAACCTCTGAACTGTCATCTTCACCAACCCTGGCAATAAATGCACAACTCAGTTGCCCCAGTCATGTGATCAGTCTCAATTCAATCTTTTTTTTGTTAGCTGTTCCTGTGCAACACGCGTCGATTTTGCAGTACATGTATAAACGTATATAGCCATGTGCTTTTAAAGTTCATCATCAGGATGATGAATACTGAACCCCCTAAGTCTCGTTAGTCAATTTAATCAATCCAACAATACTGCATAATTTTGTGACATATTTGGAAACAATCAGCAGTAAAAATTGACAGCACATGACTGTGCTCCGAGAGAATGATTTTGCTTCTAGTTGTCAAACCTAATCAGTGGTTGTTACTCTGAGACAGTTGATGCAAGGTGTACTTTTGCAAGGAAACAGGTTATCGCCAAGGTGTGTTCCAGTTTGTCACGTGCCAAAAAACAGCTAGGCGGAAAGACAAGAGACTTGAAAGAATGTTGTGCTTTGTTTTAACATTTGGATTTCAGAGATAGGAGACAAAAAGCAACAACCCCTTCAAAAAAAAAAAACCCAATCAGTTTCTACTGGGATCCTCGTGATAACCTCACAGGGACGGACTGAGTGAATTTCATCATTTGAACAGTGTTTCCGACAGTTGGAATTGTCCTCAGTTTTCCACCTCCTCTTCCTCCACCTCGTTCTCTGCTTCATGTTCCTCCTCCATGCGCTCCTCCTCGTCTTCCTCCTCCCGGCTCTTATCATTTTCAGAGTCTGTCTTCTTTTCTTTATCTTTGCGCTTCTGCTCTGATACTTCCTTCTTTCCCTTTTGGCCCTTCTTATACACTGTTAAGGAACACAAACAGCACGGAATGGGGAAATTTATCATGAAGCAGAAGTGTAGCCTTGCAATCCCACACTTGAAGTCGTTCCTCATAGTGATGGGGAAAAGATTCAGAGATAAGTGTAACACATCAAAATCTCCTGTGACATACAGTAAGCTGTAAACTTTCAGAATGATTTAGTTTTTTTTATATTCATGAGCTTTTAATGACAATGGAATTCACTTTTGTTCAAGTATCAATACAAATTCATCACCTTGAACAATATCAACCTCAGAATCTTCACTTTTTGCATTTAAAGATGTTTAGAGAAGCAATACTTGTCTTGCAAAACAATGTCAGATGTCAGTTAAATGATATACTGTACTATCCACAAGATGAATTTTTCAGTTACTAAAGTTACTGACCTTCCAAAGCTTCTCGTAGAGGCTCCATAAACCGCTCAAACTCCATTTCCTCCATTGCAGCTAGGACGTCGCTTGCATTCAAAGTTTTTCGCTTGGCTTTCATGGCAAAGTTGTTTGCACTTTAACATAAAAGCATACACAAAATGCTCATTCATTTCTTTAAGCGGCTGTAAGAATTTTGAGGACCCTATTGGTGATGAAAGTGATAAAGTGTATAACGCGGTACTCAAAAAGAGCTTGTGTAACACCAAGCCTTAAAATGAGTGGTCTCATCACAAAGGCGATGGTTGTGATCCAGAGTTGTCATGGCAATGACAGAGATGCTATTTTCCTTATAGCCACCAAAAATTATTTTGAATCTGCTGTCTGAAATGTGAAATTACTACATATTGAACTGGAAATATTCACAAATACTAAGCATTCTAGCAAATTGGAAAGTTGCACACTTCACATGATCTGGTATCTAAGACGATTTTGTGAAAGAGTTGTTTGTCCTCTTACCAAGATGTTGCATACAACACAAACACACTGGCAGCTTGGGATATTGCTCTCCGCGCTTCTTTTGACACATTCACCCCATCTGGGAGCTGTTGAAAACAAACGGTGCGGGGGCGTTAGCTCAAAGATACAAACATGTTCAGGACTACACAAGCTGGCAAATAATAATTATTTCCACAAGGACCACTACATCTTCCTGCAAAAAGAACAGTGCCAGTAGGTCATAAGTTGGCAGAATGTCCATTTGTGTTCTTGAGTGATTGAGTCAAATGCAAATGAGGATAGAATACTTGTACTGTGTAATTTATTAACAATTTAAAATTGTCTGCGCTTGGAATCACTCTCTATCCACAAGGATATATCAATTTATCCAGTAATGCATCTTGAAATGTAGTGAGCAACAAATCAAATGTATTACATATGACGATACCAAAAAAAGATTTCCCATTTCTATGTATCGTTCGATTTTCTTCAAAAGACATTCGTGAGTTTGTGTGAAAATATATATATTTTTCAGTAGACACAGACATTAAGTGCTTTGTATTCATTTTGTAAAATACACCCATCCTACAACAATATATTGTGTGTATTGTAATTTTAGCATTAAATTTACTTGTTAAATTAAGTACGGAATTTCCACCAGCTGACGAATATCCTCCACGCCATAATTATGCGACCAAAATGACGTCATCAACGCGGCGCCCGAGAAGTGTTGACTGAACTTTAAAATGCACGTTAAGGGGGGGGAAGTGGTGCTTGGGGAAAATTAAATGCAGTATGTCCAGAGTAGCAGTTCAATACTTGGAGCCGGACTCAAAGTTTAAGGACAAAACTATGATGTTGACGCATGAAAATTGATCATACTTAAAATGTTTTCTTATTTCGAATCGTAAATTACATTCTTTTCTTGTTTATTGTAACGCGTATTTTGATTGGACCTCAGTTAAAACGGAATTTATTACTGAATTGTTCATTTATTTAATCGCTCTAGAATGCATTGACGTATTGAAAACATCGAATCACTTTACATGAATAGCAAATACTGCTACAGAAAGAACAAGAACCCATTTCACTTTTCCATTAATTGGAACCAGTCAACCAGCTCAATGAGAGGCAATGATGAATTTGTTTGCAATGTAAGTGGACTACTGATATAGGTTTGCACTCACCGCCTCCTTGATGATGCGGGTGATGACCGCGTTGGGAAGGTTGAGATCTTCTGGCCTTTCTGCCATTTGGCTCACTTTTCAGGACAGTATTCACAACCGTCCTCCAAACTCCGTTGAGAGCTTCGCTAACACGCGCGATTAGGAGCTGCTCAGCTAGCTTAAAAGCTATTAGCACTGATACTTTTAACGCGATATGTTTAACACTTAGATGACGACCGAGTGAGGAAATTCTGTTAGATTAAGTTCGTTTGGACAGTCACGTTGAAAAACTTTTGTGATCTTCCGAAATGATTTGTTTTGGGTTGTTTCCCGCGAACCGCCCCGTGCAGTTCAACTTTGACCTATGGCGCATGCGTGACGTGTTGTGCGTTACATTACGTACGTAATGCCACAATGGCTGCTATTCCCCTCTTTTGTCTTGTGGTACAACTAGCGTCAATCTATTTAATCACACTCGTCATGACAATAATGTGGAACCCAGCTGTTTTATGCATTTGGTTAAGTAAGGAGAAGGAATATATGTTCATTATAGAGTCCATGAAAGTCGTTATAATTACGGAAGTACAGGGTAACGTAAAATCTTTATACTCCATGCAATTAAAACAGCAAACAAACCATTAAGTTCAACTCTATTTTATATGAAATCAAACAAAATGGTTTAATTGAAATGGTCGCGCAAATAGATGCTAGTTGTCCTCAGAGAAAGTTCACTCAGCGTGTTCACATAGTTCCCAATTTCTTCTGTCAATTTGCTGAATAACGCTCGAAGTCATGTGACCAATGTGAAGTAATAGGAGCTCGTGACTGTTAAAAACACTGCAACGGCAGACTTTCAGTTCAGCTCACGCCTTTTTTCCCACAGATCTATCAGCCTTTAAGGTATTATACTAGTTTCCATGGCAGCTGGCTTCATTACTAATGGAGCAGCATGATGCAGCCCACACAGTGTAAACCACTCGGTTGTGGAGACCTTTTGGTCACGTTTCTACACCCACCTGGTTCAAGGTGCTGTGTCTATATTTCTCCAGGACACTAATGTTGACTGAATCGCAAATTGCCTCTGTAGTTGAATATGTGAAATGATACAATTAATTAAATGAAGATCTGTTCATTACAAAGTACATACTAAATTCAATTTTTTTTCAAGATGTCTGTTTTAGTGTGTGCACTCGCTGTATGTACGGTGGCTGTAAGAGTTATGGGGATGCACAAGAGTACCCTTGATGGACATAATGGCATTGGTCTGAGGTTGGAATTTCCCCATCAACTAGCTCCTTTCTTCCAAGTATCTTGGACATGCTGATTTAAAAGTAAAATAAATGAACTAAGCAGAAGGTTTTCAAAATATGACCTACTGCGAAACCGTCAGGCCACCTTTGTACAGCCTACCGCTGCCATACTGTATTTATTTACAAAATCAAGTGGTAAAAGTAGAATACAAGAACAGAAAACATAAGAGCTGGTCCAATTTTGACATTTTAAAACATAAATCCTCATGCCACATCAATAGTGTGAATATGTAAACAACATACGTAGAAGCTTAAACAAAAATACAGTCGTTATTTCCACTGTCAGAGGACTATTTCAAAAGAGTAGTTTATTGGAGGTCTTAAATGTAATCACACATTAGATTTTCATAATGCATGATGCACCTTTAGCGTAGCCCTTTGTCTGAATGATTGTCGTTATTACGGTAGGCTATACATCCATCCATCATCAAAACCGCTTATCCTCACAAAGGTCGCGGGCGTGCCTATCTCAGCCTATCCCAGCTAGCTTCGGGCAGTAAATCACTGGACAAACATAGATACATAACAATTCACACTCACCATCACACCTAGGGACAATCAGTGTTCAATCAACCTATCATGCATGTTTTGGGAATGTGGGAGAAAACCCACACAGTCACAGGGAGCACATGCAATCTCCAAACAGGGAGGCCAGAGCCTGGAATCAAACCCTGGACCTCTGTACTGTGAGGCGGACATGCTAACCAGTCCCTCACCGTGCCGCCGTTATTACGCTATGACTCCTGTTATTAAGGACCAATAAAACAGTGTATACATGTTCAGGGAAAATAGCAAAATAAAGCTGTATGACAGAACGGCAATTTTAAACTTGTTCTGCCAACATGCTTGTAGTGAATTATAAAATGCCACCACTTACAGTATATTACAAAAAGTCAACAGTGTCATCAATTTCACTTTGACACCCGAAAGCCTCCCTAGTTATCTTAATGAGTAAGTCAACCCAAACATTTTATTCTTCAAGAATATGTTCTATGCAGGCCCACTAGTTGAAACAAGGCATTCTGATAAATATTGCATTCGTGGAATAAGAGTTGATCCACCCGTTTCACAGTATATTGTCAAGTTCAGTGCGGTAAATCCCCAAAGCGGGTTAAAGGACAGTGAGTCAAATATAAATTATACTTGTTAAATGCACAGCCAATATATTTCTGTCAGCAGAGATATAATTTCATGGCTTTTAATTATCCTTTTTTTCTTTTCATTTTGACAAATAGGCTGCACAGTGCCCTATTGGTCAACACATTTGCCTCACAGTTCTTCTGTTGGAATTTCATCTCCACTGTTTATTGCATATTCTCACCAGTTTTCTCTGCGTACTGTGCCTTCCTCCCTCTTCTAAAACCCATCCATCCATTATCTATACCGCTTATCCTCACAAGGGTCGTGGGGCGTGCTGGAGCCTATCCCAGCTGTCTTCGGGCAGTAGGCGGGGGACAGCCTGAATTGGTTGCCAGCCAGCCGCGGGGCACACAAAGACAAACATCCGCACTCACAATCACACCTAGGGGCAATTTAGAGAGTCCAATCAACTTACCGTGCATGTTTTTGGAATGTGGGAGGAAACCGGAGTACCCGGAGAAAACACACGCAGGCACGGGGAGAACATGCAAACTCCACACAGGGAGGCCGGGGCCGGGATCGAACCCACGACCTCTGAACTGTGAGGCGGACGTGCTAACCAGTCGTCCACCGTGCCGCCTTCTTCTAAAACCATACATATTAAATTAATTGAAGAGTCTACATTTTGTGAATGCGAATGTGTGTTCACATTGTTTGTCTACAGCAATCAATGTGCCCTATTGGCTGCTGACCAGTCCAGGGTGCAATGTCATCTTTATAGGATCCAGCTCACCTGTGACCCTAATGGAGGACAACCAGTATATTTGAAGAGAAGCCAACCCAAACGTTTTTTTGAAGAATATGTTCTATGCAGGCCCACTTGAAACACAGCATTCTGATTAATGTTGCGTTTGTGGAATATGATTTAAACAGCAAAAATCCACCCGTTTTAGCCATCTCAGGGGGTGGATTAACTCATAAACACAATTACAGAATACCTTGTTTCAACTAGTTGGCCTTCATACAACATATTCTTGAAAAAATATGTTTGGGCAGATAATAATGATAATAATGATGCATTGATTTTCTTTACATTCCTCCACAGTTTCTTCAATGTACTCTGAAAGACCTTTGGACATGTAACTAGGTGTATGTTAAAAACATGGCATACTTTTTAAAATCTGATTTGCTTGCTTTTACTTTAATTAATGTGAATTTCATTTAAATAGCTACAGAAAAATGTGCGCCGGTTGAAAACCTCGCATCCTCTTTGAAACAAATCAATAGAATCTGTTTTGGGCTAATAGAAATGTAAGATCATACACGTGCTGCAAAAACACCACCAAAGACAATGCAACAATACTGTAAGTGTGCTGAATACTGTTGATATTGAATATACAGAGTATATATATTGTATATACAGTATTACTGTATATTTAAATTGTGCAGTAGCACATTTGTAAGGACTTGAGTTATGGATAGAGACGGGTCATGGTTTGAGTCTTGCTGCTGACTAAAAATGGCAGATGTTTAAGAAATGTTAGTCTACTTCCTGCATGACTACTATTGAGGTGCATTTGCACTGAACCCCCAACACTAGCTCAAAAGTTGAAGCACTGTTTTCATGCCCTTTACTTTAACAGCTCTCATTACATGCCTGTGTGCGTGTAATCTGGCTCTGTGTGTGAAATGCAACACAAAATACACTAGTGACTAAAAGTTAGGACTTTTTGGTGAAATTTCAGGAGGAACATGAAATGCACTTTAACCTTTGACTGTCATTTTCAGTCAACAGAAAGTGACATAATGGCTCAGCGGGGCGCTTGAGGTGGCTAAAAACGGTTGGCTTTTGCTGCTTAACCCGTATTCCACAAACGCAATATTAATCAGAATGCCATGTTTAGACTAGTGAAGGTGCATAGACCATATTGCGAATATTTTCGGGGGGTTGACTTCCACTTTAAGGTTATAGTGCATTTTAAATTCATCTGGAAAATTTCACCCAGATGTCCGATACAGACAGCTGAATGTAAAATGGATTTCCCCTTGAGATTGTAATCAGTAAAATTTGGAAAACTTTAATAACAGTTAAATGTGCATTCGCTCTTATAGCTCCTATCCCAAGTAATTTAAACTTAATGTGCCTTTTTTTAAAGAGGGAATTTGCACGCACAAACAAATGGCATATCCTCAAAACATTTCAAGTACACTTCGTCATTAGGTGGACGTAGGATACATAGCTAACAGACGAAGTAAAGAGTAGTGAAGGTAGACAGGCAGGAGTAGACAGCTACAGACTGGCAAGTTTGCCCGCCGTGGCGTGGTTCTGTATGCGCCGAAAGCAGGTAGAACAGAACCCGCTGCCGTGTGAGTTTTTTGAACGCGTATCTTAAATAGGTTTGTTTATATAATGCAGCAGCACTTGTGTGTACATCCGACCATCGCGGCCTCAAAGCCAAGATAAATATGGTCGTCCACACGTGATAAGATCGAAGCAATGCCGGTCGTAACCTATAGTTCAATAGCTATGTGTAGTCCGTGCTTGCCCCGCTAAGCGTTTGGGTCTGGACGGATGAGAAGGACTGAGTATACATTGGAACTACTTTGTGTCGGATAGCTGTGCTGCGCCTTTCTCTCCCACTCGCCCGTGCTAGTCCGCCATCTTGAATTTTAATGTTAATTTCTTTTTTTTTTTTAATGTGTTTCCTGTAATGTTTACGGTGCCGTTTCAGATTTCGATGAGTTTTAAGACGAGTTGTTTTATTGCACGGCTATTTGACGAGGCCACCCGGTGAGTAAAACGTAATTTATTCTGTTTCCGATTTCCTCACTCAGGGCATTTAACGATACTATCGCGTGCAAATTCTTTATACTTACTATAATGTGAGCTGGCTTCTAGCATCACAAATAAGCAACGATTAACCAATTACCTAGCGGCCATTGATTATATTTGGCATGATTTAGACCTGAAAACGAGCTGATTGTTTGCTCCCAAATCCAACAAACAAAGCTAATGGTAGTGCATTAGCGACTGCTCACTGCTGCTGTTTAATGGCTTGTAGGTAGACATTTTTCTCGTTTAATGTTATGCGTGACGCTAACTATCGTCGCTTTACCTCCTGGGTTAAATTAACTCAAATTTCTGTGATGCGATCATGGTAATGGCAGTGTGTTTTACCGACCGATTGCTATTGACAATGTTAGCTCACCAAGCTAACCGATCCCCTGATGAAGTTTAATGCTAGCCGTCTGAAGTGTTCGCTGAGAAATAGCTCGCTTAAAACGCTACCTATTTGTGTTGGTTGATTCGTGAAAGGGCCCATGTACTCTGAAATGTCCTGTTTTGTGTGTTGACTGATTGAATTGTAAATGTGGATTTATTAGTTCGCGAGGAGATTTCTGTCAAATCACCGTCAAAATATAACCCTAATCCAGCATCGCTATTTCAGAATCCTTCGGTTTCTTGCGGTTCAATGTCCGCGTTATCTGCTAACATCAAGTGATAATGAGGCATCAAGTCAGCCTTCTGTTTATTTCATTTTGACATGACATTCTGCCGGCGTCTGCTGTAGCTGCGAAGCTAAGCACCGCGGCCGAGCCTATCAGGCGTCGTCCTGGTGGCTAGCCCCATGCTAACCAAGGCAATGTGTGGAGCGGCACCTGTTAGCAAACAAGCTAGCCGAGACACAATATCTAGCCTCCAAATGTCGTGGTGGCCTTCCGTGTTTCCACCTCAGTCAACATTGTGCGTGCGTACGAGCGCGTGGCACTTGTAGTCTTGTAGTATAATGGACGTCTGTTTGTGATCATAATGAGTATCGCACGTATTTTGTTTTGGTACAAGATCGACGGTGTTGAGTTTGGATGCACGAATGCCTAATGTAAAAACTGCTTCTCATGCTACGGTTGTTATAAATTGCACTTTTCAGTCATTGTGTAGTTCATGCATTGCTGGTTAGCATTCAGCAGCGACATAATCAATTACGTTACTGTTGCACTGACAGCAAGCTGTGCATTATTTTAGGTTACCACTAAACAGCGCTACAGTTCCGTTTGTGAATGCTTTTCCGCCGCTCTGTTCAGCCGACTCTGGCTGCCTGCGGAAATTGGCAAAAGCTTATCTTAGTTAAGCACTCCATCCCTGCTACAATCGCCCGTTAAGTTCAGAAGGTCCAGAAGTTGTTTGACTTGGATGTCATTATTAACATATTTATTTGGAATATGACTGATTGGTTCTGAGACATGAACAAGTTCTAAATATTTGCATCGTATGTTCAGTGGTTATCATAGTTCTCTTGATATTTGCTTGTGAACTGCAAAATTTCCTCCTAACATATTTGGCTAGAAAGGTGCGTTTGTCATCCTTTTAAAAAGGTGTCCGGTTCATATTGGTCTTAACTTGGTGGCATCAGGCTGTCCTATTCTTTCACATTTCTGTTCTTTCATTTTTCTTTGTGTTTTCAGAATTCATATTCAAGACCCCAGTCTTCCCCACTCAAGAGTGTTTCTTCATCTCAGAGACTAAATGCAACTGGACCAGGGGGCTTGTGGGCATGAAGTGGTTGGGCGAATCCAAGAACATGGTATTAAATGGCAGACGGCATGGGAACAAGTTGACCAGCGAGCAGCCTGTGAGCCAGAGCCAGTCTCGGTCTCAACATTCGCAGCGGGTCTCCCTGCGCCACAATAAAACCCACCCTAGAAACCGAAGATGTAGCCGTAGTGAGTTGAAAATGTTTGTAGTTGTGAGAATATAGTTTAGTAGCAATTCCACATTTTGAGTCTTGTTTGTTTTGGCAGGGTTTCACTCAACCAGCCTGGAGGCTGAGAGGCGATATGTGCCCTCGTCAGGAATGACCGCTAAGGAGCTCTGTGAGAATGATGACCTGACCACAAGTCTCATATTAGATCCTTACCTGGGCTTTCAGACACACAAAATGAACACCAGGTATTTACCAAAGTGAAACTGAAAGTTTAATCTTTGTTTGTGGGTGTGTTTGTTTTGGCCATAGGAATACAGTGTGAATCTCTCTAATAACTTTATTTTGCGTTGCTAATGTGCCCCTACAGATTTCGGCCAGTCAAGGGAAGGCAGGAGGAGCTGAAGGAAATCATTGAACGCTTCAAAAAGCATGATAACTTGGAGAAAACATTCAGAGCGTTGATATCAGGAGACTGGTCCCGAAATCTTTTTCTTCACAAGACAAAATCTCAAGAAAAGCTATTTAAACAACATGTAATTTGTTTTCTTGCGATCACAGTCCGCTTTTAATATTGCCAATCGCTTCAACCCATAGATGATTAATTGTAAGGTCTTCCACAGGTTTTTGTTTATCTGCGGGTGTTTGCCACTGACAGCGGGTTCGAGATTCTTCCATGTAATCGCTATTCTTCAGAACAAAATGGAGCAAAAATTGTGGCAACTAAAGAATGGTGAGTTCATGCCACTTAAGTAATGAATTCGCTCCATGCACATTTAATGACCTAACTTTGCGGTGCTCGTAACACATTTTTGTACCTGATGTTTTACAGGAAAAGGAACGATAAGATCGAGTACTTGGTGGGATGTATTGCTGAGCTGTCAGAGAGTGAAGAAAACATGTTGTTGCGGCATGGAGAGAATGACTTCAGTGTCATGTATTCAACGCGCAAGAACTGTGCACAGCTCTGGCTGGGGCCAGCTGCTTTTATTAATCATGGTATGAGTCCTTGAGCATTGTGTTTTATGATTAGTGTAAAAATGCTCCTGTAGTTTGTCAAACATTAATTGACGATCAAATAATCAGCTCCTTTTTTTCTCTTTGGGAAAATAACATTGTATTGGGTCGGTTGAGAGACAAAAAGTTAACAACAGCAAAATGTTGTACTTTGAGAAAAAAAAAAAAACAGATCTACCGTGCTTGTATAAAACGTCTTATGTGAGTCAAAATGTGGAGTCTTACGGACTGCCACTCCGATGTTGTAAACACACAGAACTAAAAGGCATCTTAAGTTCGGTGGAGGTTTTCTGGCAGTCAGCATTCCAGTCACCTGTCCTCAGTGTTGTGCACTCCATGTTAATGTTCTTGGGAGCTACGCACCTTTAGAGGAGTTCAGCCCAGTCTGAGTGCCTCAGTTCTTGACTGTCCTCTGCATTTTATTTTATTTTGCTTTAACGTCCACTTTCACTGAAAAAAATATTGTTTACAGTACTAATCAAATGTTTGGATGTGCTTTCTCATCAAATAGTAAGAGAACAGTGTCAAAATATTTGAGTGTTTCAGTTTGATTTCATTAATAAAAATATTTTTAATATAAAAATGTGTTTATATCAATAAATCCTTTGAATTTAGATGCCTGGTCCCATCTGCTGCAAGTAAAGTAAATAGGCGTAAATGTACGCCTTCCTTGCTATATGAGGAAATGTGATGAATTAGTTATCTGGTCATTCCCCCCCCCCCCCCCCCATTTGCTCATGTCCGCTTGGCAATTCAGATGATTAATTAATGAATTTTTCCTGCTTTTTCAGATTGTCGTCCAAACTGCAAGGTGACTGACTTTTAAAAATAATACTTTAGTATTTGTAATTTGAAATAAGGTTATCAATCACACACAAATCTATATGTTCACAACTTTTGTTGTTGTTGTTAGTTTGTGTCGACAGGGCGGGACACTGCCTGTGTTAAGGTGCTGAGGGATATTGAACCAGGCGAAGAAATCTCTTGTTACTATGGAGATGGATTTTTTGGGGAAAACAATGAATTTTGTGAATGCTACACCTGCGAACGGTAAATTTGAAAAAATGTCTACATACACAATATCATCACATTGTCTGAACTTGGTTTATCCATTCTTGGTGTGAATAATTTAGTCAGTGTCATTTAACTCATTCACTGCCATTGACGAATTTACTTGTCTTTTCACAGTCAAGCCATTCAACCCCAGGAATTTATTTATATTTTTTCAAACGTTAGGGTAAAAAGAGGGTCTGAAAATGTCTGGCAGTGAATGAGTTAATAATTTATTTCGCAGATATTCAAAGAGGAAAAATCACTTTTTGAATGATCCTGCCAACATAACATTACATTTAGACATAAAGCTTTATGATTGTGTTCATAAATTCTATTTCCATTTTAGAAATATAATTACTACATGCAGAGTTCACACTCTGGACAATCAACTTGTCAGTGGTTTCTGGAGGTTTGTCCTAGCGTTGTTTTAAAACTGACATTATTCCATTTGTTGTCCTGCAGACGTGGCACTGGTGCTTTCAAATCCAAAGCTGGACTGCCTGTCGAAGTTCCGGTGATCAACAGCAAATACGGGTTGCGGGAGACAGACAAACGTCTGAACCGTCTGAAGAAGTTAGGAGAAGGAAACCGGAGTTTGGACTCTCACTCTGTAGGCTCCCACACCGATGTAGACTCTCAGGAATCGCCAAAAACACATCAATGTAAGGGTTCATGCAGTTTCTTTGCCCCACTGAGACTGCATAGCAATGTTCACTTGGCACTACAATTTGATGAAATGTATTCATAATAGGCATTCCAACTGGAACGGGGTAATTTGTGTGGAGAAGACTAATTGTCATTTGTTTCGACGATCCGCTGATATGTGTCATTTTGTCTTTGTTTAGCTGCCAGAAAAAGATCATCTGGCCTCAAGTATAAAAACAGGACTCAAACAAGACAGACTTTGTCAAGAGCCCTCACTACCTCATGTTCAAAACAAGGACGTGTAAACAATAATAGGGTACCAAAGAGACTAAAATCCCAATCAAAGCCTTCACTAAGTAAAGTCCAGTTACGGAGTCGCAGAAGGGGTGCGGAGCCCAAGGCGTTGGCCAAAGGTGAGACTTGCCAGCTGGGTCTCAGGGACTCGAAGGTGTCGCTGTGTAAAGGCGTCTCCGTCAAGAAGGAGAAGGATGGACAGGAGCTGGTCCAGCAGAGTCTCGGCCAGCGGGGATGCTTAACACGTCATGCCGCAAAGGAAAATGTTAATCTAACGGCTGTGCAACATGGTAAGGGTTGCCTGTCGTCAACATACAGAACTCGCAGGTCCACCAGGACGCTAATCAAAGCCCAAGAAACAACAGGTGTTGTCAAGCTGGATCCCAGTGCTATACACAACTTGAGCCCAGTCTCTGGCGCAGTGGTCATTAAATCAGAGCCATCGGATATGGAGGAGTATCTCCACCATGGCATAGGTCGGGAGCAGCCCGAATTAGATCCCGCCTTCGCCCAAAGGGGCTCATGCACACGAATGAAACGGCTCGGCACGGAGCGAACAATTAAATGCGAGGACTCGTATGGTGAGCCCTTTATGCCAATGGCACCTGCTCATCCCACCAACTACTCGGACTGCGGGAAGGTTCTGTTGAGCTTCTCTGACCGGCACAGGGACTACAACGGGGTTGCCAATGGCAGAAAGTCCCTCCGTAGGGACAAGGGGAAGAGTAGCTGTCGCTCGCAGGACAAGGGGAAGAAGAAGCGCAGGATCACTCGTTATGATGCGCAGTTGATCCTGGAGAACACGACGGGCCTCCCCAAACTGACGCTCCGCCGACGGAGAGACAGTAGTAGCAGCAAGACCAATGACCCCAACGATGTCATTGGTTCTTCCGGTCTTTCTGCCTCGTCAGTGAACTCGGCATCTTCCAGCAAGATTAGCATCAAGTTTAGCAAGGACCACGACAAGGACAAAGGCAGCTCGTACATAGCCAAACTTAATAACGGGTTTGCCCCCGTGGTCCACAGTAACTCGACAAAGCTAAAGATACAGCTGAAGAGAGAGGATGACGCACGGAGAATATCCCAGATGAAGGCGGACCAGGTGTCCTTTAACGGCGACATGGGTCAGAGTTTTGAGGCGAGAAGCGGTGGACATCGGACCCAAAAGATGATGGCCGATCCGTCATCTGAAGACGAAAACGATGCGGATGCTGATGACGACGACGACGACGATGATGACTACTTTGACAATGAGTTTGAAGACGATTTCATTCCACTTCCCCCGGCAAAACGATTGCGACTCATTGTGGGGAAAGACTCCATCGACATTGATATCTCCTCCAGGAGGAGAGAGGATCAGTCTCTCAGACTCAATGCATAGCTTGTGGAGCTCATCACTCCTGTCCCTGTAAATAAAGAAAACAAGCTAATCAACTGTTGTGTTGATGTAAAATAAGTACAGTAATTTAAAAATAAAAATCTCTAAAAACTTACATCCGGGCCCGTATTCATAAAGATTCAAACCAGTGTTCTCAGAGAGAACCTAACTCGCCATAAAAACTTCAATCTAGGCGTCAAATTGAGATGAAAACTGATCTTGTTTTGAATGCTAATTTGGTGTGGCCCCTCAAAATACACCCACCGCCCAGAGCATCGACGAATACGTTAGATAAAATGCTTACGGTGCTTAACAAATTTCTTAGGCCACCTATTATAATAGAACAGACTGTCCAGCATGATGGTGTGTTTTAATGCAGACTCTCAATCTCAATGAGCTCTTCAACTTGTGAAGATGCAATAATTTGAACCCGTGACATCCATCTTCATGACTCAGAGCAAATTTCACCCTATCTGAGGACACGATTCCTTTTGAATACGGGCCCAGAACATTACTAGAAGGGGCTGGTAACTTAAAACAAATCTCTGCTCAATTTCAATTGCATTCATCAATAAGCACCTGATGTGATTTTTTTTTTTTTTTGTCCACCACTGGTTTACACTAAGATAAGATAAGATAAGAATGCCTTTATTGATCCCACAGTGGGGAAATTTAACATTGTGTAACTGTCTTACCATATAGCCTGCAGACAATTTTAGAATAAATTGTCATGGTTCTCGCTTGGAATTTTGAGAACGATGGCAATTATTTGTTTGTTGCATTATGTTGATCACCTGTTGCAATGAAGCGGCCTAGTTGGTTGAGCCTTCCAAACAATGTTTCCTTATAACTGGACAATGAAAACAGCATAAAAAGGTCAGCCAAAGCACAATTGTAAACTTCAAATACTCGTGAGCTATTTTAACAATTATTATTGTATAATATCAGAGGGCATTTTGTCCTCTGAGCTATTTTAACAATTATTATTGTATAATATCAGAGGGCATTTTGTCTTATTTGTCCCCTTTATTGTACTCTACATCCAAATATCATTTTGGTTTGGATCAGGGTAACCTTGTCGAAACAGCTACTTCTTGGGAGCTAGTAGGAATGGCTACAAGTTTCATACACACTGCTGACGTAACTCTTACCTTAATGATGTTGCGACTCTAGAGAGAATATGCAGTACACAGAATGGATTGGATGGGTATTCATGTATGTTAAGACACTGACCATGTTAATGATTTTCACAACACTTGCAAACTAGGATTTAACAATGTAGGAAACAATGCAACACTTTATTTCTAGAAATCTTTGAAAGCATTTACGTATTCCAATAACTTCCGCAACATTCCAAGGAAATCACAATGCCCATCACAGGTTTGCTATTCTTAGAACATGCCCACTGGCTCCTCATGCATATTGATGTTCAAAACCAGAACACAATGGCTACACGTGTAGAATTAAAGGGGAAGTCAACGCAAACATATTTCTTTCAAGAATATGTTCTATGCAAGCCCACTAGTTGAAAAAGGGCATTCTGATAAATATTGTGTTTGTGGAATAAGTGTTAATCCAATCATTTTTAGTCATCTCTGGGGGCGGCAATTTTGTCTTCTGTCGACTGAAAATGACATCACAACTGCTCACAACAACCAATCACGGCTGCCCTGTTATCTGAATCAGCACCGTGATTGGTTGTTGTGAGCAGTTGTGATGTCATTTTCAGTCGACAGAAGACAAAATGGCCGCCCCCAGAGATGGCTAAAAACGATTGCATTTTGCTGCTTAACTCATATTCCACAAACGCAAAATTAATCAGAATGCCGTCTTTCAACTAATGGCCCTGCTGGGAACATATTCTTGAAAAAAATTTGTTTGGGTTGACTTCCCAAGTAATTTGCTTCATTTGAGTGAACACAGTGATGTATTTTTATTTTATTTTAAACAGTGGGACGGTAAATTTGGAAAGCCCTTATAAAGGCATAAAATGTCTTCTTGTTTGGAAGGCACTCCACACGGCAGTGAAAAGAAATCTCCCTTTCCTCCCGCTCAAATTATTTTGGAACTAAGTTCAAATAGTTGGTTAACTGGCAAAAGGTTGCACTCACCCTGCGCAATTTAGGAAACAGGACGATCAGCTTGTTGTAGAATAGTCTTTGCTGCAGAACCTAATTGAAAATTGAGAGACTTGTTTTATGTTCAACTATTCCTTTCAGTGAGTGCACTTGTTATATTCATAATGGACATTGATATTGTAGAAAGTGTACAGTACAGTGACTATCCACTCTGTCTTATAGGCAGGTTTTTATTGACCTTTGTTTTTTCCTCTTTTTTTTTTTTTTTTGTATGTGAGAACCCACACTGAATGTTCAGTATGGCGCAGTTGGTCCAGAAGCATTATAATATTGCTACATCACTTCATTTGGAATAATGTGCCATGTTTTAATTACTGCAGTCTCTGAACCCAGTACTTTCATTTCCGATCAGCTTTTTTTAAAAATGTAAACAAAGTTCAATGAAAGAAATAAAAGCACATTGTTTTGTTATACATGACTGTGTTTAAATGGGCCATTGTTTCTTTAGTTTTGGAGACACTGTAATAAAAACATGGCATATCGAATTAAGTCATTTTGTTTTTGCTTAAAGACTACCTTTAAAGCCTCTAATTCAAAAAAGTAATGTACAGAAAGACTGGCTTATGTTGCTTAATCAGACTTAATATTTTTTTTGAGAGCAGACCCTCAATTGGATTTCTCTTCCAACAATTTTGCAAGCAAGACATGATGTTCATCAAAACAGTTTGAGAAAGAACATGATCGCTAACATACTCGGAATCATTTCTTTCCCGTGTGGTGCTACATGTACATGGCAGCATACCATCAGACTTCAGTTCAGTCCAACTACTCTTCCTTTTGACATTTATTTTTTCATTAAAAAAAAAAACAAAAAACTATATTCAGTCCAGTATCAACAGGTGCCTTAAGAGATTTGACCAAATTTATGGAAGAAATCACTGGAAAGTGCCCAGCTTCCCCCTAAAATAGTTGCATTTACCACTGTCAGTCTTTCTGTCTATTATTTTTCTCCTCTCTGGAATTTAAACAACCCAGTAGGTTGAGGGATCAACGATAAAAGATGTTTACCTATTTTTCATGTGTTATTATGTACTGTTCATATCACCAGCAGCTAATCATCGTCTGTCCTTCCCCTTTGTCAGATTGTCTGCATCGTACTACACTCTAAACTGTAACAGATATACCGTTTGTGTGCTCTTTGTCCAATAGACAGCTGTCAACTTTTCCTATTGATTCAAAAGGAAACACAAATCAATGTACATAGTTTGCGGACATTTAGCGTGTTGCGTGGTTAGTGGGAAACCTGTAAAAAGAATTAAAACTGGGCAGTGCATATATTGTCCAATATGTAAATCACGTGAACACGCCTTGTACTTATTTAACAGTTTGGAATACTTGAAAACTATATAAAGTTGCTTTGTGACTCATTTCCTGAGCCTCTTTTGAGCAGAAGTGCTGCATAACAGGAGTCACAGTTTGTGTTTCGGAAAGCATTTTAGAATAAATACAGAGTGCGTAGTTTTGCATTCACTTGACCTCTATTGTCACAATTTTACCTTTACCCCCAAAACTCACTATTTGTTGTACACACTATGCACACAAAGACTTTACTGTAATACAAGATGATGGAAGTTTGTTTTGTGGGTATCTTTGTCTTGGAGGTCATTGGTGTTGGATCTGAGAGAGATCTTGCTCGCTCACGATCCCTCTTGATTATTCAGCCCAAAGGTATTAAATGGGCTGAGCAAGTTCTTCTACACCAAACTCAACAGAGCATGTTTTGTGGACCTTGTTTTTTTTTTTTTTGTTCATTGGGACATAGTCATACTGGAACAGAGAGAGCCTTCCCAAATTGGTTCCCTCGAAATACGAAGCGTAGCTCATGGTAAAAGATAAATTAACATTCGACTCGAGCATACAGTACATGCTACCTTTGTTAGGTGCAATGCTAACTGGTCAAGAAGAAGCTTGGTGACACAATAAAAAACGAAAACCATCATTTCCTGTCATTGTCACTGTCATTTCCGCTCAGTCATGTCGTTCACTTATTTCCCCTTCATCTACATCAGGGGTGTCAAGTTAATTTATGTCGCTGGCCAGAGCATAGCTTGGGTTGCCTTCGGAGGACTGTTATGACTGTGAACCCAAATGCGCAAGTATGATTGCCTCATATTACATGTACACAAATTCATGAATAACTATTTTTGAAATCATTTTGAGACCAGTAAAAAGTGTTTTTTCATATATGACATTTATTATAAAAGGGGGATTTTTGGTGTTGGTGGTTACTGCAACCAGTCAGGTGACCAGGGACAGCTGGGCTCCAGCACACCCGCGAACCGAGTGAAGATGAGCACTTTAGAACAAGATTATCAAACTCGAGGCCCAGGGCCTGATGGTGCCCATGACATCATTTTATGTGGTCCGCAAAGGCAAATCACGCACGTCGACTTCATTTCTTGCAAATTGTCTTCACTTTTAACAACAATGAGATATAAGATACGATGTTGCAATTATTTTTGCTATCCCATCTTTAAAATAAATTGAATGATAGTTGAACAAACAATTATTTGCTGGCCTCTAATTTCAAAACACGTTCTTCATCGATGTGGGGTGTACGTGTGATAGTATAAGGCAGATCATACAAACCCAATTCCAATGAAGTTGGCACATTGTGTTAAACATATAGAATACGGTACAATGATTTGCAATTCATGTTCAACTTATATTTAATTGGATACACTACAAAGACAAGATATTTAATGTTCAAACTGATATATTTTATTATTAGCAAATAATCATCAATTTAGAATTTTATGGCTGCAACACATTCCAAAATAGCTGGGACAGGTGGCAAATATATTCTCATCAAACAGCTGTTTGGAACATACCACAGGTGAACAGGCTAACTGGTAACAGGGCTGCGATTGGTTATAAAAGGAGCTTCCTTGAATTGCTCAGTTATTCACAAACAAATATGGGGTTCACCTCTTTGTGAACAACTGCATGAGAAAATAGTTGAGCAATTTAAGGATATTGTTCCTCGACGTACCATTGCATGAAATTTAGGGATTTCATAATCTATGGTCCATAATTTTATGAAAAGCTTCAGAGAATTGCATGTAAGCGGCAAGGCCAAAAACCAACATTGAATGCCCTTGACCTTTGATTCCTTAGGCGGCACTGCATCAAAAATCGACATCAGTGAGTCAAGGATATCACCACATGGGATTAGTAGCACTTCAGAAAACTAATGTCAGTAACTACAGCTCGGCGCTACGTCCCTAAATGCAACTTAAAACTCCATTTATGCAAAACAAAATCAATTTATCAGCAACACCTAGAAATGCCATCAATTTCTCTGGGCCGAGCTCATCTAAGATGGACTGAAACAAAGTGGAAAAGTGTTCTGTGGTCTGACGAGTCCACATTTCAAATAGTTTTTGGAAATTGTGGACGTTGTGTCCTCCGGGCCAAAGAGGAAAAGAACCATCCGGACTGTTAAAATGCAAAGTTCAAAAGCCAGCATCTGTAATAGTATGGGGCTGTGTTAGTGCCAATGGCATGGCTATCGGTAACCTACACATCTGTGAGGGCACCATTAACTCATTCACTGCCAGATATTTTCAGACCCTCTTTGTGTTGATGTTGAACATTTTGTTTGAAAATTTTTGAAAAAAAATATAAATAAATTCCTGGGATTGAATGGCTGGACTGTGAAAAGACAAATAAATATGTCAATGGCAGTGTTAATGGTGAAAGGTGCATCCAGGTTTTAGAGAAACATATGCTGCCATCCAAGCAACATCTTTCTCATGGTTGCTTATTTCAGCATGACAATGCCAAACCACGTTCTGCACGTGTTACAACTGCATGGCTTAGTAGTATAAGAGTGCGGGTACTAGACTGGCCGGGTACTAGACTGGCCGGCCTGCAGTCCAGACCTGTCTCCGATCGAAAATGTGTGGCACATTGAAGTGGAAAATACGACAACGGAGACACCAGACTGTTGAACAGCTGAAGCTGTATATCAAGTAAGAACGGGAAAGAATTCCACCTCCAAATTTTCAATAATGAGTGTCCTGAGTTCCCAAACGTTTATTGAATATTGTTTAAAGAAAAGGTTATGTAGAACGTGGTCACTGATAGTGTAGTGGTACACACGCCTGAGTTGTGTGCGGGCAGCGTGGGATCGATTCCCGCTCAGTGACAGTGTCTATGTGTGCCCTGCGACTGGCTGGCGACCAGTTCGGGGTGTAGTCTGCCTTCGCCCATTGACGGCTGCGATAAGCTCCAGCAACTCCCCGCGACCCTGTATAGGATAAGCGGTTTGGAAGATGACATGACATGAAAAGGTTATGTAACACAATAGTTTTTTGGGAACATATTGCAGCTATAAATGATTATTTGCTAAAAACATTTTTAACATTAAATAGCTTGTCTCTGTATTGTATTCAATTAAATATAGGTTGAAAATGATTTGCAAATCACTGTATGCTGCGTTTGGAATTGGCCTGGGTTTGTACATTTATATGGGGTTCACAGACATAACGGCCCATAGAGGGACATCATACGATTTGGTCTGCACAAAATTGGTTTAGAAGCCGTTCTCACTGACCAGCGAAGGTTTGCAAGTATGTGCGCAAGTCGCCAATGTTTGTTTTTTCGTCAAGGTTTGTTCAAGGTCGCAAACGATCACAGAGACGTTCAACAATTTTAATGGTCTCATGGGAACAGTTTTTTCTTTCCGCAATATTTTTTAACCAGTGGTTTTACCAGGATTAGTCTTACCTCGAAATCCAGCGTAGGGCTACTGCACCTTAAAATGTGTTTTGTTTTCTCCTTAATTGAGATAACTATCATTGAATTTCCATCCATCCATTATCTGTACCGCTTCTCCTCACAAGGGTCGCGGGGCGTGCTGGAGCCTATCCCAGCTGTCTTTGGGCAGTAGGCGGGGGACACCCTGAACTGGTCGCCAGCCAATCGCAGGGCACACAGAGACAAACAACCGCACTCACAATCACACCTGGGGGCAATTTTGAGTGATCAATTAACCTGCCATGCATGTTTTTGGAATGTGGGAGGAAACCGGAGTTCCCGGAGAAAACCCACGCAGGCACGGGGAGAACATGCAAACTCCACACAGGGAGGCCGGAGCCGGGATCGAACCCACGACCTCTGAACTGTGAGGCGGACGTGCTAACCAGTCGACCACCGTGCCGCCTTCATTGAATTTGGGCTAAACAAATAAAATAAAAATAAAAGTGATTTGATTTTATTTGACTTAGAAGACATCCATAACTGAACAGTGTGGACATGCAGGTGACAATGTTTTTTGTTTGGGTTTCTGCCATCAGAACTACATTCAGTTTTCTTTGGGTGGGTAGAGCGTGTCCGTGGGTGTGTACTGCCCCCCCCCTCCCCCCCGT